>NC_064854.1:111979389-112296334 GCF_024139225.1 Suncus etruscus | reverse complement strand
GAGGATTCTTCTCTGTGGGTTAAGGTCAAGAAGTTTAAAGCAGGTGCTGAAATGCAAGTGTTTGAGATATAATCTCTTTCTAAGAAACAGATCTGACTTTCCAGTAGTAGACTGTTGGACTGAGTGTCTTATTAAAGAGGAGTTTAATACTATGATGAACTGGCTGAGATTGACCCTTGGATATGTTCTTTTCACCAAAAAGGTAACAAGCAACTATAAATCCAGGCTTATATAACTATGTCATTATAGAATATTATCTAATCTTCTTATGAATATTGTCTTTTTTTTTTTGGGACACACCCAGGGTCACTCAGGGGTTACTCATGGCTTTGCATTCAAACCAATTCTGGTAGAATCAGACATTTGTGATGCTGGGGATTGAGCCTGGGTCAGCCATGTGCAAAGCAATTGCCCTTTCTCCTGTGTTCCTTGAACATGGCCTTGAGGAGAAAAGGGGAAATAAAGTGGGTGGACTGTGGTCCCCAGACCATGTTGAAGGATATTAAACAGCAAAGATTACATCCCAACAGCCTGAACTTTATCATGTGGGACTCAAACTTTATAACTATATGACATTCTTGGTTGAGTGGGTAAGTGGAGTCTGATTTTTTGTTGGCAGCTAGTGTCCTTACAGTTGTCATGGAGATGTAGAGAAACAAACACGATGTTTATGAAGTAGTTTCGTTTCTTTCAATCAGCCTTTAGAGACTTTATTGGTTAGTGTAGCCCTTCTGTCACATTTATCTGTGAGAGACATCAACAGCTTTTTACTGCAAAATTTTATGTAAGATTCAGTGATTAAAGATAACTCCATACAGGCCCAATGTTAGTGTCCACTACACTTGGCATGGCAAAATATTGGAAAAATCCAAAGAATGATTTCTCTTCTCCAACCTTGGACAGTTCCTAATGGCATTATAAAGAGAACCATCAAACTGAACTATGCAAGGGAAAGCAGGGACATTTATTTTTCATTTCAGGGTACTTAAGCCATGAGAAGAAATAGCATTCTGTCAATCTAGGCTGAGGTTCTTGAGGGGAGTTTTCAGCAGCAGATCCATTACAAACACATTTTAATGTTGAAATGATGCCCAAATGAGAAAAATGTAGCCATCCATCCTGATTGTTCCTTTCTCGGCAAAAAAGTAAATTAGCCTTGACAAAAGGATTGTTTATTCAGAATGCTTTATGAAACACATAACAAACACATGGACAAAGTCTTCTAAAGACAATTTTTCTGGCCATGATTTTTGTTTTTGGTTGATAATGTTCCTCAATAGAGCTCACTACCCAAAGGCAATTCCCACCAGAGTTATTTATGCTCAGCCACACTGAGGTATTCTTTTGTACCCTGAAATATAGCATTTGAAAGTGCTGATAGCTGTCAGCCATTTGCTTTTCTATGTTTTCATTTTTGCTTATAGAAGATGAAATAATTTTTTAAATGCCAAAAACAATTCTTCAAAAAATTTTAGCTATTCAGATTCAAATGACACATACTGGCAGGTGATCAAAATAAAAGGTGTGACAGAAAGATATTTTCTAGATCCAAAAGTTCTCTGAGTTCTGTGTTGTGATATTGCAGTTATTTCATATATCCTCTGTAAATCTCTGGTCTCCTTCATTCTTGAGTAATGCAGTTGTCACTGGGGATGAAAGAGTGAGTAGAGAATCTATTGTGTGGGCAAAGGGTGAGGGTATGTGTTAGGAGGAAAGACAGTGCAGAGGGAAAGCAGTCAGATACCTTTGTGTGACTTTTTTAAATATAAGTCATGTTCAAAGAAAAGATCTACAAAGATCAACCAAGCAACATTCTCCAACCACATTACTGAAATAAATTACTGAATAAATTACAGAAATTATGCTGTGAATCTTGGATCTGCCACTTATATATGATTTGAAAGAGGTAGTGTTTGTTTGTTTTTTGGTGAGTGGGCTGACAATACTCAGGGGTTACTCCTGGTTCTGCGTTTAGAAATTACTACTGTCAGGTTTGAGGTACCATATAGAATGTCAGAAATTGAATCCATATTAGCTGCATGTAAGGCAAACACCTTATATTATGATATCACTCTGGTCCCTAGACAGATTTTTTTTTGTTTGCTTTTTTTCGGCCATACCCAGTGACCTTCATGGGTTACTTCTAGCTATGAGCTCAGAAACCATATGAAACGCCAGAGTATCGAACCTCAGTCGGTCCTAGGTAGCATGCACAAGGCAGATTGCCTCAACGCTTGCACCACCACTCTGGCCCCAATACAGATTTTTTTTTTTTGGGTCACACCTGGCTGCACTCACGGGTTACTCCTGGCTCTATGCTCAGAAATCGCTCCTGGCAGGCTCAGGGGATCATATGGGATGCCGGGATTCGAACCACTGACCTTCTGTATGAAAGGCAAACGCTTTACCTCCATGTTATCTCTCCGGCCCCAAGACAGATTTTTTTTTGATTACTGCTCCATAATACTGCTCAAGGTTTACTCCTGACTCCTGGTAGTGCATTGGGTAAGCATATTGGATGCCAGTTATTAAATCCAGGTTGACCACATGCAAGACAAACACCTTACCTGCTGTAATGTCTCTCTAGCTCCTAAAGACAGGAAGTTTTTATTCTTTTAGTTTCCATATTTGCATTATTTCTTTTAGTTTTTTAAGTTTTTTTGGACCACACCAAGAGGTGCTTATGCCTTCCTCGTGGCTCTATGCTCTAATATCATACCTGGTAGTTTTAAGGAACTAAATGGGGCGCTGGTGAGTGAATTTAGGTCAGATACATGCAAGGCAAATTCCCTATGTGTGATAGTATCACTGTATTTCCACATTTGTATTGTATATATTAAATTCTATGTAAAGAGACATAAAGTAAGAGATGGGAATAAATATTTGCATATTTGACCCGTCTACTGACTAAATATGCATATATTTACTTATATCTGTGCAAATATACATATCTAAATAAATATTTAATAAGAACTTCTCTTTACAGATACATACACACAAGCATATATGTTTCAGGCATAATGCAATCAGCAACATCTTAGAGAATCACAATGTTATATGGCATTCATTGAGTCTTAACTGCATACTAGGCATAATCTAAGTACTTTATCATCTTTACCTTATTTAATCCCGCCAATAACTTTTGGAGACTAGTGCTCCCATTTATTTTCAGTTTAGGAGGAAAATCAGACATAAAAGATAACTAAATTATCAGCAGAATTGGATTCAAAATAGAGTCTCTGTTAAAAAACAATGATATATTGATAGGGAAGATCACGCAAGGCTCTTTTAGCCTGTTGCAGCCTCTGTGCATCACCTCACACCCCCCCCCCCCAGTGTGCAATAAAAGGTGGTGAAAGTATAGAGAGAATTAAAGAGGTGTGCTCTTATTCAGCAAGGAAATGAGTTCTTGTAAGTTATGTACCAAAACCAGCAATACAGATACTAGAAGGTACCTTGGGTGCAGCTATATAGAATCTACACTGGCTTCTTTACTGAACCTACTTGACTACTGAACCTTCTTTTTTGAAGTGGACAATTGTATGGTACTACTTTATGGAGCAGAGTCTAATTTGTATGCAGGAGTGTCACTTTTTTGGGTAGAAGATTCCATTTTAATCTTATTTTTGTATTGCACAGAACGTAACTCCAACGGAAATGTGTTTAGAGATTATTTCTCTCTGGCGAGCATATTCTTTCAATATTTGCAATAGTTCTATGACATGAAAGGATATCTTTTCTCTGTGTAGCACAGGAATCCAAATGGCAACTCCACTTTTAAGAGATAGCTTAAAATGTAATTAATAATTAAATAAAGATAAAATGAACTATAATTAAAATTAATAAATAACCTTCATACCTCTGAAACGAATACTATATAAACTGTATTATTTGTCTTATATAATGATCTAAAATTTTCTAGATTTTTACCCCAAAAGGTGGATTAAAAAAAAAACCCAAGCAAATATCACAGCAACACTAATGCCACAATCTATTTAAGCTTCAATGTCAACTCCTGTTCACACAATTTAAATAAGTTAGACTTAATTCCTGGTGAAATTTGGGGTCACTTTAATATCAACATGAGAGGATTTGGGGAAATATTTGAACAGGGATTAAGCAATCTATCAAACAGATTAATAAAATGCATTTCGATCTCTTTCTGGGGTTTTTACAGCAGCATGTCTGATGATCACAGTGTGAGTTAATGTGACCCTCTCTGATATTTTATGAGCTGTTGATGGGATTGAATTGACAGGCTACAGTATAGGATGTGGAAAGACAAATGCTGCCTTGCATTTGACTTCTATCTTTTCAAGAAAATGTAGACATACGACTTTCAGTGGAGATGGTGGTGAGCATACTGCTGGAAAATCCACCAAAGTCCCTATAACCCAGTCACCAAAGTCATTCTTCAGATTCTTTTGGTTAATTTGGCCATCTGGATTAACTGAAGGCAGTAACCATAATATTTTAATGGAAGAGAGTTAGAATTTTCTGACAGAGTCAATCATCAATAAGAGAGGCTTGTGGGGGAGAGGACCAGTCAATTCCTATAGCAACTTTCTGCTATTTTCCAATAGCAACTTTACAACTCCCTCTTATTTGACAAGAAAGAACATGATTAGAAGCAACTCAAAAGATGCAACTCAGAGTGGGCTCCTGGATGGGGGTCAGATATCATAAAGACCAACATACAAATAGGAGTTTGGTCATTTCAGTATCCTCCTTCTCTAGAAAGGGGTCTGGATGCAAAATTAATAATTGATTACATGTATGTTAGAAAGAACACAAAATCCCAAGAGACAAGGGAAGAATTCAGGTTGGTGAGTATATCCTGGTCGGTAGAGAATGATTACCCCTCAGCCTATAGAGATAGAAGTTCCTGCTTTAATATTTTTCTTGATTTCCTACATCTCTTCAACTGATTGTTACTCTGTGTCATTTCTCACATCATTTAATAAAATGATAAAAGTATAAAAAGAAGAGATGAAAATTGGAATTAGAATACTCAGTTTTCTTCATAGTGAACACATTACTTCGAGTCTTTGATGTGCCTGGGGAAAAATATTGTGACCCTTGTCTTTAAACAGAGGTCAAAATAAGAGTTGATTTTAACTTTTCTATTTTGTTCCAGGCATCTTTAATAAAGGATTGGTTAGGAAAGAAAGGAGACAAGAAAGAGGAAGAGGGAAAGGGATAGAGAGGTTAGTGGGTTCATGACAAAATAGGTGATGGCCTGAAGAAAAAAACACGTTGGACTCTTGGGTTGTAGTGATGGAGAAAATGAGTGTTTTTTTAGTAAAATCATTGTTGTGTGGTAGTATGGTTACTGATTATGAATACTGACTCTATCTAGGCACTAAGTATCCTTTGTTAAATTCTCCAACATCTCTGCATTAACCTCCTATATAAAATGGGTGTATTGATAATATTTAACTGTCAAAGAACTAATTATGGAAAGCAGTGAATAAAAATTGGTACATAGTGGCAGCCATTAATTTTTACTATATCAGTTTGGGTGTGCCCCAAATAATGGAGTTCCAGTCACAGAACCCCATTTCTTATATAACCTTCCAACTTGCAGTGTTTGTTTAATAAAAACTACCATTCTATAAGGGTTCTAGAAGTTGGTCCCTTAGAAGTTGGCCCCTAGAAGTTGAATCATTCAAAGGTTATGAAACTTTGAATCTGAAAGCAGTAGTATGAAAGGGAGAAGATGGAGGGAAGATTCGAGCGAGAATTTGAATGATTTCTCATGGCAATTGAAAACATGCAGAACCAGGTGAAGCAGTCATGTTTTGTACCTGAAAATAAAATCAGACTTACAGAGAAAGAAAGGAATAAACAAGACACACAGAATTGAGAGAGTTGGTGGTCCCTGAATCATTCCTGGGTGTTGATTGTGCCTTGCCCATGCGCCCTATGAAGAAAAAATTCCTGATCCCTTGAATCAATTCCCTATTTAATATAAGCTCCTTAAAGTTGATACCTCTTAATTGCACTGAAAACAGATAAATAGTTCTAACCGTATTTTAATTCAGAGAACAAAGTGAATTATGTATGACGGGTGACATCCATATCCAGGAATTTCTGGTTATGATATTTACAGGAGCTGATGTTCAGCCATATGGGTTGAGTTGCAAACCCTCACTAAAATTCATTCTGATGCTAGAAATAGAAATTTCAGGGCACACATGTTAAAATAAGACAAGCAGTGGTGCTTTGTTGAATATTTGAAGCAGTTCTTCACAAACTAGTCAATATCTCTTGATAACTTATTTAATTTTTAGTAGATGAAGTATTTCTCAAATTTCCTCTGTATGACCCAGACTGGCTTAGGCAAAGAAAACATTTATTTTCTTAGAATAAGAAAAAGGAAAGGAGGGGCCAGAGAGATAGCATGAAGGTAAGGCGTTTGCCTTTCATGCAGAAGGTCATCAGTTCGAATCTGGCTTCCCATATGGTCCCCCGTGCCTGCCAGGAACAATTTCTGAGCCTTGAGCCAGGAGTTTCCCCTGAGCACTGCCGGGTGTGACCCCAAAACCACACACACACACACACACACACACACACACACACACACACACACACACACGAAAGGAAAGGAAGGGAAAGAAGATATACATCTCAGATTTAAGAATAAGTAGATTTGGCGCATAGCACAGTGGTAGGGTGTTTGCCTTGCAAGTGACCGATCTAGGATGGACCTTGGTTCAATCCTCAGGCATTTCATATGGTCCCCAGAGCCAGGAGCGATTACTGAGCACATAGCCATGAGTAACCCCTGAAGGTCACAGGGTGTGGTCCAAAAAGCAAAAAAAAAAGTAGATTTAATGCTTTGAACATGTTGAATATTTGTATATTCCTTGTCTGTTTGCTGTATGTTGACTTCATCATTCATCTTTTTCTTTACCATTAAAAGACACAGAACCCTATAACTTTGCTCAGAGTCTGTAGGTCCCAGGAAGGGAAAGGATTCATTAAGTATCCATTTATGGGCCAGTCACCAGTGTTAAGAACAGCCTGGGAACTATGATTAGTTTTTTGGGGGTTAAGAGTTCAATTTCAGGATCAACTAGCTATGGCACTAGCTATGGTGAGTCAGGACATGTGATTACTATAGAAGGAAAAAGTCACTGTTTTAGAGAACAGAAAATAGTAAGCACAGAATCTCTCACAGGAAGATTCACTTACTGAAATATTTGGGGACCTTCCTCTACTTTTAAATTATTATTATTATAAATAATAACCAGATTTATATTAATGCATATTTTGCTATCCAAGAAAATCCTACTTGGTTTCAGAATATCTAGAAGTATAAGGTGAGGGAGAGAGATTTTCAGTATACTATTTAATATAAGCAAATTAATTTCCTAATATACAAACTGTTCACTCATGGTCTCTTAAAAATTAAAATTATTTTCTAGTTATTAAAATGTTAAGTATTTTAGTAAAAAACAATTGATTCTATAATCTTTCTTGGTTTTGATACATATCTATGTGTTATGTTATTTTCTCTAAATTGGATGAATATTTATTAGTTGTGGATGTAATAGTCGCTTATAAATAGGTAATGAAAAACTGCCTCCATTTTTTGAATAGTCCACTAAAGAGACCCTACAAATACAAAAGTAAATTTTAAAGCCTAATTTATATTTACTCTTGCATTATGCAGATTTTCAAACATAAGAACTTTTATACTCCCTTAACCAAATTTGTAACTGTATACTATTTTTAGGTATCAGGCTGACTTAAATATAAATTCTGGACATATCCAAAGACAAGAACATACACTTCCCAGTCCCGCTGCAGTACAAGATCCCCTTGCAGTTCCAAACTACAACTCAGGTCTCTGTGTGGTGAGTACCAGCAACATTCCTCCTCCCAAAATATGTCAACATGAAGAAATTTCAATTTATATCATATATTTCCATGAAGATTGGGCTTAGTACTTTCTTCTTCTATAAACTATAAGCCCAAAACTCAGTTGAAAAAAACCAATGAATTAGTTTGAAATATCTTTATCATGTTTAGATAACTTTGCTTGTTTAGGAAAATAAACTCTAAAGCAGATATGCTTCTGTCCATCTATTGTACAACCAGTTTAATAAATAAGTTTCTGAAACACCCTGAAACTCCAGGTTTCCAACCCACAAAATTTAAAGAACAATGAGGAAACTAAGAAAGATACCTGTAGTTGGGTATATAGAAAGAATTCCTGTCAAATTTCCAAGCCCACTAAAATGCCTGAGCCTTATAGATGAAGACTAAGATCAACAATTAATGCTTTAGCAATATAAATTAAGGAGTCACTATTCTGCAAATTTAAGATATCTATAGATGAACAATTCAACCAACTCAAAGAAGAACTCTTTCATAATATAAAACAACCCATACAAATGGAACTGAAGGAACAAAAAACATGTAGGCAAGCCATCATACCAGAATTACACAGGTGGAGAATTGCATAGATGAACTTGAAGACAATTTATAACCCACATATATAAAGAAGTCAAAAAAAGAAAGGAAGTACAAAATAATAGAGTAAATGTAAGGTATTTAATGAACAAAGACAAAAAAAAATCTCCAAAGAATCTCCTACCAGAAATCTCGTACCAGAAAAGTAGAGAAAAAAAAAAAGGAGGGAAGAACAAGAAGTGAGGGAGATAATATCAGAGAACACTCCCATTCTTTGAAGGAGGCTGCTGTACAAATCCAAGAGGCAAAAAAGAGTGCCAAACAAAATAGAACCTAACAGAACAACAAAGACATATAGTAATCTAAAAGCATAAACAAGAGAGAGATTGACTCTTTAAAGAATAAGGGAGAAAAAACTCAACTATAAAGGGAAAAACAGAAGAATCAAAATAGATCCTCCATTTGAAACAATACAGGCAAGAAAAGAGTGGAATGACATACTCAACCTACTGAATGAAAGAAACTTTCAACCTAGAGTTCACTACTCAGCAAATCTTTATTTACATAGAAGGGAAAGTTAAAAAGATTCTCAGCAAAAAAGAACATGCATATTGGCACTAAAAACACATAGTCTAAATGAACTACTCAAAGATTGATTATAGAAACCAAATACTCAATTGTAACAGCAACAATCTTACACAATATAATGGAACTAAAGTCCTTTCTGTGAAAATTTTCTTAAATGTCATTGGGCTAAACTCTCTTATCAAAAAGCACAGAGTAGGAGTTTGGATACAGAAACAAGACTCAGCCATCTTCTACCTGCAGGACACACACTTAAAATTTTAGGATAGACACAGATTAAGAGTAAAATACTGAAAAACAATTACATAAACTACTGGAAAACAAAAGAAAGATGGGACAGCCATAATAATATCAGACCAAATTGCATTCAATAGACACTACATATTGATCAGCAGAACAATAGACCAAGAAGTACTAACTCTGCTCAACATTTATGCAGCAAGTGTAGAGTCAGCAAAATTTGTAAGACTTTAGCACAAACTTAGAGAAACATATGGATGGAAAGGTGATAGTAATAGGAGATTTCAACATGCCATTTTTGCCACTAGACAGATTGACTGGGCAAAACACCAGCAAAGACATAAGAGCCCTAAATGAGAAACTAGAAGAATTGGGATTAATGTATCTATATGGGGCCTTTCATCCTTCAAAAACTAAATACACATTCTTCTCAATGCACAAAGAAACTTGTCTAGGATAGAACACATTTTAGTACACTAGTCTGACTTACATAAATTCACAAAGAATTATACCAAACACCCTATCAGACCACACTGCCACAGAGATCAAGATTGATTTTCAAGGGCCAGAGAGATAGCACAGTGGTAGGGCCTTTGTCTGGCATGCAGCCAATCCAGGATGGTCGGTGGTTCGAATTGCATATAGTTACTCGTGCCTGTTAGGAGTTATTTCTGAGTGCAGAACCAGAAGTAACCCCTAAGCGTCGACCCCCCCCCAAATTGATTGTTAAAAGAAGATGTGGAGAAAATCTAAAACCTGGAGACTAAACAACATGCTGCTCAAAAACAACTAAGATGAAATTAAGAGGGAAATAAAGAGATTCTTTGAGATGAATGATAATGAAGAAACAAATTGACAAAATCTATGGGTCACAGAAAATCTATAATTAGAGGGAAACTCATAGCAATACAGGCCTAAATTAGCAATTTCTGTGCATAATTAGGAGTAACCCCTGAGTACCTCCAGATGTGACCCCAAAACAAACAAACAAAACAAAAATACCAGAACAGAAATCAACAGTATAGAAACAAAGAAAACATTACCAAGAAATGATGAGATGAGAAGCTAGTTTTTTAAAATAAACAAGATAGACAATCCACTGGCAAGACTCACAATATCAAATCAGAAATTAAAGATGTGGTATGTATATACTATGACATATTACATAGCTGTAAGGAATGATGCAATCATGCAATTTGCAGCAATGTGGATGAAGCAAGAAGATATTATGTTAATTAAAGTAAGCCAGAAGAAGGATATATACAGAATGACATCACTTATATGTGGTATTTATAATAACTGCATGAAGAAATGCAATGGTCTATAAATGGTAGTTGTCTTGAACACTGTTAGTTCCTGAGTATAGTGAGAAAGAAAGAAACTGAAGGGAAGAGACAAAAAACAAAATCCTACTTTGTCTTTTACACTTCAAAGAGACCTGCAGCAATGGATATAGATGTTTAGATGTATAGATTCAGCTGATGCTCGATTAACTGCTTTTGACAGATGTGTATAAAATTTTTCTAATGCTTTTACCCACAGAAACAATGCAGTGTAGAATGTGTTTGGAATTCACAGACTTCCACTTCAGTGCTCACTATAAGAACGTTTTCATACTTTTAATATGTCTAGGATAAATCTTTAATCCACTGCTCACAGTAGTTCTTGGAGATATAGGTTGGCCACCCTAGTTTTGCATTGAAGTGCCGTTAGACTTTAATACAGTGTGCATTATGATAATATCTAGACAAATATTCTGATTTATTCATTTCCTTATAATAAAGGCTGCTAATATTATCTACTATTTATGTCCACAAATATCATTGGAGTAGGCAACTGCATGCCATAGAGTCTTGTTATAGTGCTCATTCATTGAGTATGTTTTACCAATTTATGTTCAATTCAAGCTAGTTCACTATTATATTATAATACCAATGTTGTCACTTTACATTCAGGAAAGGAACCTGGATGCTAAAGATTTGTTAGATGACACTTTATCATGCATACTCATTTTACAGTGCTCAGTACCATATTGCTTAGTATTCTAGGCTTGAAAATTATGATTGTTTTATATTTCATACACAATCTAACCCAGAAAGCTATTTTTTCAGCAAAGCTTACCCTCACCAATGATGGTTTGTCTAGGTAGTATAAAACCTTGTTATCTGCCCTGCCAGAATTTTTTTAACAACTCTGACCCATTTCACCTCTGTCAGTTTTTCAATTTCAATTTATGGATTGATCTTCATTCTCTATCCATGTGTGTGTATGTGAGTTTGTGTGGTGGCCATATGTCAGTCTAATGCCCATCTGTATTGTAAATAATGTCTATGTTGTATATAGTCTTTCACCCTGTTATATATAACCCTTCCTTCCCCCCCCCCCACTACCACTTTACCTTTACAAATTCTTTTCTATCCTCTCACTCTCTCACCCCTGATCTGTTATTACTCTTTTTTTTTTGGTTTTTGGGTCACACCCAGCAGCGCTCAGGGGTTACTCCTGGCTTCATGCTCAGAAATCGCTCCTGGCAGGCTCGGGGGACCATATGGGACGCCGGGATTCGAACCGATGACCTGCATGAAAGGCAAACGCCTTACCTCCATGCTATCTCTCCGGCCCCATTACTCATTTTTTTAAAAACTCTTTTTACCCTCCGTTCTTAAGTCCTCAGGAATCAGAACGATCCCCCCACCCAAACTCTCTGCCAGCTGGCTCCCAAAGTGAAAGGACAGTCTCCAAGCCCACCTTCCCTCAGCTCAGGAAAAAAGTACTGCCACAGCTACTGTTGATTTGTTCTCAGCGACCTCTTTTCTCCTGGCTTTGGCTTTTGAGAGACCTTCAAGTTGAGGACATTTTCTGGTCTGTGATGGCTATGAACCATCTCAGACCCCACAAGACCATGTCCCAGTCTATAAATTTGCTCTGGATTTTATTTCCCTCCCCAGATTATTTCAAAAGATTTCAAGGGGATATGTATATTTCCTTTGTATATTTCTTTAGGTATATTGCCTTAATAGGTATATTTCTTATTGTATATTTCCTTATGTAGATGTAGCTTTCCCAATCCCCATTTTTTTTGGATTGATTTAGTAGAAAATTCTAGTAGACACAATCATATTTGTTATCAAGGTGTTTAAATAAAGATATAAAAAAGCATTACATGATATATTCTAAATTATGTTTTCACTACAGTCCTTTAAATTCTGTACCTGAGATGATTATTTTAGGCCTCTCCCAGATTCAATATTTAGACAAACTTGATTAGAATTGAGTTTGTTCTCTTAACTAGCACTTACATTTAACCTGGCTTCTTCCAACTATGAAATAAGAATGACAACTAAAATGTTCTCATTGAGTTACTTTAAGAATTAAAAGGATGTGGGCCCGGAGAGATAGCACAGCGGCAATTGCCTTGCAAGCAGCCGATCCAGGACCAAAGGTGGTTGGTTTGAATCCCGGTGTCTCATATGGTCCCCCGTGCCTGCCAGGAGCTATTTCTGAGCAGACAGCCAGGAGTAACCTCTGAGCAACACCGGGTGTGGCCCAAAAACCAAAAAAAAAAAAAAAAAAAAAAAAAAAGAATTAAAAGGATGGTACATGAATTTAAGATGTTTGGCACAGAGTCAGAACTCAACAAATACTGTTAATAAAATTAAAGACTGATAGTTACAGTAATAATTGTGTATAAGACTTAAATTAGTCATCAATAGTAGATATAAGTTTTGCTCTAGAAAAATTTTATATACAGCAAGATTTACCAATTTTCATGAAAACCCCTCATTTAATGACCAAAAGAGAAGATAAATGTGGGGTAGTATTAAATGCTAACATAGAGTGAAGGTTTTAAATTGAATACTAAAGATTGAGTTGGAGAGACTGCATAGAAGAGGAAAAAAGGGGCAGTTACTCAGAGAGATATTCACTGTAGCTGCACTGGGGAGTTCTAATGATAAATTTATGGGAGGTGTAGCCCATAAGAAGTGTATAGTCTGTGGATTAAGAGCTTTGAAAAACATTTTAAAGAGGTTAGATTTTATTCTGTGAAAAGGAGGATTTGTTCTTTGGGGATCAAAGGATTTTGAATCCCTCTGTTTTGAGCTGTTCATATGAGTTTTAGATAGCAATTGTATGAAAGATGGACAGGAGAGAGGAAGGGAATAGAGACAGAATGATCAGGTGGTTATTATACAACCAATAATTGAAGATGAGATATTATCAATGATGCTGGAAGAAAAAAGAGGCATTTAATACTTGGAGGCAGGACCAGTGAGCTTAGTTGTAGAGAGAAAGAAGAATTGAGAATGACTAGGCAGTTCCACCCATAATTATTGGACAGAGAAAATATGAAGAGGAGTAAGTTAAGTGTGTATATATGGTGAGAGAAAGAGCATAAGGAGTCAGGTTTTGAACATAATCAACTTGAAATACTTGGTGAATATGCTGGTGGTATGAATTAGTTTACACATGTGTCTAGCACCTTATCAGGTGCTAGGCTTGGAAGGACTGGCTTGACATGAGAAAGGAGAGGCAATGGGGGTCAGTCAGGGTGATAGTACTTATCTCTCCTCTTCTGTTTTTTAATTTACTTTTTGTGACCTTTCATAAACATTCTTCCTGTGTGGAATTTTGGCCTAATCCTTGAGCAAATGCCTCCAACGTTTTCTTACCCTGGCTATTTGATCTGCCATCTGGAGTCGTCCATCCAGTTCTCGTCTGATCTGGGCAGCTTGCTCATCTGGATTGTCCAGCTGCACAAAAGCACAAACATAGATTCATTCAGCTGATTCATTCATAACAATTTTTAACTCCTGTATCCTCCCCTTCATGAACACTCTCTCTCCCCATAGAAATATTTAAGCAAAAGTTAAGATTCTTAGAAGAGATAAATCCAATTTCTTTTAAGTACTAAGTTAAGTCCTCCTAGGATTTCTTGCATGGTGCATGAAACAGTCTTTTTTGTTTGTTTGTTTTTTAATAATACCTTTATTTAAGCACTATGATTACAAACATGTTTGTAGTTAAGACATATGAATGATCTTGAACATGAATCACTTCTAAACTGCTAGGCTTCTATTGAAGACCCTGTTTTGATCTGACGAAGAATATGCTTACACTGGGGGGCCGGAGAGATAGCATGGCGGTAAGGCATTTGCCTTGCATACAATAGGATGGTGGTTCAAATTCCGGCATCCCATGTAGTCCCCTGAGCCTGCCAGGGGCAATTTATGAGCATAGAGCCATGAGTGACCCCGGAGCACTGCCGGATGTGACACCCCCCCCCAGAAACAAATAAAAACAAAAATGAAACAAAAAAAAAGAATATGTTTACACTTCAGGCAACTAGCAAGTAGATGAAAGCATTATTAGTAGAAATGTATGGCATAGACATAAATTCTTCAGAGTAGCACAGGAATTGTGGCTCTTTCAGCTCAAAATCATGTATATTAAGTTTTCATTGCATCATTACTTCTATGACCTTCTCAATGGCTTCTCCAGAAGGCCACATTTTATGTCGATATCTACATTGAAATCTGCCCTTGTTTTTCTTGATATTTTGAACTATTACAGCATGAGGATTGGAATATTCAAGCATAACTAAAGCTGGACAATTCCCTACCTTTTTTATTTAAATTTTCTATAAATAGAAGGAAGTGTTTTGTTATGTTTTGTATCTCCATTCCTTTCTAATACTTCTTTTGTGTGTGTGTGTGTGTGTGTGTGTGTTTTAGGTCACACCCAGCAGTACTCAGAGGTTACTTCTGGCTCCATGCTCAGAAATTGCTCCTGGCAAGCTCGGGGAACCATATGGGACACGAGATTCGAACCAATGATCTTCTGCATGAAAGGCAAACACCTTACCTCCATGCTATCTCTCCGGCCCCTCGTTTTTAATATTTCTATAAATCTTTTGAAGAGATTACAAACATTCTTGTAAAGGGCTATTGACACTGTAAAGGGCCATAAGATCCTATAGGCAATGGTGCAATTCTCCTAAAAAAGTGAAAATAACCACAGAAGTTATGTAAAAGAATATGCATAGCTGTGTTTTTGTATGATTTTATTCACTTACATTTATTTAACAAATTAACATAGTTTTACAACATTATATAGGTTTTAGATGTCACATTCACATTTATAGATTTCTTTTTTTTCTCATTTTTATAGAAGTTTAATTGAATCACCATGAGATATACAGTTACAAAGCTGTTCATGATTAAGTTTCAGTCATACAATGTCCAGCACCTTCACCAGTGCACATTTCCTGCCACACCAATATTCCCAGTTCACCCTCACCTCTGTGGCAGACATTTTTCTTTATTCTCCTTTTTCTTTTTAGGCATATGGTTTGCAATATTGTTACTGAAGGGGTATCATGCATATATCCCTTTACCTTCTTTCAGGGCCCAGTTCTCGTCCAAAAAGAACATTTCCAACTATCATTGTCATAGTGCACTCCCCCACCCCAACTTTGTGTCAAACTTCCTATCATTTTTTTTTATTTAAACACCTTGATTACATACATGATTGTGTTTGGGTTTCAGTCATGTAAAGAACACCACCCATCACCAGTGCAACATTCCCATCACCAATGTCCCAAGTCTCCCTCCTCCCCACCCGACCCCCGCCTGTCAGGAGAGATGAAGTCATGAAATTTTCCTATACATTTATAGATTTCTTAGCTACTAACAGTAAGGTTAAGTACCAGACTCAGATAATATTATTTAAAG
The DNA here is from genome assembly GCF_024139225.1 of Suncus etruscus. NCBI lineage: Eukaryota > Metazoa > Chordata > Mammalia > Eulipotyphla > Soricidae > Suncus > Suncus etruscus. The sequence continues at coordinate 112,280,357 of NC_064854.1, read as the reverse complement.
CAACACTTGGGAGGCCATAATCCCTATTACTTAAATTTAAGTATGTCTTTATTTTCAAGTAAGCCTAGTGCTATCTTTCAAAGTATAATTGAGTTTACTTTGTTCAGTAATTTATGGTTTATTTTATTCATGCAGATTTTGTTAATAGGAAACAGAGGCATTTGAATAAGATTTTCCAAAGAAAGTTCCACAACAATAATCTAAAATATCCCAGAACAAAGGGATATTTCTAGAATATCCTAGAATATTCTAGAAGAATTCCAAGTAAATTTGGTTTTGGTTTTGGTTTTGGGGCTACACCTGGTGATACTTAGGGGTTACTCCTGGCTATACGCTCAGAAATTGCTCCTGGCTTGGGGGACCATATAGGACACTGAGGATTGGGGATTGAACCCAGGTCTGTTCTGGATCAGTGCATGAAAGGCAAATACCTCCTGCTGCGCTATCAATTCAGCCCCAAATTCCAAATAAGTTTTAAAAAATGCTGTGTGTAAATGTGCTGAGTCATTAAGTTTTAAAGTAAGGAAATCTATTAGACTTGGACCAGTTCAACTGCATTTTAGCTTAAGCATCAAGTTTTATTTTTATGTAATACTCAGAGAACACCAATTGGAAACTCCATTTTAAATAAAATAAAGGAAACACCCTGAAAGTGGTTCAGCAGAAGTCACATTGCTGCTTAGTGGTCCATATGATCACCATTTGCTAACAGGAGTAGGAGGGAAACAGTATTCTCAGTACTGTTTTAAAGCTTCAATGAACTTAAAAGAGAGCTTCATTGAATTTTCTCTGAAGACCAACACCAGCTCAAGGTGAAAACTCTTTTGGAACACTCAGAAAGGTCTTGCTCAAAATACAAATGCAGAAAAACATCTAACTGCTTCACGGACAAACACCAAAAATTTTTTTGTTTTGGGAAGTAGGGGGAATTCTGTCAAAGACATTGCTTACACAAGTTGAAATTGAATAGAAAAGACAGCCCAAAGAACCAGCCACTACTCTGAATAGGGTTCTTCTGCAGCCTTGTCCAGTGCAATGAGAAAGGGGAGAGAAAGGTGGTTATAAAAAGAATGGGAGAGATCACTTACTTTCAATGGCTTAAAACATTGATCCATTCATTTACTCTATTATGTCATTTACTCAAAAATGTTCTGTTATACCAAGATTGTAAAATACAGCAAGTACAAGACAGACCCTAGATCTAGGGAGCCTAATTACAGAAAGAACATGTAGGGTTATTTAACCAATTGGTCATAAAGAGAGTGGATTAGCATCTATCAATGCCTAGAACAAGCCCAGGTTTCCTATGACCTACACTGCACCTTTCTTAAAGAGTCTGGAGAAACTGGTATTAATGTACCTTCTCTCAGAAAAGAAATCTAGACTTGCTTCTCTCTCTTAGAATACACAATAATATATAGTTAAAATTGGCATGTTAGTGAGCTTGAGAATTTGTAGAGCAAATAAGCCTAATTATATCTATTTTTTTAAATGTAGGCATCATACCCAATAGTGTTGGGGTGCTCAAGGATCACCCAGTGATGCATGACCCAGCAGTTTATGCCTGATGGTTCAGAGCTCAGTTCTAGGAATACCTAGGGCTACAGGAATTAGCTCTAGAGGTATTCAGAGAGCCCAATTCAAGGTTTTGCACGTGCTGGGTATGTGCTCTCCCTTTCTGAACCATATCCCGGGGACACTCACTTTATCTTTTTTTTTCTACTCACTTTATCTTTTACATAATTATTGCACTGAAGACAAAATTCCATAGAGCAGTCTGTGAAACTGTACATATGAAACAGCTTGATGGGTGAGGAAACATTTTTATTTTCATTATTCAAATGAAGAAAAAGAGTCTCAGCAAGCTCAGATATGTCCCAGTTCTCAAATTTGGTAAGGGTATGAGGTATTTAAAATGTTGTCTGCCTTTTCTCAAGCTAGAATTCTTTGACTCTGCATTTGATTTGATACCTTCTTTTTTTTTGATTTTTGGGTCACATCTGGCAGTGCTCAGGGGTTACTCCTGGCTCTATGCCCAGAAATCGCTCCTGGCGAGCTTGGGGGACCATGTGGAATGCCGGGATTTGAACCACTGTCCTTCTGTATGCAAGGCAAACACATTACCTCCATGCTAACTCTCCGGCCCCGATTTGATACCTTCTTAAAAGCTCTATTTTAGATTTTTTTAATTGATCTAGTAAATGAACTACTTAATCCCCACACTTTGTTCCTTACATACATGGATCGACTTAACACATAGAGCTGAAATTGTGGGACCAGACAAAGAACTATCCTGTCACTACTGTCAAAGTTGCCTGATTTCTTCTGGGGAGGCCTCTGCTGCCATAACTATACCCTCCCTAAGAAATGATATCAATGGGTGTGTCTTTCTACTGTTTCTTAATAACTGTATGACTTTGAGGAAGTTTATTAACTTCTTTGGGCTTCAGCTGTCTTCATCTGGAATGATCAGGATAATAACAACACTACAGGCTGTCAGACGATGGATAAATAAAGTACTTTAGTCCAGTATTTGTAGTACTTTGTTACTCCATAAACCCTCAGGAAATGGTGGTCATTGTTTGTATTATTAAAATAGCTCATGTGGACTGTCTTTCTGACAAGGGCCACAATAGAACCTAAAAGATTCAGAGGTGTCAGTGTTCCCTACCATGAATATAGGTTCTTGATATGACAGTCAGAAAGGAAGAAGGTATCCTAGGCCTCCCGTTTCTGGACAGTGTTTCCTCTCTTATTATCTCCCACTTTTCCCATAGGCAAGTCCCTCTGCTTTGTTAGTCTTTAATTAGCGAGGGGGTGGTGGTGGGGTCTGGAAGGCAGGTACTACTGTCTCATGGTTAATGATCTGAAGAGAAGCTGAAAAGGAAGTGTGACCGCAACTTAAGCTCCCTAAAATAGCCTGGCATGAGAGAGAAGGCCATCCTCTAGAGAGAGCTTGACAGCTTCACCGTATGAAATCCAAAAATATAAAGCGAAATCAAGTAATTACCTGTTCAAATGCTGGAAAGAAAAAGGCTGAGAGTGAGCTTCCATGGAAACAAGGTTCTGTTTACTGTGCTGGTCTTTTCCACTGAGGTAAGGAAAGATCAGCTGGAGAACTAGGTCAAGGGCAAACCTTTCCATTGACAGCTCATTAGGGTTCAAATATGTTATATGTGCACAAGAGCTTTTTACCTAATTAGGCAAATAATCTTCTTGCTGGCAGAGGTCTAGCAGAGGTAGAAGAGCTGTTGTTTTATTTTTCAAGTGATGGAGAATTGAGCTCAGCACAGGTAAATGCAGACATTTTTTTGGCCAAATATTGGAATTTCTGCCAACTCAAGTTTGGGGCCTTTTTTTTTCTTAAATAAACAACAAAGAAACAAGGACTATGACTGGTAACCTGACCTTTGACTTAGGAATTTGAGTATTCAGGAATGAAATTCTGGGTCCAATTACCTCACTTTCTAGATCCATGATATTCCATGTGTCTTAATCCCCTCTGAACTTCAGTTTCCCTGACTCAAAAGAGTCATTTTTATCTTGTATTTCTATTGACAGAACAGCAGTAAGTAATATATGAAGTTGGGCAAGAGGACTCGGGTTGATTTACTTCCAAATCTTGGCTGTACAATGTCTTTACCAAAAGAGAACAAACGTGTCTAAGTTTCAATTTTCTCATTTGTAAGTTGAGATAAGATATCTAATCTGCATATTATTAGAAGGGCCAAATGGACCTGAAAAATATTTGGGGGTGCTGGCACATTGTAAGTCCTAGAATTTAACATAAGGCTTCTAGCATCATGCCCATTTTCTGGTGGAGACACATCAAGTATTCATTTTCCTAACTGGCTGCCCTATCTGGTTTATGAAGGAAATCAATGTGTGAATGAGGGAGACCTGAAGTGGCCTTGAGTTGTCTGTAGTCTAATTTCTTTTTGTCCTTTGCTGAGGTATCTCAGGTTGAAATCTTAACCTCTCCTTCAATTTTCTATTAAAATTTTAAGGTTCAGAGATGTCTGGAAAACTTAGATGGAAAATTTTCAAAGTCATGCTTTGGGACCACATATCTTACATGCACTCTAGGTGAAAGGGTTGTATGGCCAATTAAAGTTGACCCCTCACAAGAGATACTTAGGGGGCCTGAGGGCTGCTTCAGACTTCCTGGCCAATGGGATAGTTGGTTGTATGTGAGCATCCAAGGATGTTCAGGGCCAACCAGGGCTAGCAAGGCAGTGCTGGGCAGTGAAATCTCTAGAGTCACATAATTTGGTGTAAGTTACCTTTTAGGTCTTTAACTAGCAATGATTGGTTGATTGTGCAGTGCTGAGGATTGAACTGGACCTATCCAGTGCATAGAAGGCATGTGTCATAATCTCTACACTATCTTTTCACTTCACAGCCCCCAAAATTAATCTTTCAAGTAATACCTTAAATATCCTAACATCACCTTTTGAGATCTTCTCCACAAACAAATCTTCCATGTTTGTTTTTTTTTACTTTTCTTATATTTATAAAAATATTTCTTTTTAATTTGAAGGGGGAGGAGAAATGAGCAACTGTTTCCCAGTAAAAAGGAACCCTCACTGAAGGGTCTTTCCAGCCAGTAAGGATATAAAGAAATTATCATGGGGTCCAGGCTAGAGTTTCTTTATTAGCCTCAATACTTGGCAGGAACACTTTTCCAATGTATTTGGGAAAAGCCTTGGGCTACACACTAGTTCCTTAGGGATGCTTGAATTCCCAGGGTTCACATATTACATTGACATGAAAACAAGTTTAAATCTGGACTTATTATTTTCACTATCATGTGATAGCCCTCAGCCAAACAGTACTCATAATTTTAACATGCAGAAAAATAAAACAGAGAGAGGAAAATGAAATTCAGCTTTATCTGAATAAATGCTTTGCTTCCTGAAAATATTTGTGGTGACCAGACCTCAGAGAAAATAAAGTAATTTAAATGGTAGGTCTACAATAGAAATGTTGGAGACCTGTGTTGGAGGAATTTTAGACTGGAACTATGGTTGAAAAAAGTTTTAGACATAAACTGTGATTGGAAGGATAGTTATATTTGAACTTTGCTTGGAAGGAGCTTTAGACACACGCTGTGGTTGGAAGGAATTTTAGACTTGATGCAGTGACTTCAGGCTCTGGTGGAGGACCTGCCTGTGCTCACTAAGTTCCTTCTTAGAGATCATGGAAGGGTTTCCTTTTTTTCTCTGGCTGGGTTTTGGCACACACTGTCTTGCACAACTAAGAATTTATCTTTACCAGTAATCACTTTTTTTTAACAACCATGTTCTAGTTTATCAGAAAATTTTCCAGCCCCAGCAGGCTCAATGAGGATTTCTAGTCAGTATTTTGCTAGAACAAAATGAAAGTTGTTCATAGAAGTCACTAACATGAAGTTATACCATGTTTATTTGCCAATTGGAAATTGGCATCTCTGCCAGTTAGAAGGCAGAGATGTTGTGATTTTGCTCACGCCTTCATTCTCAGCACCTTGCACTGTGCCAATTCTGAAAATTGTCTGACTTGTTAAAAGACATATTCACATTATCCATGACCAAGAGAAAGAAAACGACCTATTCACAGTTTATCTGTAAGTAGTAAGAGAATTGAAATCAAATTTCCAACCTATCAACTTTCAGTCTGCTCTCTGGCTGCAGCCCAGTAACTATCATTCTCTGCAGGAAGACTAAACTTAGCTGGCCTCTCAGCACTTGTTTTCCTGATGGAGCAACCTTAATTCTGAGACTTGGGAAACTGAGGCAGGTGTGCTGTAAATAGCTGTGGCACAAATCACCTGCTGACTAGATTGTGACACAATATTTTCACTTTTTTTTCTCTCCCATTTCCAGCCTGGCCTTTCACTACATGGAAGATTTGCATCTGGGAAGGAGGCTGCCTAAAAAAAAATAGTGGAGGCACCTCACCAGATGGGCTGCTCTACAAGGGCATTTCTCTCCACTGGCTCAGCCCTTCTTTTCTTGGCAGCCTTCTGGATTTTATCCTTCTTCTCAGACAAACTGCTCTAGCACATGAACGCAGCCTCCATGGTGCACTGCAGTCTGGAAAGTTACAGGAAGCATGGGAACAGCTCCTGACTCACGGATGCAGTCCCCACGCTCCGGTCTCAAGAATATACTGAGGTTTAGACTTCCTCTCTCTTTCTGTATTCCATGCTTGACTACCACCTCAGGTTCTTTATCTCTTGTCTTTTATGTAGCTTCTTGCTTGTTTACCTTGATTATATCAAGTAGCAGATGTCCCCACTTTCTCCTGTCCAGGTTCAATCCTTGCACCTTCAGTTTTTGAAGCCATTGACTTTTAATTAACATCAACTTTTAATATTTTCCGATGCTCTTAAATTTAAAATAGTAATAATTATAGCAACAGTAATAATGCACAATTCACAATTTCAATGAGATAATCTGTCTGTGACACTCAGCATGCAATTTTCATAACTCTTTACAGCCATTAGTCCTTAGCATCCCTTAGTCCTTAGCCTCACCCTTCCTTACACAAAGCAGATTCTAATAACATCCGAAGTAACAGCTTATTCCTTTTTTTTAAGGTAAGACATCAGTTTTCATGAATAGCATATCATACATGCTAGAGACAGTTGGCTGGCTGTACTACATAGAAGTGTGCATGTCTCTTCTACTTTGAAGGAGTAAACCCTTCAAAAATAAAGAAACACTGTATTGATTTTAGAATGAAAATCTTAATATACATTTCTACCTCTGTTTTTTATTCATAGTGTGACCAGGGTCAGGAAAAATATCTGTTCGAATCTCTGTATGTGAAGTTTTATGAAGACTTTAAAAGGAGAATTGTAATAATAATTTTAAGAGGTAGTTCTCTACTGTAGGGGGTCAACACATGATAGACTTCATTTTATTTCTGTCAGCATTGTAGGGTCAAATCTGATGAAAGTTGCAAAGTTGTCACTCATCTGAACCATTTACCAGGGCTCTGTTCCAGAGTAATTTGTAGAGAAAATACAGATGGGTGTTCCATAAATACTCAATTACCTCTTGTATTCTATAAAACCACTCAAGAAGATACCAGATCATTTATGGAAGAGTTAAAATAAGATCGCTTGTGTTTTTCTTGGTCATGCCTTATTTCCTCTCCCTGAGAAGACCTTGAGGAGGTCAAAGTTTCCATTCTGAAAGATGCACTTCTCCTTGATTGCTAAATGCAGGGTTTAGCTCTTACAGTTTCCTAGCCAATGAGAGCATTCTCTGCATTTGAGTCACCAGTTTTATGTCTTTGCTGGCTTCTGGCAATGCGGTAAATATAACGCCAGAGCTCCAAACACAATCATTCTCTGAGCAAGGAGCAAATAAATACATAAAAGTCCCCAAACAGAAAAGCAATCCATTCCTTTAAGATCCTGCAGTACTCAGCCTTCCTTTATTCTGATGCAAGCCTGGAATGACCTCTGCTCTTCTTTTCACCATTTCAAATTTAACACATCATTTGAAGTCTATTTCCAGACCTGCTTCCTTCACAGAAGAAGCACTTCTTGGTCATTTTTGCTTTGTATATATACCTGTGTTTATTAGCATTGACAGCCCCATGCAGTGTTCCCTCCTTTCTATATGTTTTAGGTTACTTTTCCAGCCAGGAAAGAGGTTAGGGACTTAAAAAGCATTCATATCTGGGCTCAAATATTTGCCAACTATGAGCTCTGTGACAATAAAAATATACTGAAGTTTTTATATCTGTGGTTTCATCTGCAAAGAGATAGCCCTATGTTAATGATGTCAAAGGCCAATACATATCATATCAATGAAAAAATGAGACAATAGTCAAAGAGAACTTAGTATGATGCTTTGGTATATGGCAAATCCACAAAATTAGGGTGATAATTTAGAACCATTGATCTATGCCTATGGTTTTTAGCTGGCATGGAGGACACAGTTACAAGTATTTGTAATAGTGGTTATATTTATGCCCTTCATTGAGAGATAGTTTAATTCATCTGAACTATCCTAAGGACACAGGAAACTAAAACCATGTAAGAGAAGAAGTGGATATTTTAACTATGAATGGAGTTCAGCAGCAGAAGTCCAGGTCTTAGAAGCAGCAGGTGATTTTGTGAAGCTAGGATACCACAGTATTGGACTAGTTTTAACTTATCCCTTAACTCCATAGTTGTCTCCTGAATATTTCTCAAATTCATTGATTCTATTTATTTATTTTATAATCCAGTTTTCTCTCATCTTCCTTTAAGATCCCTGATTTTTTTTTTTTTTTGCCACAACTGGCGATATTCAGATGGCTGTGCTCTGTACTCCTGGTGGGGCATAGGAGACCATATGGAATGCCTGGGGTTGAACCTGAGTCAGACAAATGCAAGGCAAGCACCATAAATACCATACTATCTCGCTAGCCCCTGAAGTCATCAGTCTTTTTAACTGCATCATTTGTACAGTTTCAATTATGGTTGCAAAAAGATTCACTAAGGGAAGTGAAGCCAAGCTCTTTTCTCTGCTCACTTAATCTGACCAACAATTACTCACTTGTCAAAGTAACAGTCTCAGTCCTCTTTCCCTAGGTTACTTCTTGGCCCCAGTCTAGATTATTCCTCTCTAGACACCTATTGCACCCTAAAACTCTGTTATCATGCTCATCAATCTGCATTATCTGCTCCTACCATGCTCTCTGCAAGGCTGAAAAATGTTAGATTAAAAAAGACCAAAATGCAAGACTAAGAAAGACCAAAAGGGTCAGGGCAAGGGCCTCTTTTGTCTTGTTTACTATAAAATCCTTAATGACTAATACAATGCCAAGAGACTAAGAAATACAGCATAAGTTTGAGTCAGAGAAAATAATATCTTCTTTGTTGGGTTCTTTTGATAAGTTAATGAGATATAGTAATCCAGAAGTTTGGGGTGGTGCCTGTCACTTAACAGGTGTTCAAATAATGACCCAAATAGAAATCTGAATGTAAATAGTTTAAGCTTATTAAGTCCTTGTTAAATGTACACTGAAATTGAGTACGTATAGGAGGAAATGAAAGTAACTGATTAAAATGGTATGAATTATAGCAGTCTAAATCCCTCAAATTCTGGGATTGTCTATTCCCTTGCCTAGGAACTGGGAATATTAATATGGAACCACTATTTAAAATGTATCTTTAACTCCTGCTTTGTTTCAGACATTGTTCTGTATGCTGTAAGCACAGAATAAATACAGAACTTGCCTCCTATAAGCTTATTATGTACATAAGTGTATTAAATGTACAGTATTTATGTGGCCTGGCACCCTACCAAGTGTTTCATTCATTTTCTTGTCTAATCCTTTAGGTAACAATTACTAGTATAATCAATGCCACTTTCCAGATGATAGAACTGAGGCCCAAGGGGTTGAAGTTAAACAGTAAAGAAGTGGATGAGCTAAAAGAGAAACTCATTTTATCTTAAAATTTTATTTTATTGAAACCATTGTGATCTACAAAGTCCTTTATAGTTGAATGAGAAATTCATTTCTAAACTCAGAGCTTAAGCTTTGAACCAGTTTCTGTCACAATACTTGTTCAAAATAACTGTTAGGCTTCTTTGTTGTTGTTGTTGTTGTTTGTTTTTGGGCCACACCTGGTGACACTCAGGGGTTACTTCTAGCTATGTGCTCAGAGATCACCCCTGGCTTGGGGGACCATATGGGACACCAGGGATCTAATCGAGGCTCCTCCTGGGTCAGCTGTGTGCAAGGCAAATGGTCTACCCCTGTGCCATCGCTCTGGCCCCTTATTAGAATTCTTTTAAAGACAAACCAAAGATGGAATTTTTAAGGTATTGTACACATATGTTGCTTTTATTATTAATAGTTTTAAAATAGTTTCTATTAATTTTTGAAATTTGATTTAAACACCCAATTGATGAGTATGTTCATTATTTTAAAATAAGCCCTACACTAACTTCCCAAAATAATTGGTGGAGAATTGAATATTGTGGTGTGGGTGTGGTCTTGGAACAATATATAATGTATGTATGAAACTATCATTAGTGGTATTGTATTGTAAATCATGGCACCTCAATAAGAAATGAGCATTGGAAAATTCTGCATAAATATTATAACAAGTAAAATGCTTTCTTAGTGCTGCTGATTAATATTGATATCTCAGCAGCATTGAACTGTGGGGGAAACAATGCATTTAACTGGCAAAAACAATGCACTTAATGAAAACGAAAAAAATGCAATATCTAAAATGTCTCTAGACACTAGAAATATTGAAATCATTTGCTAAAAATGCATACTCATCTTTTTAGAAGAAGAAACTTCATTTTAAATTTGATATCAAATATAAAGTTTAACTCACAAGAACAATATCAAAATTTCCAGATTATGCTGTTATTGGAAAAAAATGCTGTTAGTGGAAAAATAGTTGCATAGAGGGAACTATTTCTAAGTATGATTGTGCTATCAGAAATAGGAAATCAGAGACATCTGACAACAGAAAATTTTAGAGCTATAAATCATAGCCCTAATTCAAATTGAGGTGATGCAGTGTAATTTCCAGGTTACATGACAAGTGTCACATGTACCCCTGTTTCCCTTGAGAAGCATGTCATAAAGACAAGACATGTTTAATTCCTAGTCTCAGTCTAATCATTATCTAAAAACCTGGTAGAAATGGGATCTACTTCTAAGTCTTCCCACATATATCATTATACTATTTTGCCTGCCCTAAAAATTGACTACCTTGGTGATACTGTTCTTGAAAGCCAAAAATATTTATAAAGGATGTGTTTCGCTTTGATTAAACCTGTCAAAGGAACTACTAATTTCAAATGGCAAATCCATAATCAAGTAGAAAAAATATGAGCTATTTTAGAAGCATCTGTAGGCAAGAGGAGGAAATGTATTAAAAATAGTGGGCCCCAAATTTTCCAACAGATAGGAGGAAAAAAGTGACTAGAAACCCCAATTACACTGTCAGCATTTATTAAATTCTTCCTGCTTGCAACATTCTACATTGAATTCTACGGATGATCAAGGCATTAGGATATTATCTATTCTAACATATGTGACAGTTCTTACTTTTTTTTTTTTTGCAAGGATATATTGACACCTACTCTTGTCATATACAGCAAGTTGGAGAGTTTGGTATAGATGATTTTTTTCAATGAATATGAGTCCTTAATTTCAATCCTAGTCAAGTATTAGAGAGGCTAATTATAAATAAATAATTTTGTGCCAGATAAGGGGGATAGGCTTGGAGGTTGGTGAGAAATTGGACACAAAGGTGGAAAAATAATTATACTGTGAACAGCTTTGTAAACCACAATATTCAAACAAAGTTAAAAGAACATATCATGGGTGATACTAAAAATGTAACTAAATATTTAAAATAAAAGGTAAGAACAGGGAACAAATTAATCAGGATAACCAATGTAACTCAAGGTAAAAAAAAATAACCCTGAATTACAGCAACGTAACAATAACACTTTATTTCTTGTTTACTTTACTTAGAACCAGTGTGGATTAGGTAAAACTATGTTTTTAATTGTCAGTCAGGGTCCAGTTTAGATGCAAGCATCAACATTTTGTAACGCTGCCATTTTGTTTTGTTTTGTTTTTGTTTTGGGGTCATACCCGGCAGCTCTCAGGGGTTATTCCTGGCTCTATGCTCAAAAATCGCTCCTGGCAGGTACGGGAACCATATGGGATGCCGGGATTCCAACGCTGTGCTATTTCTCCAGCCCCAATGCTGCCATCTTAATAAGTGGCTTTCAGGCTCATTATTATAGGAAAACATAGATGGAAAAACTAAGTCTGGTTGCTGGAGGCTAGAAAATATAAGGTAACATATCATTTGTGAGCATCTGCTACCAAAGATTCTTTTTGGATCCTTGTGAAAGTGTTTATATAAAGCCAAATATTCATCCTGTGACTTGATGACTTCTCTGCTTTATCTGGCCATGTAAACCAGTATTCTTCAACATTTTTATCTCTGTAGATTCACACCTATTTACATAGTCCTCTATGGACCAACAATTAGATACAAGATGATAGACCAAAGGTTTTCAACCCATCTACATTTTCAGACCTGCTCCAGTCCCTGCAATGTTGATTTAAGAACACGAGTGAAAATAAATCAATTCAAATAAATATTAGTATAATGTAACTATATTTTCACTGTTGATGGTAAATATGGCTATGGCTTACATGAGGTAAATAAAAGAAAGTACTCTCTTGTGATGGAAATACCTGCAAATAAATAGTATTTTAATCACTGTAAATAAAAATGATGTTGATAGAAATACATAGTTCAGAGACTTGGAGAGGTTCAAAAGTAAAAGAGCCCTAAGGCCTCAAAATCTAATTTATTTCTACTGTACTTAAAATTGCCTAGGCTAAGCAATACTTAGTGTGGGAGATCACCATTAAGACACATGATTTCTCATCTCTTGAAATTTTGTTTGCAACTAAGATGTAAGACTAATCTCTGAGAAGCTATATTTAAGATTAAATAGTTCATTTGCTAATGTTGACCTTTAATATTTGCAAAAGCAAGGAGAATACTTTTAAGGGCTTTGAGAGGAAAATGTAGTAAAAATTTCCTCTCTCATACATTACTTTTAAATCTCAAAAAGAACAAAAATTTAGCCTAGGGTCCTAATTAACCACTTTTTAAAAAGTAATTTACTTTCACAAGTAAAGTATATTTATAATGTGGATTTTATTTTTAAAAGAGCTTTACAAAATGCATGCATCAGGTAAATACTCTACTCTTTCTATTCTAGCATTCCTGAACACAAAATTGATTTGCAAAATAATGCCTTTTGGGGAAATGTTTTTGTGTTCTAATGAGGGATCTTGGAAAATACATTTTAAAAAAGAAATGATTTTTAACAGGAAATAAAACTCCAGTGGTTTAAAATTGGATAAATTAGCTGTAGCAAAATAGATCTTTAGCATATATTTATTGAATGATTGCTTATACATATTTCATTATCCATTTGACAGAAAGCCTTCATTATTCTAAACTAAACAATCTAATTTGTAGTTCGAAATTTATCCTCTCAGCAATCTGCAGCAATGGGTTCCTGTCAGAATTGAGGCCGTTTTAACCCTTTAATATCATAATGGAATTAATAATTAGTATGATTATAAAGTGAGTAATAAGAAAAGAGAGAATACATTTTTTTCATTAAAAAATAATCCTGGGGCAGGAGCTATAGCACAGCAGTAGGGCGTTTGCCTTGCACGTGGCAGACCCAGGAAATACCTGGGTTCCATCCCGTGTCCCATATGTTCCCCCAAACCAGGAGAGATTTCAGAGTTTAGAGCCAGGAGTAACCTCTGAGCGTCATAGGGTGTGGCCTAAAGAAACAAAACAAATCAAACCAAAGAAAACCCCAAAACAAAAAGCAATAAAAGATAAGCCTATTTTTTATCTTTTGGTTTTTGGGCCACACCCGGTGATGCTCAAAGATTACTCCTGGCTATGTGCTCAGAAATCGCTCCTGGCTTGGGGGACCATATGGGATGCTAGGGGATTGACTCTCAGTCCATCCTAAACTAGTTCGAGCAAAGCAGATTGCCTTAATGCTTGTACCACAGCTCTGGTCCCAGATAACCCTAATTTTAATATAAATAGTTAGTTATTTTATGAACAGCACTTTTTATTTTGGTTTAAAAATATTGGTTATTATAGTATCATTTATTTTCTTTTTCTTTTTCTTTTTTTATTTAATATGGAGAAGGAACTTGGATGCTATAGACTCATTACAGTGCTCATTTTGAGAATGTTTTGGAAACCTTTTTTCAATCTAAGTATGTCTGCAATCATGTCCTAATATTTTTGTTTATAGACTCCTACAGGAAAGGAACCTGAGTGTCCTAGACCCATAATATGATGCTCTATGATCTTATTATAGTGCTCAATATAAAATCATTTAGAAAATTCTGGGAAAAGCTATAGTGATATGTTGAAGACATTTTATTTGGAAAAGCTGATTGTTTTGATAATGTTATATGAACTATTTAACCTATGATACATTTACAGCCAAGTCTATTCTCAACAAAATTAGAAAATTTCCTCATTACCTTACCTGCTGGCTATGAAACACTGACCTGTTTCTAGATGGGTCAGTTTTAAAGTTATAACAGATGGATCAATCTACAATATATGTCTGTGCATGTTTTGTGTGTATGTGTGTTAGCTACACTTATGTTAGTCTTATGTCCATCTGTGTTGCACCGCCTTCCCCATTCCCTGCCTGTCACTCTACAAAACTTTTCTATTGTTTCCCTATATTCATTTATCCCAGAATCGTTGCCCTCTCTATTAAATCCTTTATTCCTACAGCTCTACCTTTTATGACCCTTACTCCTTATGACCTGGAGCATCGCACCACCCCACCCCTTCCACTTCTCATCAAATGGACTGCTGTCCACGACCAAATTTGGCTTTCTGAGTGGACCTTGGCTCAAGGACATATCTTGTTTGGTGACTCCATCCAGCTACCTACCTCCCTGACTGCTATCTACCAACAGATCACCTCACTGACTGAAGCAATAATCAAGATTTTACCCCCTTGGACTTATTCAAAAGACATAAGAAAGGATATGTATATTTCTTTAGGTGTATATTTTTACTATGTATATTTCTTTATGTATACTGATTGGGATTCAGTATTTCTTTATATGTATTTTCTGGGGAATAGCATGGTTACTAGACCTATATCTTGGGGATTATTGAGCGTGACATTAACTGAAGGATAGATACTACTATATAGCTATAGCCCACTGATGCCCCAATAGTACTTGGTGGTTTTATATGTTGCAGGTGGGCCTTTTACCCCGAACATTTGTCATATTGAATTGACTTAGGCTCCAGTTGCTTTGAGATCTGTTGTACAACCTCAAAATTTGGGTCCTATCCTTGGAACCAGCATAGGTTTCTGCAATACACTAGGCAATGACTTTTAACTGGGCAGGCTTCCGTGCCACCTTTGCACTGGCATGTACCAGGGCGGGCTCCCATACCACCCTGATGATGACACTGAACTAGCAATGATGTGCAACTGAGGCATGTTTCCAAGAAATGCCACTCTAATGGCAAAGTGGAACAAGGACACACTTTGTGACAGTGACATAGGACCTGTGAAAAACAAAACTTTAATTACAGAGCCTTACTACAACAATCACTATGAGGAGAACTTTTCCTAGGACCTAGAAGAAAGACTTTCTGGGGTTAGGCAAACTTAGATTGTCTGAAGCCTGTCGTTGGTAATGTGATCAGATGCTTCCTGGGAAAGGACACCTGCTTTTAGGCTAAAAGTTTTTTCTTCTTTATTTCCCCAGCTTTTACTATGCCTATGCAAAATACAGCCACATTTTAAGTTTCTATACAGGGGTTCCTGCCTTTTGCAGAGAACATTATAACACAATTTTTTTTAGTTTATCTCACATTTCTGCATTTTTATCAACACACAAGGGGGAGTTGTTGGACTAATTAGTCTTCACCCTAATCAACGATGGATTCTTTTTTACATATATTTATGACAGCTTGAGAGAAAGAACCCTCTGGATAGGCTCTCTACCTCAACCTGTTCTCCAACCATGGGGGTGGTCCTATTCTTATAAAGACTGCAACTCAAGCAGTCCCAACTTTGCAGAAGAGCTAAATGACTAGCAGCATTGAGTTGTGGTCCTAGGCACAGTTTCCTGTTTCTCTTACTGCTGTAGCCCACAAAGTATACCTAAAGACCTATGAAATAAAGATTTTTTAAAAGAGTTTTACCAACGGGGTGGGGGCTGCAGGGCTGGAGAGATAGCATGGAGGTAGGGCTTTGCCTGGCATGCAGAAGGACAGTGGTTCAAATACCAGCATCCTATAGAGGCAGGAGTAACCCCTGAGCTCTGTGTGTGACCCAAAAAACATACAAACAAACAAACAAACAAAAAGACTGCAGCTCTGGCAGCTCTCACTTTCTCCACATGGTGGAAGGATCTCCAGACCCATTTTATCTCTCCAGCTCAGCTTGCATTATTTTTTGTAGCAGCCCTGTTTCCAGACCCGCTTCCCTTTTCCCCTGAGGATTAGGGTGTGAGGAATAATCTACAACTTCCTTTTAATTTCAACAGCGATCTCGCTGACATTTTGGCAAAATGTTTGCTCCTCTAATTTTTTATTGTGAAATTCTGCCATAGAAATATCAAACCACGATGCCACAAGGCCCCTGCTGGTTTGAGACGGTGCTTAATGGATTCTGTCTCTGTAGTTTGACATGTGCAGTTGAGTTAGAAAACGGTTGATTAAAAAATTGAGAGTCGATATATGCAGCCATCCTGTAGAGAACAAGATAACTGCCTGGGTAGCAGACTGTGACTCTGATCTAGGACAGCTGGAAAGGATCTCATATTCCTAATAGAAAATCAGATTGCTGCACCTAATGAAGAAAGTTTCTGAAAAATTCATAAGCTCTCTTTATCATTAATAATTAATCTCTAAGTCAACAAGCACTGGCATTTTATACTGGCCACCACTAAGGTACAATCAAAGGCTGGAGCCATATCTCCCTATGTTAGCCCCTCTAGAATCATTCATTTTCACTGGCAATCTATGGTTTCTGATCAGAAAATCAGGGCTGCAGATTGAAGTGGAAACATTCATTGTGAACTGTGACATTTGACCTCAGAATTTATAAGCTGCAAGCAATCAATCTTTTCTTAACCACAGTCTCTTAAAAATGATTTTTGATTCAATACAGTCTCAGACTGGAACATTTCTTCACAATATGATCTATAGGTTGACAATTCTTAACTGGGTGGAGGTGGGGAGTGACTTTTCATCCCACTAGACATTTGGCAAAGTCAGAGGACATTTTAGTTAACATCACAATGAAAGCATGCTACCGGAATGTAGCAAGTGAAGATCAGTCATGCGGTAAGCATCCTACAATGTACAGGTTGGTCCCTATAAAAAGGAATTATCCAACTCCAAATGTCAATCATGCTGAGGTTGAGAAACCCTGCTGTAGACACTGACCTTGGGCATATACTATGTTTACCCTGTCCACACTTGATTACAGGACAAAGAGATCACTGCTACACTGACATGGGAGCTTAACTTTACAATGTTAATCCTCTTGCTCTTCAGCGCTTCTCAATATTACCAGCTGGGCTGAGACTAGAAATAATTTGAGGAAGAAAATAGATCAGAAGGGAGATGTTGGCAATTGCATACTGTGGTTAAGAAATATATTCAAGAAGGTGCTAGGTTTGCAAAAAATAACCTGGATAGGTATTTGTGGAGTCCTGCTTTAGAGATGTGTTCAGTGAGATTTATGAAAGAAGAGGTTCAGCTACCAGAATCCTGCTGGGAGTTTGCTGAATGTACCAGACCTATTGTGAGTTTTGCGTATAGCATTCTTATCACTGTTCACTGTCTTTTCTTTAGCATTAAGGAAAGTAGTCTTCCTCTCTAATATATCATCCAATATATTCTGACTCCAACATACCCCCAAACCAGGCCCCCAACACGTCACCAACACGTAACAAAGGGAAAGGTAATGCAAACATTCAACCATATCTCCTTGATTCCAGAGCCTGATATCTTCCCAGTAATTAATCAGAACCATGAGCTGTCAAATACTGTTGAAGAAGGAATAGAACCAAAAGGAGATATCTCATCACATGGCCTACTTTTTTCTCTAATTCACATTAAAAGTGGAAAAACACAGCTTCTTTCTTTCCCAGGAATATTTTTGCTCTCTATCCTTACTAAATTCCATTTCCTGTAATATTATTTATAGCTTTCCTATAGTCACAATTTTTTAAGGAAAAAATAATGCTGTACTAACATCCCTTTCTGAGAATTCTTTCCCTAAGCTGAGGAAACACACTAACCTTGCCAAGAAAATAAAGTTTGAAATGAATTCACTTTTTCACTTCTTGGGTAAACTTCTCAGTGAATGTGAAGTTATTATTTCAGAGACCTAGTTTATTCATCTTTTGTTAAAGTTTTCATTACAATAAAATTCAAGCAGGTTTTATATGCTTTTTTATATAAACAACCATAAAGTAGAAATACTTTGACCCAAGGGAACACCTGTAATAAAATATTGATAAGGATTCTTCTTGTTTGGTAAGAAACACAAAACAGCACAGTAGCTGGAGCATCTGTCTTGCAAGCATACAGCCGCAAGTTCATATCTTCAATGCGCCAAATGTTATCCTAGAATCTGAGTTTTTCTACTTTTGAGCCTCATCACTGTAAACAACTTCCAGCTGTACCATATTGAGATGTGTGTGAGTGCCAGAAAAACAATTATAACTCCTGGTTAATGCTGAAACTAAAAAATGTGTCAAGGCCTGTAAAAGTCAAAGTCCTGCTGAGCAAAGGTGAGCGCTATAGTGAGCACTATATCCATGACTTGAGTGTTTCAACTTAAAAATATGATGTTCAGGGTCTGGAGCGATAGCACAGCAGGGATGATGTTAGCCTCACATGAGGCTGATTTGGGCTTGATCTTCCAGCATCCAATCTGGTCTGAGTCTATCAGGAGTAATTTCTTAATTTCTTTATTTTTTTTTTATTTTTGGGCCACACCCGGTGATGCTCAGGGGTTACCCTGGCTATGTACTCAGAAATTGCTCCTGGCTTGGAAGAAACATGGGATGCCAGGGGATCAAATCGTGGTCCATCGAAGGTCAGCCGCGTGCAAGGCAAATGCCCTACCACTGAGCCATTGCTCTGGCTCCTATCAGGAGTAATTTCTGATCACAGAGCCAGGAGTAAGCTCTGAGCACTGCTGGGTGTTGACCAAAAAACAAAACAACAACAAAAAGTGACCTTTGGGGTTGCTCCTGGACTATTGAACACTCTGAGAATGTACCTGAGCTCCAGCTAATTTTGCAGTAATCATGCTACAGCGTGTGCTTTTTTTTTTTTGACCCCACCCAGTCTTCTCCCTCCCACTTTCCACCCCCTACCCCCAGCTTGTAGGTCTCACTTCTAATAGCAATGCCACACAGTGCTAACTTTACCAAGTGACCTCCTCCCTGGTCTATTAAAGGTGGATTTTCCACTCAAATTTCAAGGCTTGTCTCATCTCACATCACCATAG
This sequence comes from Suncus etruscus, assembly GCF_024139225.1. Lineage (NCBI taxonomy): Eukaryota > Metazoa > Chordata > Mammalia > Eulipotyphla > Soricidae > Suncus > Suncus etruscus. The sequence goes on along the minus strand of NC_064854.1, from coordinate 112,261,260 downwards.
TCTCCAATTGAGTGCTGAGTTCTCCAATGCCTGGCAGCGCAGCACTAAGATTTACCTGTCTCTCACAAAGCGCATCATAAATTCTTTGGCATGAGCTAAGAACTCCAGATGTATTATTGCTTCTAAGAAAGTCATCTATGTTGTTTTTTTTTTTTTATTTAAACACCTTGATTACATACATGATTGTGTTTGGGTTTCAGTCATAAAAGGAACACCACCCATCACCAGTGCAACATTCCCATCACCCAAGTCCCAAATCTCCCTCCTCCCCACCCAACCCCCGCCTGTACCCTAAACAGGCTCTGCATTTCCCTCATACATTCTCAATATTAGGACACTTCAAAATGTATTTATTTCTCTACCTAAACTCATCACTCTTTGTGGTGAGCTTCCTGAGGTGAGCTGGAACTTCCAGCTCTTTTCTCTTTTGTGTCTGAAATTTATTATTGCAAGAATGTCTTTCATTTTTCTTAAAACCCATAGATGAGTGAGACCATTCTGCGTTTTTCTCTCTCTCTCTGACTTATTTCACTCAGCATAATAGATTCTGTGTACATCCATGTATAGGAAAATTTCATGACTTCATCCCTCCTGACAGCTGCATAATATTCCATTGTGTATATGTACCACAGTTTCTTTAGCCATTCGTCTGTTGAAGGGCATCTTGGTTGTTTCCAGAGTCTTGCTATGGTAAATAGTGCTGCAATGAATATAGGTGTAAGGAAGGGGTTGTTGTATTGTATTTTTGTGTTCTTAGGGTATATTCCTAGGAGTGGTATAGCTGGATCTTATGGGAGCTCGATTTCCAGTTTTTGGAGGAATCTCCATATTGCTTTCCATAAAGGTTGAACTAGACGGCATTCCCACCAGCAGTGGATAAGGGTTCCTTTCTCTCCACATCCCCGCCAGCACTGTTTGTTCTCATTCTTTGTGATGTGTGCCATTCTCTGTGGTGTGAGGTGGTATCTCATTGTTGTTTTTATTTGCATCTCTCTGATGATTAGTGATGTGGAGCATTTCTTCATGTGTCTTTTGGCCATTTGTATTTCTTCTTTGTCAAAGTGTCTGTTCATTTCTTCTCCCCATTTTTTGATGGGATTAGATGTTTTTTTCTTCTAAATTTCTGTCAGTGCCTTGTATATTTTGGAGATTAGCCCTTTGTCTGATGGGTATTGGGTGAATAGATTCTCCCACTCAGTGGGTGGCTCTTGTATCCAGGGCACTATTTCCTTTGAGGTGCAGAAGCTTCTCAACTTAATATATTCCCATCTGTTAATCTCTGTTTTCACTTGCTTGGAGAGTGCAGTTTCCTCCTTGAAGATGCCTGAAGTCTCAATGTCCTGGAGAGTTTTGCCTATGTGTTGTTCTATATATCTTATGGTTTGGGGTCGGATATCGAGGTCTTTAATCCATTTGGATTTTACCTTCATACATGATGTTAGCTGGGGGTCTAAGTTCAATTTTTTACAAGTGGCTAGCCAGTTGTGCCAACACCACTTGTTGAAGAGGCTTTCCTTGCTCCATTTAGGATTTCCTGCTCCTTTATCAAAAATTAGGTGATTGTATGTCTGGGGAACATTTTCTGAGTATTGAAGCCTATTCCACTGATCTGAGGGTCTGTCCTTATTCCAATACCATGCTGTTTTGATAACTATTGCTTTGTAGTAAAGTTTAAAGTTGGGGAAAGTAATTCCTCCCATATTCTTTTTCCCAATGATTGCTTTAGCTATTCTAGGGTGTTTATTGTTCCAAACAAATTTCAAAAGTGCCTGACCTACCTCTTTGAAGAATGTCATAGGTATCTTTAGAGGGATAGCGTTGAATCTGTATAACGCCTTGGGGAGTATTGACATTTTGATGATGTTAATCCTGCCAATCCATGAGCAGGGTATGTGTTTCCATTTCCGCGTGTCCTCTCTTATTTCTTGGAGCAGAGTTTTATAGTTTTCTTTGTATAGGTCTTTCACATTTTTAGTCAAGTTGATTCCAAGATATTTGAGTTTGTGTGGCACTATTGTGAATGGGGTTGTTTTCTTTTTTTTTTTTTTTTTTTTTTTTTTTTTGGTTTTTGGGCCACACCCATTTGACGCTCAGGGGTTACTCCTGGCTATGCGCTCAGAAATCGCCCCTGGCTTGGGGGGACCATATGGGACGCCGGGGGATCGAACCGCGGTCCTTCCTTGGCTAGCGCTTGCAAGGCAGACACCTTACCTCCAGCGCCACCTACCCGGCCCCGGGGTTGTTTTCTTAATGTCTATTTCTTCCTTATTACTATTGGTGTATAGAAAGGCCATTGATTTTTGTGTGTTAATTTTGTAGCCTGCCACCTTGCTATATGAGTCTATTGTTTCTAGAAGCTTTTTGGTAGAGTCTTTAGGGTTTTCTAAGTAGAGCATCATGTCATCTGCAAACAGTGAGAGCTTGACTTCTTCCTTTCCTATCTGGATTCCCTTGATATCTTTTTCTTGCCTAATCGCTATAGCAAGTACTTCCAGTGCTATGTTGAATAGGAGTGGTGAGAGAGGACAGCCTTGTCTTGTGCCAGAATTTAGAGGGAAGGCTTTTAGTTTTTCTCCATTGAGGATAATATTTGCCACTGGCTTGTGGTAGATGGCCTTAACTATATTGAGAAAGGTTCCCTCCATTCCCATCTTGCTGAGAGTTTTGATCAAGAATGGGTGTTGGACCTTGTCAAATGCTTTCTCTGCATCTATTGATATAATCATGTGGTTTTTATTTTTCTTGTTGTTGATGTTGTGTATTATGTTGATAGACTTACGGATGTTAAACCATCCTTGCATTCCTGGGATGAAACCTACTTGATCGTAGTGGATGATCTTCTTAATGAGGTATTGAATCCTATTTGCCAGGATTTTGTTGAGGATCTTTGCATCTGCATTCATCAGCGATATTGGTCTGTAATTTTCTTTTTTCGTAGCATCTCTGTCTGGTTTAGGTATCAAGGTGATGTTGGCTTCATATAAGCTATTTGGGAGTGTTTCCACTTGTTCAATTTCATGAAAGAGTCTTGCCAGGATTGGTAGTAGTTCCTCTTGGAAAGTTTGATAGAATTCATTAGTGAATCCATCTGGGCCTGGGCTTTTGTTTTTGGGCAGACTTTTGATTACCATTTTTATTTCATCAATGGTTATGGGGGTATTTAGATATGATACATCCTCTTCTTTCAACCGTGGAAGATTATAAGAGTCCAAGAATTTATCCATTTCTTCCAGGTTCTCATTTTTAGTGGCATAGAGTTTTTCAAAGTAATTTCTGATTACCCTTTGAATCTCTGTCATATCAGTAGTGATCTCTCCTTTTTCATTCCTAATACGAGTTATCAAGTTTCTCTCTCTCTCTTTCTTTGTTAGGTTTGCCAGTGGTCTATCAATCTTGTTTATTTTTTCAAAGAACCAACTTCTGCTTTCGTTGATCTTTCGGATTGTTTTTTGAGTTTCCACTTCGTTGATTTCTGCTCTCAGCTTTGTTATTTCCTTCTGTCTTCCTATTCTTGGGTCCTTTTGTTGAGCATTTTCTAGTTCTATTAGCTGTGTCATTAAGCTACTCAGGTAAGCTCCTTCTTCCTTCCTGATGTGTGCTTGCAAAGCTATAAATTTTCCTCTCAGTACTGCTTTTGCTGTGTCCCATAAGTTCTGATAGTTTGTGTCTTTATTGTCATTTGTTTCCAGGAACCTTTTGATTTCCTTCTTGATTTCATCTCGGACCCACTGGTTATTGAGTATGAGGCTGTTTAACTTCCAGGTGTTAAAGTTTTTCTTCTGAGTCCCTTTGGAATTCACAAATAATTTCAGAGCCTTGTGGTCAGCGAAGGTAGTCTGCAAAATTTCTATCCTCTTGATATTATGGAGGTATGTTTTATGTGCCAGCATGTAGTCTATCCTGGAGAATGTCCCATGTACATTGGAGAAGAATGTGTATCCAGGTTTCTGGGGATGGAGTGTCCTATATATATCCACTAGGCCTCTTTCTTCCATTTCTCTCTTCAGGTCTAGTATATTCTTGTTGGGTTTCAGTCTGGTTGACCTATCCAGTGTTGACAAAGCAGTGTTGAGGTCCCCCACAATTATTGTGTTGTTATTGATATTGTTTTTCAGATTTGTCAACAGTTGTTTTAAATATTTTGCTGGCCCCTCATTTGGTGCATATATGTTTAGGAGAGTTATTTCTTCCTGCTCTACATACCCCTTGATTAATATAAAATATCCATCTTTGTCCCTTACAACCTTCCTGAGTATAAAGTTTGCATTATCTGATATTAGTATGGCCACTCCAGCTTTTTTATGGGTGTTGTTTGCTTGGATAACTTTTCTCCAGCCTTTTATTTTGAGTCTATGTTTGTTCTGACTATTCAGGTGCGTTTCTTGTAGGCAGCAGAAGGTTGGATTGAGTTTTTTGATCCATTAAGCCACTCTGTGTCTCTTAACTGGTGCATTTAGTCCATTGACGTTGAGAGAAAGAATTGTCCTGGGATTTAATGCCATCTTTATATCGAAATTTGGTGTGTCTTTTGGTCAGTCTTGTCTTAGATTAGGTCTTTCAGTTTTTCTCTTACGACTGGTTTTGAGTCTGTAAAGTTTCTGAGCTGTTTTTTGTCTGTGAAACCATGTATTCTTCCGTCAAACCGGAAAGTGAGTTTTGCTGGGTACAGTATTCTAGGTGAAGCATTCATTTCATTCAGTCTTGTCACAATATCCCACCACTGCTTTCTGGCATTTAGTGTTTCTGGTGACAGGTCTGCTGTAAATCTCAAGGATGCTTGCTTGAATGTAATTTCCCCTTTTGATCTTGCTGTTTTCAGAATTCTGTCTCTATCTGTGGGATTTGTCATTGTGACTAGGATGTGTCTTGGGGTGGTTTTTCTTGGGTCTCTTTTGGTTGGTACTCTTCGAGCATGCAGGATTTGATCACATATATTCTTTAGCTCTGGGAGTTTCTCTTTAATGATGTTCTTGACCGTTGATTCTTCCTGGAAATTTTCTTCCTGGGTCTCTGGGACTCCAATGATTCTTAAGTTGTTTCTGTTGATCTTATCATAGACCTCTATTTTCATCTGTTCCCATTCTTTGACTAATTTTTCCATTGTCTGTTCATTTGTTTTAAGTTTTTTTTCCAATCTCTCCTGTTGTATGGAATTGTTATGTATCTCATCTTCCACAGCACCAAGTCTATTCTCAGCTTCTGATACCCTGTCCCAGAACTTATCCATTTTGTCATTCACTTCGTTTACTGATTTTTTCAGGCCTGTTATTTGACATGTTATTTCAGTTTGGAGTTTTGTGATTTCTGTCTTCATATTTTCTTGATTCTTATTAGTGTTCTGTTCTATTCTATTCATGGTTTCTTTGAGTTCTTTGAGTATATTCCATATTGCTACTCTAAAGTCCTTATCTGAGAGATTGATTAGTTGGTTGGTCGTTAACTGGTCATCAGAATTGTCATCTTCATTCTCTATGTCTGATGCTGGCCTGCGTTGTTTCCCCATTGTCACACTTGTATTGTGGGTTTTTCTACGTGTTGTGGTGGTATTCATTGGTTATATGATGCAGGCAACGCACTTCTCTGGCTCCGCCCTTTCTGGATGGGCCGACTTGCCTCCAAGGTAGGGGAGTCCTCCGTGGATGAAGCCTCACACAGGATCAAATCTTAGGCCCAAGCACGCAGCAGAGAAGACAGTCTGGAGAGAAATTCTTGCTTCTGTGATCCAGCACAGTTCTTAGTGTGGTTTTTTTCTTCTTGTGATGGTGTTCTTTTTTTAGAAAGAGCGCACGGCTGCGTAGCGAAGTGGAGCTAAGTGCCTTCTGGAGCCTCTTTTCAGCCCACTCTCAGGAGGTTCACGCAACAGGATAGCAGAGAGACACACACAGGCAGCACTCACAGTTTTTCACAGTCGGGCCCCACTGGTCAGGCGTAGTTTTCACTCGCTTGCTGGGCAGCTTCAGAATGCTGTATTTTTGGGGTTCACTTCCCAGGACTCTGAGGAGAGTCACTGGCTCGCTGGGTAGCTTCCGAATGTAGTTTCTTTGGGGTTCGCTTCCCAGGGCTCTGAGGAGAGCTTCCAGAGTTCAGGAAAGACAGAGAAGGGTATGACAGGGCTCCCTTCCGGTGCTCAGTTTCCTCAGAAGAAGCACAGCCGGGTGGAGACTCTGCAGGTAGAGCAATCAGCACTCTGCCTGGAAACCCCCACATCCAGCCATTTCTTACTCACTCACTGGCTCGCTGGGTAGCTCCCGAATGTAGTTTCTTTGGGGTTCGCTTCCCAGGGCTCTGAGGAGAGCTTCCAGAGTTCAGGAAAGACAGAGAAGGGTAGGACAGGGATCCCTTCCGGTGCTCAGTTCCTCAGAAGAAGCACAGCCGGGTGGAGACTCTGCAGGTAGAGCAATCAGCACTCTGCCTGGAAACCCCCACATGCAGCCATTTCTCACTCACTCACTGGCTCGCTGGGTAGCTCCCGAATGTAGTTTCTTTGGGGTTCGCTTCCCAGGGCTCTGAGGAGAGCTTCCAGAGTTCAGGAAAGACAGAGAAGGGTAGGACAGGGATCCCTTCCGGTGCTCAGTTCCTCAGAAGAAGCACAGCCGGGTGGAGACTTTGCAGGTAGAGCAATCAGCACTCTGCCTGGAAACCCCCACATGCAGCCATTTCTCACTCACTCCAGGAGTCAGTCATCTATGTTTTTATCCATTGCATTTGGCAATGCAAAAGCCTACTCCGATTTTGAAGATGTCAAGACAATTTGGCAGAAGGACCTCGGGTCGCGAGGGAGGCCGCGTCACGTGGGCGCGCTGGTATGCCAGCGTGTGCTTTTCAAAGTGAACCTTACTAGTTCTACTTTCAAAGGCCACAAGAAATATCCAGGAGTGTGATTAGTAGCCTTGGGTGCTATTGAGGTGTTTTTAATTTATGTAAAGAAGGTAGATGTTCAGAGAGGGGAGCCCAAGTGATTTTTTTTTCTAAAAATGGAGCAGTAGAGCAATTAAGTTTGGGGGGAACATCTATGGAGAGGAGCTATTGGTCTAGACATCTCACAACATGAGACTAAATGGAATAGAGCCCTGGAAATGGGAACTAATATATAGAAGCTGAAGAGGGTGTTTCCTCTGTGTCCTCAGAAAACATCCCTGTATTACTAGCATTACCGGGCTGGGCTACAGTGTTCAGTTCAGATATGCTCTTGTCCCTTTTTGAAAGTTCCTACTCCACTCTACATATTAATTACTGCTTCCTCTCCTCTCTGGAGTATGCTTTCTACCACACCTCTCTTTCTCAAAGGCTCTCATAAAATCTTATACTATCCTTCACAGGTAAATATACTCTTGTATATCCTTTAGCATGATTGCTGATAAAACGTCTGTTTATTTTTTTTTAAGTTTTTCGTGTGCTACCATGAATTTTACTCAACAAAACCTTAGACTGGCAAAAAATCTTGGGCTATTAATGGCTAAATGAATTTTTTGTGAGGGAAAAATGAAGAATGAAATTTTAGAATGAAATCTTTTACGGGGCCCCTCCCATGACATCCACTACTAAAGAAATTGGTATTTTTATTGTTTGCACCGATGTTTAATGCTCTTATAGGATTAGAAACTTTTTAAAAAAGGAATGAACCTAGTTATTCTCCTCATCTCTGATAGATCCTGAGGAAACATATGGTGGGCAAGATTATTGTACATGTGGCTAGAGTAATCATATAGGGTGTAGGACAGGGGTCTCAAACTCGCGGGCCGTTTGTGGCCCTCCGTACAACATTTTGTGGCCCTGCCCTAGAGGAATCTTTTTTTTTTTTTGTTTTGTTTTGTTTTAGTTGTTTGGGTCACACCCCCCAATGTTCAAGGCTTACTACTGACTTTGCACTCAAGGATCACCCCGACGTTGCCTCCTGCGGCCCCGAGGTAAATTGAGTTTGAGACCCCTGGACTGTAGGACATCTGCCTTGCATATAGCTGTTTAATTCCTGACATCCTTTATAACCCCCCAAACCTGCCAGGAATAATAATAGAGCACAGAGCTAGGAGTAACCCTGAGTACTGCTGGGTATAGCCCCCAAACAAAAAAGATTATTGTTCAGTATTGTGTTATTGTGTATTACTGACATGACCAAAAATGTAGCTTGGGTTTTTATTCCAACTCTAACTTCCAAGACCCCACTAAAAAATCCCACTTGATTGAACTCTGGTTCTTTCAGTACTGACTCAATAATGTCAACATGTCTCTGGAGACCTCTGCTTTATTCCAAATTATGTTCCAAACTTACTTTAGCAACTAAGTAGGGAGACACAGGAGCTGCTGAGTATAGAGTGCAAGAGAGAGAAGAGCAGCATATTAGACCTTATATTCTCCAGAGGACAATTTTAATTGGAGGAAAATTATAATAGAAGAGTAACACCAAAGTCATACCTGTAGAATCATAGTATTTATTGCAGAACTACTTTATTGACTAATGAATTCAAAGGTAGTACAATAATCAGAGGGAATGATAGTTATTTTCAATAGCACAAAGGATGATGGCAATTTAGAAAGATGGAGAATTCTTTCTTAAATAATTGAAATCCTATCTCATAGCCACAGATATTTATGGCTGTGGTTTGATACCAAAATAAAAGGACTTCTGGAATCAAGAACTCATTTATTTCTTTAAGCTTGAAAGTTTAAAGGAGCTTTTGTTTATTATACCTTATATCTTAGCACAGGTAACTTATAACCCTCAGAAGCCAGTGAGCCATTAAGTAATCAGTAAATGCCAGAACCGATCCACTGGGACTCAGTTGTGTAAGGCACTTAAATCCTAAGGAGCTTAATTTAGAATCATTGCATGGAAGGTCTAGAAAGAGAAGCTAGCTTTTCTTTACTGCATTCTGTGCTTCTTTGCAAGTAGTAGCTTCCCTTATGATTTGTTACTGTTTCAGAAATCATCTCCAAAGGCAATTAGTATTTGGTAAGTCACAGGATTTTCAGACTAGTCCATGTTAATATTCTTCCTCTCTTTGCTATTGAACACAATTGGAAGCTCTGGGAACTAGCTTATCACTTCAAATTTTTTGAATCATTTTTTTTAATTTGTTGAATCATCATGAGATATAGAATACTTCATGGGTAAGGTCTTCCTGCTTTTAGGCCAACACTTTTTCCTTTCTATTTCTCCCATATTTTCTGTGCCACACACAAACACACAAAAACAACTGCCACACACACACACACACACACACTCACTTCTTTTTAATTGTATTTTTATCTCTTATATTTAAAAAAAAGAGCTCACTAAACCATCTGCTATTGTATTAATGACTTTATTGGAGAAACAATTTTCACAAATATTCTTGTGACTGAACTTTTTCTTCTTTCTTTTTTCTTCCATTTTATTTTTTTTTAGTTTTTCTTTCTATTTTCTTTCTATTTTTTTTTGGCCACATCCAGTGACACTCAGGGGTTACTCCTGTCTATGTGCTCAGAAATCGCTCTGGGCTTGGAATGCCTTACCATTTGCATCACCACTCTGGCCCCTATTTTCTTTCTATTTTTTTCATAACTGATTTCTGTCATCTTGAAACAAATGTATTATGATCAGTTATGTCAATTATGTGATGCATTTTTTTAAACTAAAAATGTTGTAACTTTGTTCATGACGGAGTTACAGTTGCTCAATGTTCCAGCACCCCGTTAACTTCTTGCTCCCCAGCTTGCTTCTAATGCAGACACTCCTATTTTTTTTTTCTTTTAGGCACTATTGCTTGCAATGCTGCTACCAAAAATGTATCATGCATTTCATTTTACCTCCTTTCTATATCCAGTTCTGTTCAGAAAATCGCTTTTTTCTGTCTATTAAAATTTTTTTTTGTATTTTGTTTTATGGCTACACCCAGCAATACTCAAGGCTTACTCCTGGCATGAGCTCAGATATCACTCCTGGGAGGCTTGCAGGACCCTATAAGAGGATAGAACTCAGCGTGGCTATGTGCAAGGACAAGTGCCCTACCTGCTGCACTCTATCATCCTAGTTCCTCATTCCAACTTCTTATTCTTTGAGGGGAAATGGTCCTGACAGGGACTATAGGAGAAGGAAATTAGTCTTCATCTCTTTGCATGCAATAGTTCTTGTTTTGTTTTATTAGCTGCTTTTTGATGATGCTCAGGGCTTACTCTTGTTTCTGCAGTCAGGAATTAACTCCTGGCTGTGCTTGAGAGATACTGGGATATTGGGGATTGAGCCCATGCTCAATGAGCTATGAAAATGCCCTACCTCTTGTACTATTTCTCCAACCTAAAAGTATTTGTTAAATGGGGTTACTTTATGAAAAACTTAGCCTAGAACATGGGCCTGACATTTTTTTGCTAGACCTTACCACTGTGGTTTTCATTCCCACAGTGCTCGAGAGTCATCAATGTAATAGCTAGTAAAATTCTAGAGGCTTTCTGCGTGAAATCAGAGCCTTGCACATACAAGGCATGTGCGTTAACATTTGAACAAGTTTCCTAACTAACTCCCAAATATATTTTATTCACTAATTTCATCATTAGCTATTTTACATTTTTTAAATTAAATTTATTTTTAATAATATTTTTATTTAAGCACTATGATTACAAACATGTTTGTAGTTAGAGTTTCAGTTAAGAAAAAGAATATTCCCCTTCATCAGTGCATTTATGGCCTTTTTAAAAATATATATAAATTCAGGGAATGATCCTAGACTCTCACACTTGCATGGCAACAGTTCTCTCACTGAACTACATCTCTAGTCCAACATTATTTTTTTACATTGTTCATTTTATTGATATTGGTTAAAATATTATAGAATACCAGAGGTACAGCTTCATAGTTTCATTTTTTATTTCAATTAACGTGATTCCCCAAGTCCTACACATTTCCCTTTAATGAGACACTTAATGGCAGAGTAATATTCCACTGAGTATATATATATATGTAAATAAACGTGTACATGTAAATATAAATGTAAATATATGTATATATATACCACTCTTTTACCCAATCATCTGTATATAGGTATTTTATTTAGATGATTCCATTTGCTATTGTGAATAATTCTGCAAATAACTCATGGGCAGATTTAAGCTTTTGAATTTGTGTTTCCATATCCTTTTTTTATGCGTAGGAGTGTATTGTTGGATCATAGTTTTTCTATTTTCTTAAGGAATCTCTGTATCATTTTCCAAAAAAGGTTGTATAAATTTACATTCCACTAATAGTGTACCATGTTGTCTTTCATTCCAATTCTCATGAACACTTGTGTTTTAAAAGCTTTTTTGTTTGATTGTTTTGGATTTCTCACAGCAGTGTTCAGGGCTTTTTCCTGGCCATGCATTCAGGAATCAATTCTGGCAGATTTGAGGGAGGATATATATGGCCTATCCAAATAATTTTTTTAGAAAATAACTACTCGAGATAGCATGGAGGTAAGGCATCTGCTTTGCATGCAGAAGGACAGTGGTTCAAATCCCAGCATCCCATGTGGTACCCAAGCCTGCCAGGAGTGATTTCTGAGTATAAAGCCAGGAGCAACCCCTGAGTGCTGCTGGATGTGGTCGAAGAAGAAGGAGGAGGAGGAAGAGGAGGAAGAGGAGGAGGAGGAGGAGGAGGAAGAAGAAGAAGAAGAAGAAGAAGAAGAAGAAGAAGAAGAAGAAGAAGAAGAAGAAGTAGAAGAAGAAGAAGAAAATAACTACTAACTACTCACGTATTTTACCCACTTGCTTCTGCTGTTATTGAATTGTGTTATACCTATATATAATGTCAACTCTTTGTTGAACACATGATGTTCCCATTTGTTGTGGAGGGTGTTTACTTTACTGTTAGTGCTTTCTAATATTATGTAGCCCCATTTGTTTATGTTCAATTTTGTTTACCTTGCAAATGTCATCAAGTCTCTGAGACAGATCACAGAGTGTATCACTTTTATTTTCTTCCATTTACTTTATGATTTTAGATTTAATATCCAAGACTGTTATCATTTTGGGTTATTGTTTGTATGTGATGTTAGTAACTTGGTTTCATTTTAAGCAAGTGGTGTTCAGTTTTCCTAGCATCATTTGTTGAAAAGATTTTCTTTTCTACAATTATTGGTCTCAGCTATTTTTACCATAGGTTAGATGTCCATATTTTATAGATCTATTTCTGGGCTTTTCTTTTTTTTCAATAGTTGATGTGCCTGCTTTTGTTCCAGTACCATATTGAAATGGCAGTTTGAAGTCATGAAGCTTGATACCACCATTTTTCTTCTTTTCTCCAATTTGTAGGTTTTTATGGTTCACAGAAAATGTTAGATCCACTTGTTCTATTTCCTTGAAAAATGCTATTTTTATTTTGAGAGGAATTGCACTAAATCTGTACACTGTTGTAGGTTAGGTGGCTGTTTAAAATTTTTTGAATTTTTTTTTCAGTTTGTGAACTCATTTCTTGTGTGTCTTCTATTTCTTTTAATAATGTTGTATCATTTTTCAGTGTATAGGACTTTTGCCTTTTTGGCTAGGTTGTCATCGGGTATTTACATTTTTGATACAAGTATAAATGTTATTTAAAATTTTTTCCTTACCTCTGACTCATTGTATATGAAAATGCAAATTTATTATATTGATCTTGTATCCTCAAATTTTACAGAGCTCATTAAACATTTCTAAGTATTTTGTGTGGTCTTCAAAGTTTCTTTTAATGACATTAGATCACATAAAAATAGCAATAAGTTTACTTCCTTTCACTTTTATGTTATTTTTATAATTTTTTTTGTTTAATTGCCATTTTTAGGAATTCAAAACCATGCTAGAAATTAGTGGTGAACTGGGGCCGGAGAGATAGCTGGAGGTAAGGCATTTGCCTTACCTGAGCGCTGCCGGGTGTGACCCCCCCCCAAAAAAAAAAAAAAAAAGAAAAGGTAGACATGCTTGTCTTATTCTAGATCTCAGGAAAGGGGCTTTCAGTTTCTCACCACTGAGTAGGAAATTAGCTGTTAGTTTATCCTAAAAAAACCTTTATTATGCTTTCCTACTTGAACTTATAATGCTTTCCCAATTGATCAGAATTTTTTACCAATAGATGTTGAATACTGTCAAATATTTTTCTTGTTATTCACTGATATGATCATGTGACTTTTATCTTCCTTCTATTTATATGGTGTTTTATATTAATGTATTTGCATATGCTTAATTATGTATGATTCCTTGACATGGATCCTATTATGTCTTGATGGATTATTCTCTTGTGTCACAAACTCTTTAAATACAGATTAACAGGTAATGTGTTAGTTACAGTCAGGAGCAAAAAATTAACTAGCTCTATACTCCTGGAATTTAAATTTTTTAAATTTCTGACAAGGAGTGCTAACATACAGTAAATCTATCACTACTCCAAAGGAACAGAATTTGGCTCTAATAAAACAAAACAAAACATAACCAAAACCAAAACAACCTCATCTCACCTAGCAATTTTTGGACTAAAGAGCTACATTCAAATAGAACTAAAGAGAATTTTAAAAATAAGATAAGAAGTACATGTAGGAGGAAGTTAGTTAGGCAAAGCATAGATAGGGAAGCATGTATTAGTCAAGCAGAATATGTGTAAAGTGACAGCAGGGACATGGATGCAGAGCAGTACATGAATAGAAAATGGTGAGGGGAAAAGTTCTAGAAGATAAGGCAACTATCAATCGAGCCATGTTTGTCATAAAGAGACTGTGTGAAGCCTGTCTTGTAAATCATAGGAGAGTTATTCATCTGTCTGAGAAGTAATAAAAAAAAAAACAGTAGAAGATATAAAGTGGAAGGATTAGGTAGGAAATATGGCAAGAGTGGAGAAGTTTATATTAGCATCATAAACATCATCATGACTCATGTGGAGAGTGAACTACAAGGAATGAAGGTGAATTAATCAGTTGTGAAAGGTGATATGTCTGCTATATCCTAAGTACCAGCTGTTGGAAAATGCTTTATAGTATGTACAAGTTTAGTTAAATTTTTTAGGGTATATTTCTTTCATTGCTGTTGCTGTTGCTATTGTTTTCATTTTCCCAGTAAGTATAATACCTCATATTTTACAATAAAGTTTTAGATTCTCTGGGCTTTATTTTTCTTTCCAACATTTTATATTTTTAATGACCATGACAGTTTAAGGAATACTGCTAATTCTATTAATTCTATTTTCTAGACCATTATTTGGGCATGTCTAATTTTTTCATGGATATACATTTATTAACTTTAGGGAATATCACAGAAGTAAAAAAGTAATTCTTAGTTTATCATATTTAACATAGGGGTAGGCTATGCATGTGATATCAAACTGATTCTTGGCTAAAGTGATATTATCCATGCTTATCCACTAAGTTATTTTCTATCTCTTTCCTCCTTTCTTATTACTGTCTTTGAAAGAAAGCCACCCATACTTATGTAGCAAGTTTTCCTCTATTTCTTTGAGTCATATCAACATAATTTGGAATTATTCTGTATGGGAAACTTGTTTCTTCACTTCTACTGATTTGATTCCACTTAATTATTCAATATAAACACTATAAGCCTATTGAAAATAATTTTTAAAATGTGGTTCGACTGAAAAGCATATGCCTTGATTGATTACAACTGACTAGATCCAATCACTTGAAATGCAAAAGGAAAATAAAGTGTGATTCTAGGTATATTCTTTATCTCTTTTACCCTTTACCCCTGAGTATTACTTTTTATTGCACTACAAGATGCTCCAGGTTTGTCTTGTGTAGGATATTATAATTCATCAAAAATTTGTCCAGTCTGAGAATTTATCCATTTTTCTGAAGAATTCTGATTCCTCTAATGAGGTAATGGTACCAGCATATAGGCACTGAGTGCACTCCCTGTTCTTTGGAAAGCTTTTTATCTGTAATAAAGATGAAAATGCTGATACTTGAAGAGGTTAAGTGGTTTTTCCAGTACAACAAATAATAGTTGTTTTCTATTTAATTTTTGGTTCAGAGTACTTTAATTCTATATCTTGTATATTGAAACACAAAAACTTGTGCTTTTATTTTATACCTACCCTTTCCCCTGTGAACTTTTGGAAAAACATCTCGTTCTAGTTCTTAATGATTCTTGAAGTTTTGTGTGATTACATTGTAGTTCATGATGTATAAAAAATAAAGGACTTAGTCTAGATACTATCAGAGGCAAATAAAATCTCTAGGATAAGTCTTATCTAGCCATTCTATGTTTGACTTTTGGTTCCAATTAATAGAGTATATTTCATGGTAGTACCTTGTTTATCTTATACCAGTGACTTATAATAAGTAAAGTTCAACTCACTTTATTTATTTTATCAAGTAAACATAAATGAGTTGGACTTTATTTCACATTATGCATTTTTTTATCTTTTACTAAGATACACTCCAGAATGTACTGAGGGAAGAATATATTTTTGTCATCATCTACAATTCATTTATTCTTAAATTCCTTTCTAAATAGTAATAGCCAGGAGATCCCAGCTTCATGCTAGTTCTTAATAGCACAATTGTGATGACAGAGAGAGCTGGGGGTCCAAGTAGCATAGCAATGGCAGCTGTCATCACAGCCTGGAAATAGCTATCAAGAATAGGCTGCTTACTCCCTTCTAGGCCAGGGGCCTGATGCTCAAAACAACATGAAGAGTTTTGTTTATGGTAAAGAGGGATCAACCATCTTGTTTTTCTAGATTAGGATAGAAGAGGGATTAGGCCAGGGTGGTAGCAAATCCCTCCCAGCTGTTCTTGTTTTTCTAAAAGGCTGATTTCAGTGCTCAAGTTCTCTACTCAATGCTTTCAACAATAGTAGTTTGTACATTGATGCCCAGCTGGTAAATCTAAGGAAAAGTCCCCACTGGGACCAAAAGTTCTGCAAAGTATGATCTGATTCAAGTACAAATAATGTCTATCAACAGTCCAGAGAATTTATTTTTTTTGAGAATATTAATAAGTTCTAAGAAAAATCCCTCAACTTCTGTCATTTACAGGAGTTTCTTCTTGTATTCAGTTACAAAACAAGATAATAAATAAGCACAAAATGATTCTATGACATGTAAGGTATTAAGAATTTAGGGTAGGGCCCGGAGAGATAGCACAGTGGCGGTTGCCTTGCAAGCAGCCGATCCAGGACCAAAGGTGGTTGGTTCGAATCCTGGTGTCCCAAATGTGTCCCCCCCCTCCCCCCCCCCCCCCCCGTGCCTGCCAGGAGCTATTTCTGAGCAGACAGCCAGGAGTAACCCCTGAGCAAAGCTGGGTGTGGCCCAAAAACCAAAAAAAAAAAAAAAAAAAAAAGAATTTAGGGTAAGGATGAATTAGTTTGAACACTTTCAGATTTTAGAGGTATCAGGATTACTTCATCTTTTTGAAAAAAAAAATCAATCGTTTCTTTTGAAAGCCTGTTCTTAAATTTCAACATTATGCACTAACAGTTTTATTGCTGCTTCCTGGTTGTCTATGTTTTTTCTTTGTTTTATATTTTGTGGGAAGTCTTGCAAGCAGTATTGAAGAGGTCTTGGAGCACCCTTTAGGAATTCTCATCCAACTAACACAGCTGTTCAATCTGAGCATCTAAGGATGCAGTTCTTTGGGTTCTATAGTGCCAGGGATTACTGTGACCACCATGCTGGTTCTTGGGGTACTCTATGTTTACCAGAATCAAAATGAGATCAGCCTCAAGCAAGGGAAGAAACTTAACCCTTTTCCTGACCTTGTATTTTCACCTTAACAATACTATGGTAAAATGATATATGTGAGTATATAATACAAAGAACTTTCAAAAATATCTTACTAACCTGCACAATTGTGTAATAGATGGAAGTGAAGCCATGTGCAATAAATGAAATGAAAATGTCAGAAAGGTAAAGACAAATTTCCAAGTAAATTATTCAATAGTTAATTCTTTCAACTATAGAGTGGGTGAGTGCTATTGAGCTAATGAAATTTTAAGCTAATGAAATTTTATTATAAGTTTTAGTTCCTCATTTGGAAAACAGGTAAGACAATTTTCCTAAAAGTATTGTGGCTAATGAAGTTATTGAATGAACTGAAAAAGGGAGCCTTCGCTGCTATTTCATTTTCTTACTCATTTCATCTAGTTATGGAATTCTTACTCTTTGCTATGCTAGTAAAATGCTATGCAAGTAAAATGTTATGCAAGTAAAGAACAATTCTGGTTTAACCTTTATGCCATGCCTTTCATACGTCATCTATTCTTTATGGAAAACCTACTAAGTGCTCTGAAAAAAAAGGAAGATAAAAGACAAGTCTAGTTTTAACCTTTAGGTATGCCTTCCATATACAGACTGTTCCAGAAAAAGTTCTTCTAACCTTTCATCTACTCAAAGTATCACTGTGTTCTTTCCCTTACCATCTGCAAACATTGTCTTGTCCTAGTGTCTCAACATCACTTGTCACCTACATTATAAGAAAGTTCAGGTTTTGAAAAGAGTTTTCTTAGGCTGATCTTCCATGCTCAGAGTATCTGTGTCATTTTATTCTCTATTTCATGAAAAATTTAGACAAGGAAACACAAAGCCTTCAGAATTTTGGGGCATCAGAGTTAGTGGGGGATGCTGTGCTGCTTGACCAATTGTCCTCAGGATATTCATGGTGGCAGTGAGAACTGATTGGGAAGAGAGGAAGAAGTAGAAACTTACTTGACATTGTCAGCAATTTTTCATAAATGAGTCGCAGAAAAAAACTCTTTCCAAAATGTGAATAAGAATAATAGTGTGACAAATGTTTCTTTTGATGTCCTTTGTTACTAAGTGGTGATTTGACAGTTTTAGACTTTTAGTGCTATTTATTTATAGAAAAAATTTTGTACCAACAATGAATTCATCTTGAATAAGGAAAGATTGATGTTTGATTTCATCTAAGCAGTAAAATGCTTTTTCTAGGCAAAGCAATAAAATTAGTATTTCCATGCTGCACCTGAGTTGGGAAAAAGCATTTTTCTGTTATTTTTTTCCCTCCTATCACCTTAGGTGACTTATAAACACTTTCCCTAGAATAGGAAATGTGAATCTAAATCAACTGTACACAATGAACTTTAAATCATAATGTAAACATAATTAAGAGATAATGCCAAGAAAGTAGAATATCAATTTGATATAATGACCTCCAACTGCTCTCAAAGTGTGAAAAGAGAAGAAAACCAATGCTGAGAAATGTAGGCTGGGTGTTAGCCAAGACCTTCATTGAATGTCAGTGCCCGAGGGCTCCCTGAGTGATAAGTGAATTGCTGTAAAAACATAGCTTTATTAAATATAGTCAATTCTCCTTCATTCTCAGGAGGGAGTTTCTAGGACATTAAAAAAAAACCGACAACAACATATTAATTTGCACTTGGTTGATGTGTTTGCATAGCCCTTTGGACGCAAGTGAACTTGACATTATAGAATTTTTGCTGCCAAAAAATATCAGAATCTTGTTCCAATCTTTTTTAGGATCTGCCTCTGGTTGAGATATCAATCTACAAAAATGTGCTAATAGAGTTTTTCAGTCATGTTTATTTCCCTGGTGAAACCTTTTTTTCTTTTAAAAACAGGAAAAGCTTATAGAAGATCAGGATGGGCAAGATTTTAAAAGATAAAAGAAAGGAAGGGGATATGGTGATAGCATAATGGGTAGGCATTTTAGCTCAACCCAGGCTTGATCCCCCAGAATCCCACAAGATCCCTGGAGTACTGCCAGAAGTGATGTCTGAGAACTGAGCAAAATTTAAGCCCTAAGCAATACAGGGTGTGGTCTCCAAACAAAAAAATATAATTTTAAAAAAGAAAGGTCAGAAAAGATATAGGAATTAAGAAACTTGCTTTGCATGTGGCTTAACTTGGTTTGATATTTCTATACTACATGGTCCCCCAAGCACCACAGGAAGTGACTTCCAAAAACAGTCAGAAATACTTCTAGTTATGGCCAAGCCACTCCACAAACAAAAATTATTAAGGAAGGAATTCTAATTGGAGGAAAGAGTGTAAGAAAGATTATCATGATAAAGTCAGTTCAAAGCATGCTTAGATAAAATCAAATTAGTTTTTTGATCAAAGGGCAAAACTGTTAGGAAAAATATAAAATTGTATCCTGGAATAGTACTGTATCTTTAGTAGGTAAAAATTCTAAACAGGCAGCTCAAGTTTTATATTGGAATAAAGTTGTGCTTAATAGTCCTGTGATGTAATGCTTTTAATTGAGGTTTTTAGTTTATTTTAAAATTCTAGAATATTGGGTCCAGAACATAGCGGTAGGGCATTTGCCTTGCACGCGGCTGACCCAGGGCGGACCTGGGTTCGTTCCCAGTATCCCATATGGTCCCGAAAGCCAGGAGCGATTTCTAAGCACAGAGCCAGGAGTAACCCAGAGTGTCACCGGGTGTGGCCTCAAAACAACAAAAATCTAGAATATCATCAACAGCGGACCTTAAATTCTAGAAGTAAAGAATTTTAAAGTTTTGGAGATGAAGTATAAAGCATTAAAAGTTGTATTTCATTGTGGACACAAGAAATTATGCTAAATGGGATAGAAGACATAATGTTCAAAGAGAAAATAGTATGAGCCAGTGAGTAAAGTAGCAGGGTTCATGATTGCAGTGTTTTGAATGATGCTAGTAGCAATGAATCAGGCAGTGGTTCTAATGTAGGGACAAGGAAGTGACATTTTGAGATTTTTGTCCTAACTTCTTGCATTTATTATGTAATAAATTCAAAAATCAGAAAAACAAACTTCTCTGCTGATATGATATAAGCTCATTTTGTGCAGGTTAATAACATCAGACAGATTAGTTGGAAATATGAGATTAGACATAAAAGACTGAGAGAAAGGACAGAAAATTAGGAATGACTTGAAAGGAAAAGACAATTGAAATAACCAGAATGAAGGTCACTAAAGCTGAAAGATTGCAGACAAAGAATAGAAATCTTTGCGAGGATCACGGGAAGAGCTATTTTTAGGAGTGACAGACTATTCAGCCTTCCTTAAAGATGTAACAATTGGGCATTTTATAAACAATCAAAATTTCTTGGGCTGGAGAATTGATACTGTATGCAGGAAGCTTGCCTTGCATTTAGCTGATCTGGGTTCAAACCAGTATCCCAAATATTCTGATCATATCAAGAGTATATATATATATATATGCCCAAGTGCAGAGCCAGGACTAACCCATGAGCACTGTTGGATTTGGTCCAACATCCTCTCAAACATTAGAAATTTATTTATGACAGGTTTGATTGGGAATCCTAAGGCCAAGTTACTTAGTATTCTGTGTGTGTGTGTGTGTGTGTGTGTGTGTGTGTGTGTGTGTGTGTGTGTGTGTTTGTACCCAAGCATGGATGGATCAAGGGAACTTTCAAGGTTTCTTTTAGAAGGCCCTCATTCCATCCATCTTATTAATATAAGAACCTCACCTGTCTTCAAATTCTACTTCTATAATATTGGGGATTAGATTTCACTATATGAATAAAAGAGGATAAATAGATAGGGGTTTGAGAAGGAGCAAATGGAGACAAAGAGAAAATGGAGAAGAATGTTGGTTGAGACAGCATCCTGGGAGACTTGACTTTAGAGTTATGGTCACAGAATTAGGGATCTGAGTCAGATCTAAGAGGATACAACAGGAATAATGCCAGATTCGGGGAATTAAAGAGGAGAAAGCTGTGGAGGGCTATATTAAGTGAATGAATTAAATTGATTACATAAAGGCATGATCACCTATGTGTTTTAGTATCTAAAGAACAAAAGATTAAAAAAAAAAAGAACTGAAGGGACATTGCCAGAGAAATAACTTTGCATGCAAGAAATCTAGGTTTAATCCTAACCACAACATTGTCCCCAAGAACCTCAGGAAAAACCCCTGAACATAGTGCCAGGAATAGCACCCAAGTACCACCAAACGTGGCCCCCAAACTAAAACAAATACTTAAGTATCAGAGAATCATTTTAAAAAGTCTAATTTACTAGAATTTGCTCATAGAAACTTATCAGTTCTTGGTTTTAGTCAGACTGTAAGATGAGGCACTTGCCAGTGAATAATTTTTAAATAACAATGCTTGTTTGAAGCTGTGCATGGTTGTATGACTATTGTTTATAAATCCACTCTACCAGTCTGATATCAGCTGTCTGAACTTCTCAAACAACCATTTCCGTAGAACAAAAGGCTGAAAATCTGCTGCCTGATGGGTTTCTTTGTGCTTGTCCTATAGTCACATCCTTTCTTTCTGGCACTAGTGACTGCTTTTCTTTTCCAGTGGAACTTCTAGCCCATCTTCAGTATCATTATGAAAACCAGAAAGAAATTCACATTTACTTCTTCATAAATATTCTTCAAGGTGAACAGCAGGCTCCTTTCTTTATGGACTGAGACTTATGACTGAAAAAGCATCATTAAATATCTTCCCAAGGCCACAGGGGAAGGCAATGCCCGATTAGGCAATAAAATACAGCAGCTCCAGAGGTTTCCAATTTTTTCTCTATAAATTATAAAGAAGTACCTGGCTTCTTTCTATGTATGTAGGAGAAACGTTATAAGCTGAATTCCACCCACTAAATTCGATTCAGTACATACCGATCTCACTGGGGCCTGAACCTCAGAGTTGTAGACAGTTAAGAGAAGAAAAAAAGGGAAAATGTGTGTGTGTGTGTGTTAGAGAGAGAGAGAGAGAGAGAGAGAGAGAGAGAGAGAGAGAGAGAGAGAGAAAAGAGGGAGATAGAGTGAAATGTAGAGAGAAAATTATACCAGCCTATTCAATTAATCATCTTAAAGGAT
Organism: Suncus etruscus; assembly: GCF_024139225.1. Classification (NCBI taxonomy): domain Eukaryota; kingdom Metazoa; phylum Chordata; class Mammalia; order Eulipotyphla; family Soricidae; genus Suncus; species Suncus etruscus. The sequence goes on along the minus strand of NC_064854.1, from coordinate 112,239,519 downwards.
TCAACTACATACAAAGTAAAACATTTCAACAATTATTATTCCTAATATATATTTGTATGTATGTATATATAGAGATGTATATACATAGACAGACAGACAGACAGACAGACAGACAGACAGATAGATAGATAGATAGATAGATAGATAGATAGATAGATAGATAGATAGATAGATAGACAGACCGACAGACAGACTGACAGAAGGTAGATTTGAAGCCACATTCAGAAAAGCTTGGGGTTTACTTGTAACCCTCTGCTTAGGGCTCATGCCTGGGGATCTTTAGGATCTTTTATGATGCAGAAATTGAACCAAATTTAGCTGTGTTTGCTATATAATTGCCCAATCTGCTGTGCTATCTCTCTGGCCCCAAACCTAGGTATTATTATGGCCTTCTGCTAATGACTTAGAATCTATATGCCTTTTGACTTATTAAAAATCAAGCTATTCCTGTTGCAAATGTATATTTAATCTAATAACCATATTCTTGAAAGAAGACATTCTTTTTTAAATTGAAGTAAGTTAACAAAATATATACACCTAAAGTGTTTATGTTAATCTGATACATATAAACACTATGAAAGGATTCTGACCATCTAGTTTACACATCCACATTGTTTTTCTTTTCTTTTTTAGTTCCCTTGAGTTCTACACTTTATCAAGTTTCAATTACACATGACATTATCAACTATAGTAACAGGTTCTTGATTACCTTCTTTGGAGGATGGTGGAGAGTAGGAGATATTAGGAAGTATTTGGTAACAGTTTAGTTGTAGCTAAAGATAAAATTCTACTTCATTCTCTCTTCATCATACTAGTTCAAGCTACCATGATTGTTCACCAGCACAGTTCAGATTTTTCTGTCTGGTCTGCCTCCTTTAATTCATGGCCCCTGTACTACAGTCTAGGACCTTGTATTATAGATGCATTATGCATCAGAAATAAAAATTTTTCCTTTCATACAGCAAACTATTTATTTTTACATTCATATTACATTAAACTTATAAATTAAAAAAGAGAATTGATTTAATCATCATGTAGAGGCAATTATGTCCTGTTTATTCTCAACAATTAGCATCATTATCTCTTCTAGAAAATTCATAGCCTTTCAATAAATAATGTGATCTTTACTAAATTCTAAATCATCTAGTCAACCGTCCCTAAAATCTTTCTAAAGCATTAAATTTCCCTCATCCCAAAGCCCCTTTACTTTCTCTTCCTGTCTACACCCATGCTGGTTACTCCCTATTCTTTATTTTTTACAGCTTAAGTTCACTTCCTTAGAGTGGTCCTCCTGCCTACTTTATCTAAGTGCTCATTACCTCCCACCCATTACCCTTTATCACATCAATCTGTTCATTTCCTTCTTAGTCATTGTGACAGGGTATGATTATTTTGTGTTTTCATTTGTTCACTCTATTGCAGTCTGTTCCTCAGCCCAGGATTATAAGAGCTATACCAGGAGGACCGGGACAGTAGTTGTTATTCTTATCAACTCTAAACCAGATATCACAGTAGGCACAGAGCAGAGTTTCAACAAAGATTTGATGAATAAGTTCATTGAAAACTATCATAAAGTATTATTCCCTTCCATTTCAACCAATCAAATTGTTTAATTTCAGAATGATAGAGTTTTAATCGATTACCTATATACTGCCATAGGGTTATCAGTGAACTTTTCCCCTTCCCCTGAAAAGCTCACTTTTAATATTATCAAAGTAAAGAAGTAACTCCTTCCTTTCCATGTGAAATCTCGTTCTCTTCTATCCTCATGACCCACATCATTTCAGACAGAATAATTGTCTTTCACTTATCCCATTTGCTTCAGAACTTAAATTATTTTGTGTTTCGAAGTATTTTCTTGTTATATACATATCATATAAACTATAGTACATTAAAAACACTAGAAACTAAAAAAGTCAAAGTTATACAAGTTGCTGAATTTTTTTCTTTTGTCATGTTATGATATAATCATGATATAACACCTGGCACATAGACAGTGCTTTAGAGCTTATAATAATTTTGAGGATCTAATTTGATCCTTATAAAAATTTGGAAAGAGCAAGGCAGTCACTATGTGAGATTTTGGATTTGAATCTTGATTTTTATTTATCCTAGCTATGTGTTCTTACATACATTGCACAAGTAATTTCCATTTCCTCTTGCTCAAATATAGGCATTATTATCACCCACTTTAGAAGGTTATTTTAATACTTAGGAGACAGAAAGCTTATAAAGAGCTTAAGAAGTTACTTTATAGAATGGAATGTCCAAAAATTGCTTACTCTGAGGCTGGAGAAATAGTGCAAACAGTCGTACACTTGCCTTAAATGTAGCTGACCCCATTTGGTTTCCAGCATCTCATAGAGTCCCTTAAACCCTATCTGTAATGATTCCTGTGCACAGAGGCAGGAGTCAACACAAAGCTCAGTTGTGTGTTGTTTCCTCCAAAATAAAACAAAACAAACAAATCAACAATGTTTACTAGTTCTCATGAATGAGTAAAAAAAAAAAAGGGAACTGGAGAGTTGAATGTACTTATTCAAAATCACAGTGATAAGTCCTGATCTTACACTTTTCTTAACATCTAAGTTCCTTCACACATTTTTATGTGCAGCACAATGCTGGAATTCATCTACAAGAGGCTCAAATCACTGGAATATCTGGTTAAATTCTGTGAATGTAACATCTTGTAGACACCTGTAAGAGCTCTCCTTACTTCTTTTCCTCCTCTCACTTTTTTATTTTAAGTTAAAACTACGCAGGCTCAATTGGAGATGCACCTAGGTTTAATTAATGGCAGTACTCTTACCTAAGTCTCTCAGGTGATTTACCCATTGTTCAGTTAACTTTCTCCAATCAAAGTGGACATAACGTTTTAGAGTGTGGGCTGAGCCTAAATTAGGAAACTGGAATACCTTTAGCCCTATAGTTTTTTGTTTGTTTTGGGGCCACACATGTTGACGCTCAGAGGTTACTCCTGGCTATGCACTCAGAAATTGCTCCTGCCTTGAGGGGACCATATGGGACGCCTGGGGATCGAACAGCGGTCAGTCCTAGGCTAGCGCTTGCAAGGCAGATGACTTACCTCTAGCGCCACCTCTCTGGCCCCTGGCCCTATAGTTTTTCACCTGTGAGTCCACTTCTGTGCCACTCCTAGCTGCTGACTGGCCCGTTACAGAAATGGAACAGCCAGTACCCTCAACATCTAGCGCCCAAATTGGGATGCCATTTTGTGTATCAAAATATATCAGTAAGTCTTGGCCTTGGCACTAGCCCTCAGTGTAAGATTAGGGTTCATGATTTTATGCTTATCTTTGTCAATTTCTTCAACTAACACGATCATCTCCTATGCCAGGTTCTTCTTACCTTTGCTACTCTTAGGTATTAGTTGAGAGCTTTTTCTGTTTTTTTTTTTGGGGGGGTGCGGGGGGCTACACCCAGTGATGGTCAGGGGTTACTTCTGGCTATACACTCAGAAATCGCTCCTAGCTTGGGGGACCATAAGGGATGCCTGGGGATTGAACCATGGTCCGTCCTATATCAGTCGCATGCAAGGCAATCCCTCTACCACTGCCTCATCACTCCAGCCCCTAGTTGGGAGCATTTAAAATACTAATACTAATACTAATATTTGGCTTCTTATAGAGATTCCCAGTTAATTGAACTGAGTTTTTCTCTAGACAGTGATCATAAAAAAAATCTTCTTTTTGAGTCTACTCTAAAGACAGCTAGTAAGCTTTTTTCAAGATCAGTAGTTGCACATTTGGACTATTGAACAAAAGTGGAAAATAGTCTATATATATTTATAAAGATTTTATATCTAACATAAATGCTCATTTGGTCATACATTGTCTATGACTCCTTTGATACTATAATATCATAGTTGAATCATTGCAACAGAGACTAAGTATAAACTAATTACTTGCTAATCTGTTATAAAAATTTGAATCCCTTCTCCTGAAGGTTTATTGGATCTATATGCATTGTATATATCTATCATAATACCTATCTAACTATATAATTATATCAATTTAGATAAATTACTTATTAGGCCACAAACTATAGAGAGAAAAGCATGTTATATATGAGGTTCATTTAAAATGTGTCTACAAATTCTTTGTTCATCTTTTCTTCATTAGGTGGAGCCTGATTTTCCTTCTCTTGTGTATGACTTGAAATTAATGATATGATTACAAGGAACAGAATTCCGTAGAAGTAATGATTTATGATTGTGAAAATAGATCATAGAAAAGCACTATGCTTTTCTCCCTGACTTTCTCTTTTGGATTTTTCAGGTATTAAATTATTGTAGTGCCTGGTATAAAGTGAATTGCTCCTTCATAACACTCAGTTCTCATTATTATAATTATTATAACTGAATCTCTAATAGTGGCTTATCTGCATCAGGGAAGATATTTTTGCAGTTTAAAAGAAAGAATGGGAGATTTAATCCTGTGACTCACTGGTGTCAGTAAAGTGGGAATTCTAGAACTAGCACTATAATCTCTACTTAGTTCTTACTATGTGTCAGACAATACAATTGCACGTCACAGGCTTTTTCTCCCTGAATGCTTACAGCAACATTATGAAGTATGCACTAGGAAAGTTTATGCACTGGGGAAATTTTATTTCCTGGGTAAAAAATAAGTTTCCCAAGGCTTCACAACTAGTAAACTAAGAGAAAAACCTGAGAATCCTTAGTTGGATCCTCAAAACTCCAATTCCACCCACATTATTCTTCTCGAAAAAAGTGAGCAGTTGTTCGGAAAATTATCATCATCATCATCATCATCATCATCATCATCATCATCATCATTATCATTTGGTGTTTATGGGCAGTGGGTTTCCAAGACTAGAAGATTCCACTCCAGAGGGTAGAGTGCTAATACAGAGGATAGGGCTCTTGCCTTGTACACAGGCAGCTCAACTCATGTCCAATCTCTGGCATCCCATATGGACCCCTACAACTTCCAGGATTAATTCTTGAATGCAAGTCAGAAGTAACATCTAAGTACTTCTGTGTATGTCCCCCAAAACAAATCATACAAGAAGCCCATATTTAGCCCTCTTAAATATGTAGATCCACACAAAACCATAAAACCAGTGGAGAGACTCTCTGAAAAGCCTGAGGACTAAGTGATGTTTTGAAGACATGTCCTGCTTGCTATGTGACTCTATAGCAGGTACCTACAGACTTATCCCTGGAGGCAGTGCCTTGGGGCACAGAAGCAAAATGACAAAGAATTAAATATAGATATCTATGACCTAGAAATGAAAGTTTTTTTTTAATTTTCCACTGATTTGTTTATGTAAACATCTGAATGCTATTTCATGGCAAGAAATCTGGGAGAGGCAATGATAAACAAAGTTTCTACCTTGAGAATCATAAAAGTCAAAATACAAATGACTAGTCACATGTGACCAGCTGAGCTTGACTGAGGAGTAATGACGAAAGCCTGGGAATGCTCCAGGGAATATGAGAGAGGAAGCCTTGAGGAAAATAAGGAACATCAAGGGAAATACATGGATTTTTAATGATATAAATAGAAAGATGGAAGTACTCTTGGAAATTATGATCTTGAGTATATATATGGTGAGTGGATTGATGCAGAGGAAACCAATATAAGTTGATGATTATTATGTTTCTTAGAAATCCTTTTTGTCACAATAGATATAAAATCTTTTGTTGTTGTTGTTGTTGTTTATTTGTTTTTGAGCCACACCTGGCTGTGTTCAGGAATTACTCTTGGCTCTGAGTTCAGAAATTGCTCCTGTCAGGCTTAGGGGACCATATAGGATGCCGGGGATGTATTTGCCATGTGCAAGGCAAATAAATGCCCTACCTGCTGTGCTATCACTCCAACCTCAATATCTTAATTTTTCAATATGACAGTTAATAGTCACAACATGGTTGGACACTTGAAATGGGATTAATGTAATGTGATGGAGCAGTTAAAACTGCATTAATTTTATACAATTTTAATTTAATTTAAAGCCAGTTATGTAAGTGTTGTCATTTCATTGTCATAATAATTCTATGCAATAGCTATCACCCTTGCCACAATTTATGGATAAAGAACCGGGCATAGTGATTAGCCAGGAGGGCACAGTCATTTCATTATATTTAAATAGAGACATCTTTACTCTACAATCTGTGCTTTTAACCATTCCATTGTGTCAGAATACTGCATATACAAGTGTATTTGTGGAAAATAAGTCCCATCAATAACAGTAAAATTTCACAAGGTTTTGATAAAGGAATTACTGGCAAAATAATTGGGTAGTTTACTATTGACTCAGATGTGTAAACACTTCTGAATCATCTCTGGCAAAATCTATAGGATTATGCTGAAATGGTTTACTATTCCAAGCTAGTGCTCCTACTGAATGAATTCTGAAAATGCATTGATTTTAAGAGATCCCAGCACTTTCTCACCAGAAGTTACTTAATCCAGAGGAGTACATCTCGGTGGGTCTGGGGAATGACTCTGTAATTAATCTGAGTGAAATCAGAGAGTATTCTTTTTTAACTTGTAAGGATTTGACATTAAGAGTCCACAACTGAGACTCTATCATGTGGATTTGAGAAAGCTTTTAGGAATATCTCTCTGCAGATTGCTGACATTTGCCTGTCCCACCAGGATGCTGAAATTGAATTCTGATGCCAGTTTTTCTTCAGTGGGATTAATGGCAAATTGAAGAGAGAAATCTTAGAAGTGACAGGCTCTAGAGAGGGCATGAGAATGAATTATGGTGCTCTAAGATGGGTTTGAACCAATGGTTCCCAGGGTAATGTGTCATAACTACAGAACACAAAAGGTCACAGACTGTGTTAACTTCAAGATGAAAAGCAGGCAAACCACACTGAGATGAAATGCCAGGTCATATTTTCTCTTAGTTGTAAAATGTGCAACCTTGGGAGATGAGAAAAGAATTCCAATGAACCGATTGGTTAATATAACAAAACTTCATTTAGATTTGGGGGGGGTGCACAAGTGAATTCCTGGCAATGTGGGGCCAACCTGGCAATCAACTCTATCAGCTATGCTGCAAGGATTTAATTCTGACTTTGTCTATTTATTCAGTTTATGTACTGACCACTTAATCCAGGTTAGCATGACTTTAGCTCATAGGGACACCATATTGAATGAATTAACATGTTATTATATTATTCATATATGAATATGTATTCATATGAATATGTTTATATTCATATGTTCTAGTGGGGGAACAAGGTCATAAATAAGTAATTTAAACAACACAAATCAATTTCTTTTCTATGCTTTTATTTTATTTATTTTTATTTCATAAATAAAATCAGATGCTACAATATTGTGCTTTAGTTATAAAAGTCATTTCTATTGGTCTGAAAGATAAAGGGTAACTTCATTTTTTATCTCAGAAAATAGTCCTCTCTTGATCTTTGTATCTGCTCAAACAATTTTTCTTGGTAAACTGTAGAAATGATATGTTTGTCATCTCCCACTTATGTGAGAAAATTTGACTTTAATTTGACTTGTTCTGTTTTTTCTTTGACTCACATATGGTTTAATGAAACCTAAGGTCATTTTCTGGTATATTTTGAATTTGTATTTATTTCAACCACTGTTTTATGTTTTCTCTTTTTTGCCCCCAACTAGAGCACTAATTTTGTTTGTCTTTCATCTGGCAGACTTCCTTTCATATGTCCTCTCTGAAATGGTCTGATTGCTAATGATGATGGATTGATTACATGGTAATTAAAGTTATCATCAGTTATGAGTGCTGGGGGATTATAGAGGATAGATTACTTTCTTAGACAACCAGGCATATGCTATTTATTTGGAGGACAAAAAGTTGCTCATGAGGTCTGACAGTCCCACTGGTAATTTTTGTCATGCCAGGTTGAGAGATTAAGGCATGGGATGGGAGGCAGCACTGCTGCTCAGGTTCTGTGGATTTAGAGATAATTCAAGATAATCTGTGACCCAGGAGACCACACCTGGGTGATGCAGGGGTTAAAACCAGTTGGGGCATATGCTAGGAAGTCAGGCCTGTGCCCTCTTCACTGTGCTATCTATCTCCTGACCCCCACAGCATGCGTGCTTGAGCTTCTAACACAATGGAAATAACACTTGATAATTCTTTTTTTTTTTTTTTTTTTTTTTTTTGGTTTTTGGGCCACACCCGGTAACACTCAGGGGTTACTCCTGGCTATGTGCTCAGAGTTGCTCCTGGCTTGGGGGACCATATGGGACACCGGGGGATCGAACCGCGGTCCGTCCAAGGCCAGCGCAGGCAAGGCAGGCACCTTACCTTTAGCGCCACCGCCCGGCCCCAACACTTGATAATTCTAATTTTTACAAAATCTATAGATATTCTGTTAGCTTTAAAATCAAGTAACAGACTACAGCCTGGAAATATTCTTTTTCTCTTTTTTTGTCACACCATTTCTAGAAAGCCCAGGCTATGGAAAATTTGCTAATGTAATTAATAAAGTGGAAGAATTCTGAGTACAGAAAGCACTCAGCTAGTTCATTAAATCCAGTGTACCCACATGCTGTAAGATGTGGAATTTCAGTTTGGTATTAAAAATATCTACAATAAAATATTCCTGTAAGAGAGAAGTGATGCCTAGAAACAAATTGTTACAATCAAATTTCTTTTTTTTTTTTTGTGGTTTTTGGATCACACCCGGCAGTGCTCAGGGGTTATTCCTGGCTCCAGACTCAGAAATTGCTCCTGGCAGGCACGGGGGACCATATGGGACTCCGGGATTCGAACCGATGACCTCCTGCATGAAAGGCAAACGCCTTACCTCCATGCTATCTCTCCCGCCCCAACAATAGAATTTCATTGCAATGCTTTCTTCCTTAAGTTGACAAGAGATTTTACAGAACTATTTTACTCTTTGCATCACATGAAAATAAAAAAAATTGGCTCCAGGGAGGTCATTTGGGGTACTCTTTCTTCATCAAGACAGCACCCTATTCTTACTGGCAGCTGCCACAAGAAACAAATGGAACACTTTTGTTTGTGTACAAATACCAATTTCTCTGTGCTCAATCTTCTTTCTGTAGTTGCTCTTAATTTTCCATCAGAAAGACATACTACCTTCCTGTCCATTCTGCTTTTAGTGAGAATAATCTTAAAATACATGTCACAACAATATGTCATTCACCTGCAAAAAAACAAAAATAGCAACAAAAAACATCCTTCTGCTGTTTTTTAGAATAAAATTTGCATTGTTTTGATGGCCTCTAGTGGTAATTCTTGTTTTCTCATATATTTCCTTTCCTTTTTTTTTTTTTTTTAAATGCACAACACATCTGACAGAGTTTTGAGATCTAAACTCATTCCTGGCAGGAATCAGGCTAGCAGTGCTCAGGGAGGGCCCCCACTAGGGTTCTAGTGATCTGTAGTGCTTGAGGGCAGCATGCAATTCAGGGGATCAAACTCAGGGCCTGGAACATGCTAGACATGCGTTTTACCACTTTAGTTGTCTCCCTGGCCTATCACCCTCTTTTCTCACCACCACTTTCAGTCCTGCCACCCCAGCCTTTTGGTGTTTGTAGAATGTTGTCAAGTGCTTTTCTGTTTTAGAAACTTTCATAGACAATCACTTTTGTGTGAATCCCCAGGTCATTGCTTGCTTCTGTAAAGCCTTGAGTGGCCCTCTGAAGCCAATTTTCCCTGCTCTCCTTTTTTACGCCACCCCTACTATGTTCTCATTTACTGAACTTGAGTAAATCGATTTGTAATCATCTGTTTATGTCATTATATATGTATTGTCTATGTCCCCAATACCTTGTGAATCCCTTAATTTCTTCAATTTTATCATGATATTTTGCAGTGAGCTCATATAATTTGAGAAAGTATTGGATTGATATTTCATAAAAATAGAAAGGGGAGGTTTTCATTTTAGTTTTTGCTGTTGTTTTTTTTTTTTTGGGGGGGGGTCTCTATGTCAGGAAGTGCTCTGATCTTACTCCTGGTTCTGCACTTAGGGATCACGTCAGTAAGCTCAGGAGATAATATGGAATGTCAAGAGTTGAACTTGGGTTAGCTGAGTACATGGCAAACACCCTGCTAATGGACTATAGCTCTGGTCCCAGAGAAGTACTAATTCTTTAGGGTTGCCATAAAAAAACTTAGGTCAAAGTATCAGGGGATTGTGTTCTTTCTGAGACTGTAAAGGAAAAAAATAGTGATACGTTAAGCTAGTCATCCTGTCCCCAGAGCCCTCTCCCTCACAGGATTTTTCACACCTCTCTTTTTGGAGAGGGTGTTTCCACTTAGAGGAACTGAAGACTGAGTCAGAGTGCGGAGAACCCTGTAGGAAAATTGCTCCTTCTTCCTGGTCTTTATTAGGACCAAGCCTAATCAGACAGAATGAAGGAAGAAATCCAGAGAGTCACTTGTGGTTTCCTGTAATTGCCTCTATTCCTGGATCAATGACAAAACAGAAATCCAAGCAGCTGTGGAACCTTCAGCAGCTTTACAGGATAAAGAACGGAACAGAGGTGAATAAGCACCCATTCAACTTTTAGGGAAGCCATAGAGATTGGATGTGGAGCAGAAAAAAAGTACTGACAGGACAATTAGCTAACAGTCTCTCTCTTTGTCTTGGCTTCTGCCCTAGAAAAAAGCTCTGTGGGATGTGAATAGGTGAGATTTAAAGCCAGAACACAGTCTCTTTCACTGCAAAGGTGTTTGAAGGTATTTAAAGGTACTAGCATGAGGTAACACAGAGCTTCCAGATCCACCTTCTGATGGCTTATGATTACTGCAGATTTTAATTAGGAAATCCCAGCTTCTGTTCCAATACGGGGATGTGGCATAGCAATAACCTGCTCAGTGGGGTCACATATTCCCCTTCTGCCAGTCCCCTGCATATCCTTTCCTTGTCAGCAGAGAAAACAAAGCAAGATTTTATTGCTTCTCATGAACTTTCAGACTTGAGATCATTAAGAAGTGAACTATGTTTGAACACCTGCTGTCCAATTCATTAGCTACCAGACTTAAATTAAATTGAAACTTAAATTTAACTTAAATTAAATTAAATTGTATAATGTCTTCAATGCACAGTTTTCTTCTGCGAGAACCTGAGTTATGCTTAAAGTATATCTTGCGAGAAGTGTTGCTTCTATTAGATTAGATAACATCTGAAGCTGTTGGCCCAGTAATTTCTAACTACCATCAAGCGCTCTGGATTATATGTTAAGATTGTGCCAAATTCTGTGTTATTTATTGTTCCTTAGCACCTTGCTCATGTCTGTCAAAACAGTGTAAGAACCTCTAGCCTAAGAACTTTACTTCTTTTTGTTCTGATAAACTTTTTTTCTTTAAATTTATTTTTTTGAAACAATTGTGATCAATAGAATTCTTCATAGTCAAATTTTAGATATACAGTGAGTCAAGGCCCTTCCCACCATTAGTGTCAAAGTCCCTCTACCTATGGCCATAGAATGCACCCTATACCACTACCCTTTGCTCCCGGCCTGCCAGTATAACAGGCCTTTTTAAGTTTAGATTGCTAAATTTTAGGTTATTGTTGACTTTGGCTTGGTTATTTAGAGAACTTTATTTTTAACAGAGCTCCTCAGATAATTCTGAGGATGAGACTTAAGTTGTAGAATCCCTGGGTTAAAATGCTAACATGTTAACATCTCAGCTTTGAAACACACTGACACTAGCATGTACCACTGGTGGCTCACATTTCAATTTGGTTTAATGAACACATATAGCAACCTGTGTCGATGTGTTAATTTTGTCTTTAAAAGACTTAGAAACAGACATGGTTTTATTTCCTATCCTCATTACTAATTAACACTCAAGTATTTCTGGAATGTATAACTGAGTGTATAGATTCATCCAGTGAAGCTTCTAGGTGGTTCTCAACCCTGACTCTTCATTGAAATTAATTGTTGTGTGTGAGTGGGAAGAAATTACTAAGAAAAGCTAATTTTGGGCTCAGTTTCTTGGAGGACTAGTTTAAGTGAATTAGACCTTCCAATGGTAGAGTCTAAAATTGCTTTTTATTTTAATTGAGATATAGGTACACCTTCTCAAACACAATTAATACAATTTTAAATTTAGATATACCTTTTAACCATCACCCAGATGAAGACATCATGTATGTCTTAGTAATCTAAACCCTACATTCTTTAGCTGTGAGTCAATATGGGATTGCTCAATAAATATGGGTGTTGCAAAAACCTTTGACAACAATTAAAGTATTCTGAAGCAAAACCAAAAATTAACTAAAAATCAACTATGTAATGAATCCATGGTATTTCTGGCAGTATTTCCCCACGTTGCATTCAAGTAATAAGTGGAAAATGTTTCCTGACAGAATGCTCCCCCATGCTCCTCACTCTAACCTACCCTATTGTTTTTAAAATGTTGTTTTTTTAAAGCTCTTCAGGTGATTTTCACATTCATCAAAATTGGAGAATTGCTGATTTGAGTTTTGAAACATTGGACTCCCTATTTCTGTTCATGCTACCTCTGGTAATATTTGTGAATTTGAATGAGACAATAGAAACTAGGGAATAATTGGATGAATCTTTTGTTGTTGTTTTGGGGCCATGCCAGCTCTTCTTAGGTGTCACTCATGAGACTGCTGGGGGACCATATGAATCACTGGAAATTGAACCTATGTCAGATACATACAAGGCAAATGCCTTATCCAATGTACTAAGAGGGTGGTGGTTGGCCTTAATATGAGTTCTGAATTCAGCGAATTATCAGGTAAAAGAGGAAATGATCACACAGTCTAATTCAAACTTTCAGCTAAATTTCAGTTTATCATAATTGTCCATCCAAGCTGATTTCTTCCTCCTTTTTTAGTTTATATTCTTTTATAAATTTTAATTGAATTATTGTGAGATACATAATTACAAAGTTGCTCGTGATTGAGTTTCTCTTCTTTACTGATTGTTTATTTTTTTCTGTGCCCATACCTTCCTGAGGTGAGGGATTCATCTTCTAGCCCCTGTACATTGCTACTTTCTGAGTTTGTCTTTCTCTCTAAAAAACCAGTCATTGATTTTGGCAATAGCAAAAAAAAAAAAAAAAAAACAGAAAATAAATAAGGTACAGGGGCGGAGCAGTGGTGCAAGCGGTAAGGCATCTGCCTTGCCCCTGCTAGCCTAGAACGGACTATGGTTCGATCCCCAGGTGTCCCATAGTATCCCAAGCCAAGAGAGATTTCTGAGTGCAAAGCCACAAGTTACCCCTGAGCATCACTGGGTGTGCCCTCCAAAAAAGAAAGAAGGTACAGGTTCTTAATTCTTCGATGTCAGGAAATTTCGAATATAGACTTTTATTTTAACTGAAAGATCCCTTCTGGTTGTAATATTCTGAATGTAATATGAAGAATTACAACGATAAGTATGGGTTTTTTTTTTGTTTGTTTTTTGGGGGCCACACCCATTGATGCTCAGGGTTTACTCTTGGACATGCACTTAGAAATTGCTCCTGGCTTGGGGGACCATATGGGATGCCAGGGATCGAACCCAGGTCCATCCTGGATCAGCTGCGTGAAAGGCAAATGCCCTACCACTGCATTATCTCTCCAGCCCCAAAGATAAGTATGAACCCAGGTCCATCCTGGATCAGCTGCTTTTGAAAGGCAAATGCCCTACCGCTGCACTATCATTCTGGCCCCAAAGATAAGTATGTTGATACACAGATGAGAAATTTAAGTTTAAATAGTATCTTAAATTAATGTGCTTTTTGATAACACTAATTAAAATTTAGCAAATTCTGTATCAACTAAATGTTATAAATGCAAGCAATATTTGAAGATATCTCAAGCAACTAACATGTGAAGTAGTTATAATTTATTAATAATAATCTATTAATATAATGTTAAAGTTTGAAGTCCATATTCAAAAATCAAATAATTTGCTGATTTCCAAGTAAAGAAAAGCAAAATGAAAACGCAAATTTTCTCCCAATTAATACTAGACCTCCTACATCCAATTTATAGATTTTATCTAATGTTCTTCTAACCCCCCCGATATAAGGCAGTCTCAGATTCTTGTTTCATAATTTTCTGAATCTTAAGGCTTTTATTAGTGAGAGTGTAGCCAAGCCAGCTCAGTAGTGACTACAAAAAAAGCTGAGATACGCTGAATGACTGCACAGGGTTACACAAGTTAGGTGTGAATTCCAGGTCTTTCCCTCACTTTCTGACTCTCTCTCTCTCTCTCTCTCTCTCTCTCTCTCTCTCTCTCTCTCATACACACACATCTTGGGTCAATACTTGTAGCTTAAAATGATTTATAATTGATTGTTTATTATTGATTTATAGCAGGTTTACCTAAGATTTATTATTTATTTACTTGCTTAATCATATGGTTGCATTATTTTCTAAGGTACATGAATATCTATTAGATTTTTTACCAAGAGCAGGTAAGTTAATAAGATTTTCTTCTCTGATCCTACCGATATTGGCTGCTCAGTAGCAACTTAAAATGGAAACATGTCCTTTTAAAATCTCTAGAAACATGCTATCAATCAGACAACTTAGTATTTGCACATTAAAATAAATTTCAGTGGAATTTCTACTTTAGAAGAAACTTAGAAATTTAGAAGAAAACACTGCATTTTTCAATGACTAAATAAAATTTGATATGACTATATAAAATTATGAACAATTACCTGATTAGCAAAAAATTGACTATAAATTCATTTGACATTTTAATTATTTCTGTGTTGCTATAAAACTATGCATATTTTTGGGGCCGGAGAGATAGCATGGAGGTAGGGCATTTGTCTTGCATGCAGAAGGATGGTGGTTCGAATTCTGGCATCTCATATGGTCCCCTGAGCCTGTCAGGAGCGATTTCTGAGCGTGGAGCCAGGAGGAACCCCTGAGCACTGCCGAGTGTGACCCAAAAAACAAAAAAACAAAACCAAAACTATGCATATTTCTATATATTTCTGTGAATACATATATGAAAATTACTGTAAGGCATATTACTAGAAGCTAAATTATTGCATCAAATGGGGTTTTCTTTTTTTTTTTTTTAAAAAAAAAACCTTTTCATAAAATATTTCGAACCAAATATTTTTAAATTAACAGTTACTGATTTTATAATGTTTTTCATTTTTATATATGATTTTTATTTTGACCATAGTGGCTTACATATCTTTCACAGTAATATTTTAGGTACATATTAACTTTGAATCAGGGGAATTCCCATCACCAAATTTGTCCATCCTCATCCCCGGGCTACTAGAATAAGTGGTCTCCTCTGTGGGACCTCTAGGGGTTTTTGACTTTCCCAGGATCTTATTATTTGTCCCACAGAAAGCTTGTGTCAATTTCTATTACTCCTATGAGTATGCAGGGGTACTAGTCGTTGAGTCCCTGCCAACACGATGTACTAGTAAGTTTTATTTTAATTGTTACCAGTGAGATAAGTAAAATATATGACACTGTTGTTCCATGTTTTTATATTATCAATAAACATTTTACACACACATTATAAATTTTGATTTATTCAGCACTTGTGCCTTTGGGCCATTTTTATTGTGATATAAATAAACATGCTTCTTGGATTACTTAAATGAAGGAAGCCTTTTGTTAACTTCTGAGTCAAATTTCCCCTGTTCATATGCTTAAGAATTAGATTATTGCTCCTAATACAGAATCTGAACAGCAAGGATTCTTTTGGGATGAGGTGAGCTTATAAATAAAACATACTTTGAAAAAATTGTGAGCTATGATTGTTTAAACCATGCCTCAATTATTCTGTGTGAATCCATTGGAGCGGTTTGGCAGTAACATTCATCTATTTCTCTAAGTTCTTAACAATTGGTCAGAAATTGTGCTCTCTAGCAGTTCTCTGGCATAATTCTGTAATCATGATTTTGTGCAAAGAGGAACTGACCACAAATTTAAGACCCAAGGTCATAATGTTAATGGATATAAATGTCCCATCATCAAGTCTGGCCAATTCTGAGAATTCTAGAGTTATAAAACATATCAGGAACTTCTCACAGAAAAGAAATGTTAATGATTGCATATCCTTGCATCACGGTTAAATTATTGATTATTTCTCCCCTAAACTATAATACTAATATAATACAATCATCTACTGAGCTTTCAACAAATGTTATTTGTTATTTTGTGTAATTTCCAATAAACTTCTGTGAAATAACATGATGGGATTTGTTTAGTTTTTTAGTCCAAATCAGTCATCTCTTTCTTTATTAATGATTACAATTTCCTTCAGGAGTGTAACCTTTTACTCTGTGTTTAGTCCTGCTGAGACTTTTCAGATCAGAAACCATCTCAAGCAGGGAGATCATGACATAGCCCTTAAGAGAATCACTCTCCAGGGACTTGAAATCTTTCCTATTAGAACTGATTATTTTTGTAGTTGGAGACTGAGTAAGTTTCCTTATTTACTTCTACTTAGATCTTCAATTTCACCTTGGATTTTTGCCTTTTCTGAACATAGTTTTCAGCTACACCTTCAGTTGTGAGCTCTTCCATACTCTTCCAATGGAAGACTACCTTTCTCACTTTTTACTTTATTTTATTATTATTTTATTTTATTCTATTTTATTTTTTGCTGTTTTGGGGCCACACCTGGTAGGGATCAGGGGTTATTTCTGGCTCTGTGCTCAGAAAATCACTCCTGGAAGGCTCAGGGGACCAGATGGGATGCCAGGGACTGAACCAGCTTTGGTCTTGGGTCAGCCACATGCAAGGTAAATGCCCTACTGCTGAGCTATTGCTCAGGCCTCTCTTCTCACTTTTGATAAAGTCAACTGGAGTAGTTATAGAATATTATTTTGTGCAAGTGAGTTAATTCAAAATTATACAACTAGTAAGTCATCGTCGAGCTAGTTAAATTTTTTAAACTTGTGACCCCTGTTATCAAGGCATTTAGATGATATAATATAGGTATATGAGCCAAAATATTAGTGAAAATAAATCATTATAAATACAATTTATTTAAAAAACAACCCCAAATTTCTTTGTGTGACCCTCATATTGAATCATGCACAATAGTTTAAAAAGCTATGAGTTATGAAACCTGGTATGACCACGAATCTGGCCTATACCAAAATACTCTTAGACACTGACATGTAACCAAGGTCACAGTTACTACAGAGAAAAAGTTAGCAAACTAAAATAAAAAAACCCAGCCAATCTTGGAAATTTCTTTGTAAAAATGTCGCTGAACTTAAAATATTTTTTTGTGGGGGCACACCTGGTGACACTCAGGGATTACTCTTGGTTCTGCACTCAGAAATTGCTCCTGGCTTTGGGGGACCATATGGAACGCTGGGGATTAAACCTAGGTCCATCCTGAGTCAACCGCGAGCAAGGCAAATGCCCTACTGTTGCACTATCATGCTGACCCAAAAATATTTCTATAATGAAGGAATTAAATCTAAGCATTTGTTAGGTCTGTGCTCAGAAGTTACACCTGGTGATGGGAAGACCATATGCAGTTTTAAGATTTGAATCAAGGTTGCAACAGTAAACACACACTATATAAAGTCTTAAATGCTATACTTTACCTATGGCCCAGAATAGCATTAAATTATAAATGATTATTCATTTTGTTCATATTTTGTTACCTAATAGTGCACAAATTACTAATTCTGGAGAAAATATTTGGGGAACCATAATCTTCATCATGTCAGTTTTGGTACCATAGCAACAAATATTTGCTCTCTACTACCTTGGAAATGTTTAGATGGAAAGAGTAAAAGCCAGAAAATTATTGGGACACTACTTTGGAGCTGAAATTCCAACAACAGAACAAAGGTATGATAAAAGAGAAGCCTACCTACAAATACCAGTTAATTCAAACAAATAAATCAAATGTGTATAAAAATAAAACTAAAATACATACACAGCAAAATTCACAGATATAAATGAGATAAGATTAAACTATAATTCTAAAGGAAAGAACAATATTTTTTAATATATGCTGATGTAGAATATGCTTTGACTTCTTGGGGTCAATACAACTTATTTTCTTAAATTATTTTCTAAATTTTTAATCACTGTGGGTTACCTTTACAAAGTTACTTATTATTCAATTTCAGGCATACACATTTCCAACACTAATTCTTTCACCAGTTTCTTCCCTCCACCAATATTTTCAGTTTCTCTTCACTTCTTCATCTGCATCAAGAGCTAGACACTTCTCCCTCAATCTTGTCCTTTGCTAATCTATTTCCCCATCTCCAATTCAATGGCAAGCGTCATATTGAAGAATAGTCTTCCTGCTCTTTGTTTCTACTGCCTTTTGGGTTTTGCTATTCTCTTTAGAACTTTTTTTTTTTGGGGGGGGGGGCATACCCAGTGACACTCAGGGTATGCGCTCAGAAAATGCTCCGACTTGGAGGACCATATGGGATGCCAGGGGATAAAACCGTAGTTAGTCCTAGGCTAGCATGCGCAAGGCAGATGTCAGGCCCTCTTTAGAACTTTATTTAATGTTCCATCCATTAAAAAAAATATCATTACACACACACATTTGGCCACAGGGGCTGGGTGGCAATTGTTTGTGCCACACCCTGCACCATTCATATTTCTGTACCCAGAAATCACTCCAAACAGGCTCAGGAGACCATATGGGATGCTGTGATTGAACCCGGATTGGCAGCATGGAAGGCAAATAACTCTACTTCCTGTGCTATCACTCCAGTCCCAAATATATGACTTTTAATTCTCCAAAGCTGAATACATATTCTTTTACAATGCACAATGGATATTCTCCATTGCAGTTTATATGCTGGACCAGAAAACAGCTCTCCATAAAGTCAAAATGATAGAAATTGTATCAACTATCTTCTTAGACCAGAATGACCAGTACAAATTAATTACAAATAGAAATGGGGGCCGGAAAGATAGCATGGAGGTAGGGCATTTGCCTTTCATGCAGGAGGTCATTCCATATGGTCCCCCGTGCCTGCCAGGAGCAATTTCTGAGCCTGGAGCTAGGAATAACCCCTGAGCACTGCCGGGTGTGACCCAAACACACACACACACACACACACACACACACACACACACACACACAAAGAAATGGAGAAATACCATCTGGAAATTGAACAGTTCATTATTGAATAAGCAGTGGGTCAGAGAAGAAATCAAAAGATTCCGGGAAATAAATGAGAAGAATAAGGACACAGGATACCAGAACTTTTGGGAAATAGCAAAAGTGGTGTTAAAAATTCATAGCAATGCAAGCATTTCTCAGGAGGGAAGCAAGAGCTCACATGAATAAATTAAATTTACAGCTTAAGGAACCAAGAAAGAACAAAAGAAGGAACCCAAAGCACCCTGAAGAAAGGGATTAATAAAACTTACAACAGGAATTAATGAATTGGAATCCACTCCCCAAATCCAAAAGATTAAGAAAACCAAGAGAAGGTTCTTAAAGAAAACAAAAACAAAACAATTGATAAGCAAGCTACTATAAAACGCACAAAGAAAGAAAAAGAGTGTGTCTAGGAAAATAATACAGGAAATAGGGTACTTGCCTTGAGTGCATAACTAGTGGTAACCCCAGACAACCAGTTGTGGTCAATGCAAAACAAGTCAACAAAATAAACAGAATACGATAAAAGAAAAGAGAAAAGAGAGAAAACCCTAACTGACCAAAGTTGAAATGTAAAGGGAGATATCATAGCAGATACCTCAAAAACTGAAAAGATCATGAAGGGTGACTTTGAAAATACCCATGCCCCTGAACAAGAGAACCTAGAAGAAATGAATAAACCCTTGGACTCCTATTACCTGCCCTATCTGAACCAAGATGATATAAAAGACTGGAACAGGCCTATCACTACTGAGGAAATCAATGATCAAAAGTCTCCCCCCAAACAAAAGTTCAGCCCCAGATAGATTCACTAGTGAGTTTCTTAGTTTTTTAGGAGTCACATGTGGGGATGGATCTTCAAGGATTTTGCATTTTGGAGTTACTTCTGGTAATGCTTGGGGAACCATATGGGTTTCAAGACATCAAGCCCAAGTTGACCTCATGGAAAACAAATATCTTACTGTACTACTATCTCTCCAGCCCCCCAGCACAACTGTTTTTTTTATTGCCTCAACTTTTTTTCCAGCCCAAGTTCTCACTTTTTCTCTTCTCTTCTGCTTTTTTTTCATTTAGAGAGGCTTTGTTCTCTCTTGAACATATATTTTTTTTCTTTCTCACTGCCCTCCTTCTCTCTACATATCTCTAACTTTTTTCAATAAAATGTTTTGCTTCAATAAAAATAAAGTATCTCTACTTATAGAATATAAGAAAGGTTTGCGATATAATCCCCAATGATAATGTGTATAAATATTATTCAGACTGCCATTCAAACTGTGAAAAAGTTATACACACATTAACAATCACCGGGAAATATGACTACCTTTGCTATTATAGGATGATAACAATATATGTATAGAGAGATAATCATTTGTGGCTATAATTATTTTGATGAGTTCTATCTTGTAAAATTACATATTAAAGTAAATACAAATAAGATGTTTGAAGCTAACTTCAAAATAAGCTGAAGGTAGATGAAATGGGTGTGAGCAAAAATGACAATATCTTGTTAGATGACAGATGAGTAAGTATAAAAGGTGATATACGGGAGAGATAGCATGGAGGTAAGGCATTTGCCTTTTATACAGGAGGTCATCGGTTCGAATCCTGGCGTCCCATATGGTCCCCTGTTTCTGCCAGGAGCAGTTTCTGAGCCTGGAGCCAGGAATAACCCCTGAGCACTGCTGGTTGTGACCCAAAAACCACACACACAAAAAAAGGTGATATATATGGAGATCATTAAACCATGCTTTATACTATAGAACATATTAGAGACTTTCCAAACTAAAATGTTAAATAATAAGGGGGAAATGTATTTCTTTTCTTTTTTGTCCTTAAAGTCACACCCAGTGGTACTCAGGGACTATGTCAATGTCTGGACTTGAACCCAAGTCTCTATATATGAACTTACAAAGCAGGTACTCAGGACTTCAAGTCACCTCTCTAGACAGAGTCAAAATATATACTTTTTGAGTTATATTGTTTTCTTTAGGTGCTCATATCTTGCTCATGGTTCTATGCTCAGTGATTACTCCTGGTGTTACTCAGGGATCATAGGCAGTGCCAGGAACTGAACCAGGATCAGATGCATTCAAGTCTAGCACCTATCCTTTGTACTCTCAGGCCCAAATGTATTTCTTAAACTAAATATAGGTGTTTGTTATTATGCTTAGTTGAATGGCAGATTGATGTCAAAAATTAAAATTTCTTGATTTGGAGATAGTCTATATTATTTAGGGACTCTGAATGCCATTTTCATGAGTCTTATTTTTACACAGACATCAGGTTCTGGACATATATTTTAATTCTCCATTTCAAGTATCAAGATAATAATAATATACCTATAGCATTTTTGCAAATATAAATTAACAATACAAATTATTTACCTTAGTGCCTAGGTAAGTACTTAGGTAAGTGTTTAATATTACCCTAATTCTTAATATATTCAAAGTATGACACGAGCGATCCGGGGAGCCAGGGAGCAGCAAGCAGTGCTGGAGAGGCGGTGAGGTTGGGCAGGAGGTACTGGAAAGGTCATGAGTGGGCCGTCAGAGGGTCACCATAACAGGTATCCCAGGAGGACCCTGAGTCCTGAGAGAGAGGCCAGAGGGAGCTCGAAAACTTTCGCCAACTAGCCAAGGTGACAAAGGCAGCCTGGGGGAACAGAGAGCCAGGAGGAGCAGTGACTAGAGGGCCAAGAAGGAAGCACAGGCTGACTCTCATGTGAGGGAGGAGACTCATCTAGGCTCAACGGCCCCCTCTGCCACTGTGGCCAGGAGCAGAGCTACACTGTCTCACAGGAAAGAGAAGTGATTGACCAGGCTTGACTGGAGAATGGGGGAAGGGCCAAGCCTCAGCAACATACCCACCAGGAACAGCACTCCAGAGAATGGACCCAGCCCCAACACACAGGTGGCAAAAGTAATCTGAATTCAGAAGGCACTGCACTCTAAGCCACACCAATATAAGCAAAGGAATATGGGTAGATCAAGGAAGACCCTGAATCCAGGGGACATGGAAAGGATCCCTAAGAAATTTCCAAATCCTCCAAAACACACAGACCCAACAGAAGATCTTAAATTAGCCATAAGGGATGAAATGCAAGCCATGTTAAAGGAAATGAAAGAAACACTAGCCAGCGAATACAAGAAATCCATGGACAAACAGATCAACCAACTAAAAGAAGAATTGTTACAAAATATGAGAGACTTCATGCAAACAGAATGAAAGGAATTACATACTACTGTAGAAAGCCAGAAGAGCAGAATCACACAGCTTGAGAATCATATAGCACAACTCAAAGATAAACTGCAAACAAAAGACAACAAAGAAGCCAACCGAGAAACAGAAGGGAAAGCACTGGAAGTAAAAGTCCAGTATTTAATGAACAAAGACAAAAGAAACAATCTAAGAATTGTAGGTATAACAGAAGGGGAGGAAACAGGGGAAAAAAAAAGAACAATTAGTCAGGAAAATAATAGCGGAGAACTTTCCCACCCTCTGGAAAGACACATCTGAGCAAATCCAGGAGGTGAAAAGAATCCCCAACAAAATAGACCCTAACAAACCAACACCAAGACACATAGTAATTCAAATGGCAAGAAACAAAGAGGAAGGCGACCTACTTAAAGCAATAAGGGAGAAAAAAAACCTCACATACAAAGGAAGGAACATTAGAATCAAACCAGATTTCCCATATGAAATACTTCAAGCAAGAAGACAGTGGACTGACATATTTAAACGACTGAATGAAAGAAATTTTCAACCTAGAGTACACTATCCAGCGAAACTCTAATTCACATGGGAAGAAAGGCTAAAATCATTCTCAAACAAAAATGAACTCGCCTTATTTGTGCAAACAAAACTGACCCTAAATGACCTACTCAGAGACGAATTACACAATCCAAACCCCGATTGTAATGACAATCACCCTAAACAACACAACTACACAACAGCCCTCTCTGTCAATAATCTCCTTAAATGTTAATGGACTAAACTCTCCCATTAAAAGACACATAATAGAGAACTGGATTAGAAAACATAAACCAGATTTTTGCTGCCTACAAGAAACACACCTACAAGTACAAAATAGGCACAGGCTTAGAATAAAAGGATGGAAACCAATTATCGAGGCCAATAGAAATAAAAAATAAAAGCAGGGACGGCCATTTTGATATCAGACCAAATTGCATTCAACCTCAAGAAAGTGATCAGGGACAACGAGGGTCACTGATCAGGGGAACACCAGACCAAGAAGTGCTAACTCTGGTTAATATCTATGCACCTAATGCAGAGGCAGCAAAATATGTACGGCAACTGCTTGCAAAACTGGAGAAACACATGAAAGGAAATGTGATAGTAGTAGGAGATCTTAATACTCCACTATCACCACTGGACAGATCCACCAGACAGAAAACTAACAAAGAAATAAGAGCCCTAAATAAAAAATTAGAAGAACTAGGGATAATTAGAAGATATGGCTAATATATCACTCCCAGAAATAATAATATTCACTCCCAGAAAGCAGAATACATATTCTTCTCAAGTCCACATGGAACCTTCTCCAGAATAGACCATGCCTTAGGATGCAAATCTAACCTGCATAAAATCACAAAGGTAAGAATCATAAGAAGCACTCTGTCAGATCACTATGCAACAGAGGTCAAAATTTACTGTAAAAAGAAGCAATGGAGTAAATCTAACACCTGGAGATTAAACAACATGCTGATCAAAAATAGCTGGATCAAAGAGGTACTCAAGGAAGAAATAAAAACATTTCTTGAGACAAACGACAATGAAGAAACAACTTGTCAAAACTTGTGGGACAGGGCAAAAGCAGTAATCAGGGGGAAACTCATAGCAATACAATCCTATGTCAGGAAAGAGGAAAACAACAAAATAGCAGCTTAAAGGGCCACCTGAAGAAGCTAGAACAACAGCAACAAAGAAACCCAAACACAATCAGAAGACAGGAAATAATAAAAACCAGAGCAGAAATAAACAACATAGAAACTAAGAAAACAATACAGAAAAATCAATGAGACCAGGAGTTGTTTTTTTTTAAAGAATAAACAAGATAGACAAACCACTGGCAAGACTGGCCAAAAAAAAAAAAAAAAAAAAAGAGGGAAAACACCCAAATTAGCAGGATCACAAATGAAAGGGGAGAGATTACAACAGAACCCCCAAGAAATCCAACACATCATGAGGGCATATTATGAACAACTACACTCAGTTAGGCTAGAGAACCCAGAAGAAAGTGACAGATTCTTGGAAAAATACCAGCTTCCAAGACTAGAAAAGGAAGATTTAGAAAGCCTAAACAGGCCAATCACCTTGGAGGAAATTGAAACAGTAATTAAGAAACTTCCCAAGAACAAAAGTCCAGGCCCAGATGGTTTTACAGGTGAATTCTATCAAACAATTCAAGAAGAATTACTTCCACTGATTCATAGGCTCTTCCAAACCATTGAAGACAGGAATCCTCCCCAATTCCTTCTCTGGGGCTAATATCACTCTGATTCCCAAAGAGGGCAAAGATATTCAAAGTATACTTGAAGTACTTATTCATTTAATATTCATTAACTATTATATTTTTAGTATAGTTGAATAGAATTCATTTTTATCCTCATAATTCCATAAGTATTAGTAATTTAATAAATAAGGGAATTGGGCATTTTATCACAAGTTCCCCAAAAACATTTTATACCACACTATACCCAGCAAAACACAGTTACCTTCATCTTACTAATAATGAGTACTCTTAACACATTAAATATCCAAAGCACTAAAGATATATAATAATATTTAAAATAAAGAATTAGAGACCCTGGTTTATAAATTGAAATTAGGTTTAGTATTAAAATAATATCAGAGTTGCAAAATTTGATTATTCTCTTATAGATATAAAAATAATAGACTACAGTATGTGGTTGAATATTTTAATCTACACACTTCAAATATTTATCCAGTAAACAATGGTAGGAGAGTTTCTGGAAAACAAATCAAGGAAGTTTAGGGTCCATATCCCTTAATGATATTTGTAAATGTGAAACTAGCCCTTTATGCAATCTCAGAACGTTTGGTGTCATTTGCTTGAGACAGTCTAGCAGATCAAAGCACTTTAACTACTGTCACCCTAACAGGAAAACGTTAGTGCTATTTTCTACCAGTTGTCTATATCAAAATCAAGCCTTTAAAAAAATAACAGAATTGGAGCAGAGTGACTACATGATCTATCTATCTATCTATCTATCTATCTATCTATCTATCTATCTATCTATCTATCTATCTATCTATCTATCTATCTATCTATCTATCTTTCTTTCTTTCTATCTATCTATCTATCTATCTATCTATCTATCTATCTATCTATCTATCTATCTATCTATCTATCTATCTATCTATCTATCTATCTATCTATCTATCTATCTTATCTGTCATCTATCTATCAATATAACCTATCATCTAACTATCAGATTTATAGAGTGTGAGAATAATTAGATGGAAAGTATTTTGGACCCTCCATAATCAGACTGCTTCCATCACGTGGTTTCTTTGGGCACAATTAATAGATATTTTAAAGTTACAAAGTCTTGAAAACCTAGTTTTTAAATACTAATTGACATTAGTTTTCCAATCTCCTGGCATCACATATGCAGATTCTAAAAGTGTTAATTATTCATATGTTCAACTCTGTACAGGCCAAGATAATAAAATTCCAAAATAGACAAAGTCTTCAATATTATATGTATTCAGTGGGAGAATAATTCATTTATAGCAATAGTCACAGATGTCTAAACATTGACTAATGTATTCTTTTAAAAAAATCTCCTATTAGCCTATAAATCCATTTCATTTATCTTTCTTTTAATAAACACATTACACTAAAAACTAGACAGGTAATAAAAACAATGAAGTATTTTAGTACTTGCTCAACAATAGGACAGAATGGATTTGAACAGAATCTCCCATTCCAGTTTAATATTGAAGCTCATTGTAGTGAATGCACTAGTTGTTGAATGAAATAATGTCAAATATTCTGATATCAACATAGTTAGTTCAGTGGATTTTGTTATTTAATGTATAATCCTGATCTTATCTCCAACTCTGAGCTCTTCATAAGTGCCTCCTAAATATATGTAGTAGTGTTGATATCTTAGTTCTATCTAGTACCAAATGTGCTCATTTTTCATCTTTAAAAATTATATCTACAAGTATCCCTTTATATTCTTTACTTATATTTTAAAGCCTAAAAATTATACTTTTCTTATACTACATAGAGTCTAGCAGTAATTGGTAGATAGCAGTACAAGTCCTATCTCTCTACTTCCAGCTGTATTTCATAGCTTCTTATTATCTTCAAGTGACTATTATATTTCTCTTGACTATTGTTCAAGCAAGACATCAGTTTCATTTGGTTGGATCTTACTTGGTCTTCTTAAATCCATTTTTGTTTACCCCCACTTTGCAGCTAGAAGTGAAGATCCTCCCCTATGTGAAGGCCCTCCCTGATGGTAAAAATGCATCATTAGTCACTTCAACAGTGCTTTTCATCATGCAGGAAACTGTACTGCTAAAAGTAGATATGGCACTTCCTTCTCAAACTCTTTGTGTTGGAACTCCAAGTGCCTGAGAAATACAAGCAACAATTGCTATATTTGTAGGGTCAATGGTGGCTCTAGACTTCAGTTTTGGAGAAAGAATCAATAGGATATTGTTTTGTTTTGTTTCTTTTTTTTGCCTTTAGGCTCACATCTGATCGTGTTTAGGGGCTACTTTTATGCTCAGGGTTTACTCCTGGTGGCATGTGAGAAGGACTAAGGCAGTGAGTGGGGTTAGGGAATGAAACCCCATACAACTAAAGCTTGTACTCAATCCTTTGAACTTTTTGTTCTGAGCCCTTGGGATATTTGTTTTAAGATGAAGCAGATATTCTGTGATTTTGGAACATTTCGTGTGTGTCAAAGGGATCAAAAGTTTTAAAAGCTCAGGAGCATGTCATCCAGATTCCTATGATAAAGCCTAATGTTACATCTTTTAAAGGCTTAGCTCATAATGGAGACAAAGAACAAATATTCACATGAAGTCTTGGCCAAGTCCCTGTTTGTTCTTAGCTGCCAAGATGCCTTTGCTTGGCCTTATTCTCTTCATATAGAAAATGCTTTCAAATCAGCCTTTGTTTCACTACTGAAAAAGATCCTTTGAGAATATTCAGTTCCTTCTGTCCTAAATGTTATTTATTCTCTTTTTGCTTTACTTGGCAAAGAACATATTGTCCTTTACACACTAAACTCAAACATCACTTAAAAAGAAACTCCCCAGGGGCTTGAGAGAACAGCAGGTAGGGCATTTGCTTTGCATGTAGCTTACAGGGTTTGGCCTCCAGTATCCATATGGTCCCCCAAGCTTGCCAAGAATAATTTCTGAGTGCAGAGCCAGGAGTAACTCCTGAGTGCTGCCAGGTATGGCCCAACCCTCATTCCTTACACCCCCAAATTACCCATGACCATATGTATATCACAGTCTCACTGAGATGTTTTTTATTTATTCAAATATTTGACCTCAATTCATAACTATTCATAGGTGAGTATAAAATCACCCCATGCACCATATTTCCAACCCCAGGTAAAAGAATCTGAAGAAAGGTAGAAGTGAATAATTAATAAACCAAGCCAATTAGGAGAAAACCATGAAGTCAGTGGCTTCTTACCTCGTGGTCTCTCTCTGTGTGCCAAGCCAGACTGAAGTTTATTAAACCAGTAAAAATTCACAGGAAGGTAAAAGTTGAGTAAGAGACAAAAGTTTCTATCCAGGAAGTTTATTACAAGTCAAAGAGCTTGGTGAAAAGAAAGAGGAAATTGGGGGAATACCTTTGTTTTGGGTAAATGCACGATGACCTAACAATTTCACCTTTTCTTTTTAAACCAAAAAAAAAAATTGAGAAAGGCTTAAATAAGTTTTGTTTGTTGCCACCAAATGTAAAATAAATTCCCAGAGTGGCTATTAATTTGTATAGGCACAGTAAAAGTTTGGGAAATAAAAGGAAAAAAAGTCTTTCAGCAGTAAGTAGGTGGTAAGCTGTAAAAAGTACCATAGGTTAGATTGTGCATACAAAATTTTCAAAACAATGGGCTTTTTTCACTTTCTTTAAGCTTAGTAGTATAGCCTATTAAGGGATTAGCAGAGGCATCAGGATTTGTACATCTGAAATCCCCTACCCTGAAGAGTTCTGATTTGCCAGGCATAACATAAGGAAGTAATCAAATTTGAGCTAGGTATTTATCTATTTTAAAAGTTCAAATGATAGACACCTAACAGGTGAGGTCTGTAAAAAAAAAAACAAAAAAAAAAAAACAAAAAAAAAAACAAGGCTCAATGTTCAATGGTCTGTAAGATGCATAGTTGCAAAGATTTTGCTTATTAATATATTCAGTATTGAGTTTGAGGTAGAGTCCAATGAGTATTTGTTAATATAAATGGTTGGAGAAACTGTACATGGGATAATGAATTCCTGAAAACACACATGCTGACTTTTATGACAGAAGTAAAATAGTCATCCTACTATGAGGCTAAAGATCTGTGATGGTCATTTCTCCCTGTTAGCAAAACTCTCTGCAATTCTCTACCTAGGTTAACATGGTCAGAATCAACTTTTTTTTATATAGATTGGGGGATTAAATAAGCTTTCGTAATTAATTCTGATCAATCAGTTTTGAGAACTATCTATTTGCAAATGCAAGACCACCAGAACTACCTTGTGTTTTGATACAGGGTGAACACCAATTGAAATTTGAGCTATACCTTCAGCCTTGGTCATTCTAACTTATAACTTCATCATAATGTTTATTAACAGAGATCCCACGAGTCTATGCCTGGCATGGGAAAACCAAAGAGAAATACCTTGTTTGTTATCACATTAATATTTGGGTTGTTGGGGCCTGAGTGATCAGTAGGGCATTTGCCTTGCACACAGCTGATCCAGGACGGACCTTAGTTTAATCCTCTGGCGTCCCATATGGTCCCCCAAGCCAGGAGCGATTTCTGAGCACATATCCCTGATGGTCACAGGGTGTGCCCCCCCCAAAAAAAACAAAACATATTTGAGTTGTTCATATGAGTTCTAAAGAAACAGGTAAATCTACACAATAAAATACTATGCAGCCATTAGGAAAAACAAATTCATAAAATTTGTTCATACATGGATGAACATGGAGATTATTGTGTTGAGAGAAATGAGTCAGAGGGAGAAGGATAAATGTAGAATAATCTCACTTATCTGTGTGATATAAGAAAAATAAAAGACAATGTGGGGATGATATTCAGAGACAATATAGATGAAGATTAGAAGGAACAGTCCATGATAGGAAGCTTGCCACAAAGAACACAGAGTAAAGTTAGAGCTGAGAAGGGTTTACTGTGAAAATGGTAGTTGGAACTGATCACTTTGGACAAGAACTGGGTACTGAAAGGAGATAAAGTTACATGCATGGCACCTCTTCATTAACAGTAGTGTAAACCTTAGTGCCAAAAAAGGAGAGAGAGATAGAGAGAACAAGTAAAATGCCTGCCCTAGAAGAAGAGGAGTGCAGGAGAGAGAAAAGGGCATCAGGGAGGATGAGAGGGGAAACTGTTGACATTGATGATGGAAAATGCACACTAGTGAAGGTTGTTGTTATGAACAACTTTATCTGTAAAATTACCTATAATATGAACAATCTCATAATGATGGTATTTAAATAAAAAATTTAAACAAAGATTTGGGGTTGTTTTTTTTTACTATAATACAAGCTTTTCTACTTGGAAAAATATATCAGCAATAAAAAATAATACTAGTAAAGAACTATTAAATATCTTACCAGCTCAAGGGGCTGGAGTGATAGCACAGTGGTAGGGCATTTACCTTGCACATGGCCAACCCAGGATGTACCTGGGTTCAATTCCAGGCATTCCATATGGAACCCTGAGCCTGCCTAGAGCGATATCTGAGAGCAGAGCTAGAAGTAATCTCTGAGC
Source organism: Suncus etruscus (assembly GCF_024139225.1). NCBI lineage: Eukaryota > Metazoa > Chordata > Mammalia > Eulipotyphla > Soricidae > Suncus > Suncus etruscus. Next base: position 112,209,442 of record NC_064854.1, on the reverse strand, counting down.
ACTTCTGGATGTGGCCCAAAAACCAAACAAAAAAAAATTATCATGTCAGATCCTGTTCTTTAAGTATAGGAATAATCTAATATTAATATCATAGCAGTAATATTAGGGAGTAATTGGGAAGGGAGGCAGCAAAATTTCAGCATTACTAGAATCTCAGGATCATTCCTAGCAGTGTTCTTGCTAGAAGTAACTGGTGATCACTAGGGCTATATCCCACTGTGCTGGGATGGGGTATATAGCACTAAGGATTGGACCTAGGATCTCTCAGATGCAAAGTACATAGTCAATCACTTAGAGCTCCATCTTCACGCAATGAAGTGATCTTTTTTTCTATCAATCATTTATCTATGGGGCTACTATTGGCTCAATGCTTGGGGTTTAGTCTTGGTAGTATTTGAGGGACTATGCAGTGCAGGGGATAGAATGTGGGTCTGCTTCAAGCAAATCATATGCTCCACCTTCATGTGCTCTTTCTCTGAGCTCACAACTAAAAATTTTATACCTATGAAGAAACTAGACTAAGGGAGAGAAGAAGCATTTTGCAAAGTCAGTTTATGAGAGGTACAAGCTGACTTTGCATTCCTCAATAGCACTGTTTGCAATTAATCAGTAAGAGAGTAGGCCTGCCTGTAATAGGCCTAATATATAAGATCAGATTCATCCAGTACTGTTTTTTCAAGTTTAACTGTAATAACTTAGGTGCCGGGCAATTTTGTGCTGTGTTTAGCAGCATTTAGCTTTAAGAAAAGAGCCTGATGTTAACTACACAATCCTGGAAATAATTCCCTTTGGAAAGCCGTACAAAGGAAAATTACATAGCCTTCATCTGGTATGAAAAACGCTCTTGGACCTGTCTGTAAAGAAGCAATTCATAATGACTAGATTTTTATCAAGAGATGTTATAGGTCTCCAGTGAATGCTGTAACAGTCAGGGGTCCTCAAACTTTTTAAACAGGGGGCCAGTTCATTGTCCCTCAGACCATTGGAGGGTCTGACTAGAGTAAAACCAAAACTTATGAACGAATTCTTATGCACACTGCATATATCTTATTTTGCAATGAAGAAACAAAACAGATACAAATACAGTATGTGGCCCGCGGGCCATAGTTTGAGGACCACTAAATCGCCTTAAACGCTACAGTTTTTCCAGTTCAAGGGACCCTAATACCAGCCTTAAGATTGGCACACGGGGAGCCGGAGAGATAGCATGGAGGTAAGGCGTTTGCCTTTCAAGCAGAAGGTCATTGGTTCGAATTCCGGCACCCATATGGTCCCCCGAGCCTGCCAGGAGCGATTTCTGAGCATGGAGCCAGGAGTGGCCCCTGAGCGCTGCTGGGTGTGACCCAAAGACCAAAAAAAAAAAAAAAAAAAAAAAAAAAGATTGCTGCATGGGGCCAGAGATAGCACAGCAGTAGCACGTTTGCCTTGCAAGCAAACACAGGACCAATGGTAGTTTAAATCCCAGCATCCCATATGGTCCCCTGTGCCTGCCAGGAGCGGTTTCTGAGCATGGAGCCAGGAGTGGCCCTTGAGCGCTGCTGGGTGTGCCCCCCCCACCACCAAAAAATAAATAAATAAAAGATTGGCACATAGTTAGAGGAAAGAGGCTACCGTGTACACAGTATCTCTGAGCAAGGGCTTGGCACAGGAGAGTGTAGTGCTTGCCTCTACCATCTGAATATACATGTAGTAAACTAGACTCAATGCACAGGAGAAGATGTAGTGCTTGCTTCTGCCATCTGAATATACATGAACGAGACTTGATGCTTTCTTTTATGTATCAAGTGACTGTCAGAATGACCCAGCGGGTCTGGGAATAATGTACTTGGATGTTTATCAGGCCAAACAGAAAAAGCTTCCACTGAGACTGAGGCAGAGAGAAATAGATTCCTCTAAAAATAAACCTGATTTTAATTTCAAACTGGGTCAGTTTGGCTTGGGAATTATTGGGGAGTGTGGCAGAGCTGCTAGGAGAGAAATGAAACCCTTGCTAATTTAATTTGCATATGCTATTTAAAATGCAGAGAAGCCTGCTGCTGGGAGCCTGGCAGCTCTCTCAATTTGACCTTGCCCTTTCCTGTCTCTCCAGATCTGAGTGGCCTCATGTGAGACATTGTCTCAAAGGGGGGCGTTTTGGGCCATGCCTGGGTCCAGATTGGGCATAGAGAGGATGAAGTGGACAAAATCAGTGGTCACAACTGGGTCAAACAATTGTCAAGGGACAAAGCCTGTGTGACTTTCTGGTCCTGTAAGAAAGAAGAGGGTTGACTTGACTTTGACCTCCCATATTGGATGACATTTTGGCTTAAGAAACAGTAATCTGGGCCCGGAAAGATAGCACAGTGGTGTTTGCCTTGCAAGCAGCCGATCCAGGACCAAAGGTGGTTGGTTCGAATCCCGGTGTCCCATATGGTCCCCCGTGCCTGCCAGGAGCTATTTCTGAGCAGACAGCCAGGAGTAATTCCTGAGCAACGCCGGGTGTGGCCCAAAAACCAAAAAGAAAAAAAAAAAAAAAAGAAACAGTAATCCAAAAACCAATAAATCAAGCTATAGACATATCTAATTTTAAGCTTTCCGAAAACAGGTATTTTTTTGAGATTTTATATGCCAATTACAATTTTCCTTGCTATATAACATACATATATGTATATATATAATTTAAACACCATGGTTACAAGGTTCCTCATAATACAGTTGCAATTTTCCCCCCACAGATAAAGATGTTCATGATTGAGTTACAGTCATGCAATGTACAACAATCTTCATCAGTGCACATTTCCTGCCACTAATGTCCTCAGTTTTAGTTTTACACATCCTAAAGCCTATTCTCCTTACTGTCTCTAGGGCATACAGTTTTCCTCTCTTTCTCCCTCTCTTGTTTTTTCCTTTTAGGCACGTTGGTTTGCAGTAGTGTGCAAATTTCACACCACCAATTTTTCCAGTTTCCTACCTACCCACCCTCCCCCGCCTGCCTATGGGATAGATTTTCTCTCTCTCTCTGTTTTCTTTTTTGACACTGTAATTTGCACTATTGCTAATTAAGGGGTACTATATATATTATTTCATCCCCTTTCAGTACCCAGGTCTTGTCCAGACAATCAGTTTCAACCATCACTGTCACTGTGGACCATTTACTACTCTACCTGCCACTCTTTGTGGCATGCTTCCTACCCTGGACTGATCCTCCTGGACCTCATATCGATTCTTTCTGGATATTATTACCATACCATCCATTATTTTTCTTTTACCCCACAAATGAGTGAGATAATTTCTCTCTCTACCTCTGACTCATTACACTCAGCATAATAATCTTCACATCCCATCCCTATGTAAGCACATTTTGTGACTTCATTTTCCTAACAGCGTGTAAAATTTTATTGTATAGATGTAGGGTTTCATTAGCAACTCATTTGTTCTCAGACACCTCTGTTGTTTCCAGATTCCGGCTATTGTAAATAGTATTGTGATGAACATCAGAATTTAGAGGACTTTTCTGCAAGGTGTTTTTGGGTTCCAAGGGTAAATCTCTAGGAGTGGTATTGCTGGATCATAGGGAAGCTCAATTTCTAGTTGTCTGAAGAATAGCCATATTGTTTTCCAAAAAGATTGGACTACTCTACATCTCCACAGCAGTGAATGAGTTTCTTTCTTCTTGTGTCCACACCAGCACTGATTGATCTTGTACAGAAGCATTTTTAACACAAAAGAAAAGCAGGAAAGCAATTAACTTCTGAATAATAAGAAATAATAATAAGAAACTGCCTCAAGGCAGTTCAGTTGGAGAAGTTAAAATGCTCACTATTAAGGCCAAAGAGTTAAGTACAGGGTGTTAAGTTACTTTGCTTATCTATGGCCAATCCTGATTCAAAATCAGGTACCTTTATATGGTTCTCGATATTAGGGATGATTTCTTAAACAGAAACCAGAATAAGACTGGAGTACTAGTAACAACAACAACAATAAATTTTTCACAATTATATCAATAGCAATCTTTATTTTCATGTTTTTATTATTTGCTTTTGGGGCTACATCCACATAAACATAGAATGTAGCAGCTTCTCCATTTCAGTGCTTTGGAGTCATCACCTTCACAAAGGTGAACCATCATGATCTCAGCAGTAGTGATAGAGACATGCTATAAGATTTCACTTGATACTCGTCACTCTACTAAATGTTATTATTATGCCCTATTCTAAAGACAGAGTAACTGAGCCATAGAGATTTAAGCGATTTTTTAGGGTTTCTAGGCAATAACATGTTAGAATATGTATTTTCACATGAGATTCTTAATACAATGTCAGAATACCTGCTCTCTGTCCACGGGGATACTGGGGATTGAACCCTGGTCTGTCCCAGTTTGGTTGCAGGCAAGGTAAACACCCTACCTGTTGTATTATCAATCAGACCCCCTCCTCCAAAATTTTTATAAAATTTTGTGAAATATAATAATAGTTCAACTATGAAGACCTGATAGAATCTGGATGTGAGATTTTGTTTTTAAAAAATTGGGTTACTTTTTAATTTCTTTGATTGTAATTGATCTGTTCGAATTTTCTACTGATTCGTCTGGGAGCTTATATGAGCCCAAGAATTTATTCATTTATACTAGTTTTCAACTTGGTGACAATGCTTTGCATAATGGTCTATTTATGATTCCTTTTACACTTCAGTATTAAATTGTTTTAATTGACTTTTCATTTCTGAACCTAATTATTAGGGACTTCTCTTTCGTTCTTCATGAACTTAGGTTAAGTTTAGTCATTTTTGTATCCTATTAAAAATAATCTATTGGTTTCACCAATTCTTTTGACAATCTTGATATTATTATCCTACAAAAGAATCAGCTACTGGGGCTGTAGCGATAGTGCAGCAGTAGGGCATTTGTCTTGCACATGGCTGACCCAGGACAGACGTTGGTTCAATTTCTAGCATCCCATATGGTCCCCTAAACCAAGAGCAATTTCTATTAATATACCCAGGAGAAGGCCTGAGCATCACCAGGTGTGATCCAAAAACCAAAGAAAGAAAAAAATCAGCTATTGATTTCATTAATCTTTGTATGATCATTTTTTATTTCTATCTCATTTTTGTTCAAGCTTTTTATTTTGTCTTTATTCACACTGACTTTCAGTTTCATTTTTTCTTATTTTTCTAGTTTCATAATAGGTAAGATTTATGATACCCAGAATCTGGAAACAACCCATATGCCTGACAACATATGAGTGGCTAATATATATGTGGTATATATATACAATGGAATACGGTGCAGCCATGAGGAAAATGAAGTCATGAAATTTTCCTATACATGGATGATCATGGACTATTATGGTGAATGAAATAAGTCAGAGGGAGAGAGATAGACACAAATAGTCTCACTAATCTATGTTTTTTTGTTTTTTTCTTTGTTTTTTGCTTTTTGGGCCACACCCGATGACGCTCAGGGATTACTCCTGGCTATGAGCTCAGAAATTGCTCCTGGATTGGGGGACCATATGGGATGCAGGAGGGATCAAGCCACGGTCCATCTAGGTTAGCCGCGTGCAAGGTGCCACCACTCCAGCCCTAATCTATGGCTTTTAAGAAAAATAGGGGCCGGCGAGGTGGCGCTAGAGGTAAGGTGTCTGCCTTACAAGCGCTAGCCAAGGAAGGACCACAGTTCGATCCCCCGGTGTCCCATATGGTCCCCCCAAGCCGGGGGCAATTTCTGAGCACTTAGCCAGGAGTAACCCCTGAGCATCAAATGGGTGTGGCCCGAAAAACCAAAAAAAGAAAAAAGAAAGAAAAAGAAAAGACATTAATATAATAATACACAAAGACAATAGAGATGAGAACAGGAAGGACTGGCCCACAATATGAAGAAAAAAGTGTTGAGTGCAGTTAAAGAAATATCTACACTAACACTATCATGACAATGGTAGTGAGAGAAATAGAATTTTTCTCTCGAATATAGGCAGGGGTGGGGAGTAGCGAGATGGGAGGCATTGGTGATGGTAAGGTTGCACTGGTGAAGGGGCGTGTTCTTTTTTTATAACTGAATCCCAACCATAAACATGTTTATAATCATGGTGCTTAAATAAAGATATTATTAAGCAAAATAAATAAATTATTTACATGTGATTTTGCTTATTTCCTAATATAAATTTGAATTGATAGCAACATCTCAATTAGTACTGCTTTTCTACGTCCCATATATTCTAAGAGCATCTTTCTCATTTGTTTGTTTTGGCAATGCTTTAATCCCATCTTTGATATCCCTGCTGTGACAATAATTACTCAATAAAAATTGGCTTAAGTGTCCCAAATGATGTAGTTCTTATAGCTTTGCCTTGGTGGTTTATTTCTATTCTTAGTCTATAGTGGTTCAAAAAATACTTAAAAAGTGCTTTGTACTCAGAGAAGAATATTAAGTGGGAGGCAAAAGGGGGTTGGAAGGCATCTGTGGAGAACATCATCACTGGCTAAAGGATTGGTGTTGAACTATTTATTGTATGCTTGAGGAATCATAACTAATTTTGTACTTTCATAGTGACTAAATTTAAAATATTTAAAAATATACTTCATGTAGTTTAAATCTTTATGAATTTATTAGCCCTGGTTTGTGTCTCAATGTGTGGACATTACTTGGAAATAGTTTACATATACTGGAGGAACCTATGTAATAGTTTTTGGGGAATTAAGAAGTCCTGTAAATATCTATTAAGCCTAGTTAATCCAATATTATATTGATGTCTCTCTCTGGACCTGTTTATTTACTTTGTAAATTTTGGTGCTATTTTGTTTGATGCATTTATGTTAATGAGTGGTTAATTTTGCTGTATGGATTCTTTAATCGTTTTATAATGCACATTGCTGTCTCTTGTTACCTTTGATTAGCCAGAAATCTATTTTGCCTCAGCTTTACTGTTCTTATCTTTTTATTTAAAGGTTACCATTTTTTGTATAATTGTCTTCCATTCTTTTATTTTGAACCTATTTTTTCAAGTATATTGAAGTGGGTTTCCAGTAAATAGCAGAAGATTGGATTTTTGATTCCTGATCTATGTATCCATCCTGTAACTTTTGATTAGTAAGTAAATCTCATTGCTACACAGAAAAAATATTGGCATGAGGTAATGTATTACCACTATCTAGACTCTAGGTCTTACATACATTTTCTGTTTTTTTTATTCTTATCATATTCTTCCTTCTCCCATATATTTTGATATGTGACTTTTGTAGTTTTCAAATTCCATTTGTATTTTTCTACTTTTAAGAATTATTTAGGTTATCATGAGCTTAATACATTGTTTTAAGCTCAGAATTTTCTGTTAGAGTTTTCATTATTATCTCCTTTTCCATGTTAAAAAAAATGTAGCCTGCTACCTCCAAGTGGGTTTTTGTAAATAGTATTTATTACAGATGTACTTTGTAGTAGATTTCTTAACTAGAATTTATCTGTAAAACATTTTACCACTCATTCTTTTTATCATGTACTCCTATATAAATACCAAAAAAGTGCTAGAATCCATGCAATATCATACAGTATAGCATTTAGAACATCCTTAATTACAGTTACATCAAACAGGAAAGTACTCAAATATTCAACAGTAGAATGTATAAATGATGGCTTATTATACATTGAAATACTACATAATAATAAATTAGAATAAATTACTATTATGTACAACAATAAAAAGTAACCTATTAGATGTGAAATTGAGAAAAGAAAAAAAAAGCAAAGAAACTGAGGCTGACAAAGTGACAATAGGATTCTCTTTGTGACTCAGAGAAACTTTTTGCACCCAGGCCAGTGTTCTTCAAGAGAAAGAGAAGTGCTGCGAAAAGAGGAGGAGTCTTCCAGCCAACCTGGATGGGCTCTATCCAGCTACACAATCCCAAGAAACTAAAGCAGACAGAGAGCCAGCAGGATCCTCTAGAAGCATTCTACCTTGCTACACAATCCCAAGACTGTGTAGTCTGCTCAGTTTTTGCCTTTCTGAGAAGGACTATTTTTGCCCTCATGCCAGTGCAACCTGAAAAGGCAGAGAGGCTGGGCATTTATTTTAGTCAATGAGTCACATTGAAATACATAATAAACACTACCAGATTGCAAAGGTTGCAATGGGAAGCAACCCTGAACCCCACCACACTTGGTCAGCAAAGATGGTAGTTCTGAAGACCAAACCAGTGTCAACCAGCTACAGAACCACTCTAATGAGGAATGTAGAGAAGAAATGTTGAGGATATTTAGAAAATTCAAAGAAACCATGAAACAAACAGAAGTAAGATTCAAGATGAGAGTAGAAATACAACTTTAAGCAGAAATGACAGAACTGAAAAGCTTTCTAGACAAAATAAAAACCGCATTGGGAGACCTCAGCAGCAGAGCAATAACTGCTGAGAACAGAATCAGTGAGCTGGAAGATAAGCTGCATGACACCTGAAGACAACAACAAAAGATGGACAGAATCTTAAAATAAATGAACTGCTGATAAGAGAACTTTGAGATGAATTAAAAGAGGAACAACATAAAAAAATTGTCCCAGAAAACCTGGAAGACAACCCCTGTAAAGAATCAACGGTCAAAGACAATCATTGCTGAAAAGATCCCATAACTGAAAATTTCATGATATCCAAATCCTGGGTTTCCAAAGGGTACCAACTAAAAGAGTTTCAAATAAAAATACTCCAAGATGCATATAATCAGATAATAAAAATAATAGGTAGAGATAGAATACTGAAAGCAGCAATACCAAAGAAGAAAACTACATAAAAAGGAACATCCTTAAGGTTTACTACAGATTTACGAAAGGAATCTTTCCAAACCCAAAAGCAGTTCTGGAATATAACAATGAAATGATTGCCTCACCAAGAACACTTTACCTAGCCAGATTAACAATCATATTTAATCCTGGGTTAGCACATGCTAGGCAGACACCCTACTGCTTGCACCACTGCTCCTGCTCCCACAACTATCAATTTATAAGCACTGCTGTTCACTGGTTCCATGTAAGTCACAGGTTTAAATGACAGGGATGTAATTCAACCCACAAGGTTGGCATGCAAGATCAATGTTTGCTTTACCATACATAACATTTTCAACTGGCAAGAAATTAGCCGACCCTCAGATTCTGCAGGGTGTGGTATGCTATATGGTCCTTACTACTTTAAAAATCTGTTTCCTGCTGCTTTATTAGGGGACCTTTTTCTTAAAACTGACATTCAGGGCCGGAGAGATAGCACAGCGGCGTTTGCCTTGCAAGCAGCCCACCCAGGACCTAAGGTGGTTGGTTCGAATCCCGGCGTCCCATATGGTCCCCCGTGCCTGCCAGGAGCTATTTCTGAGCAGATAGCCAGGAGTAACCCCTGAGCACCACCAGGTGTGGCCCAAAATTAAAAAAAAAAAAAACCTGACACTCATTTCACTTTTTGTTTAAAAATTTATTAAAATTTAATGAATTGCAGACAAATTACAATTTTCTATTTTACTATTATATCCTTTTATTTTTGAAAGGAATTATGATCACTGATCTTCAATAGCTATCTCAAATAAAACATTTCTTGGGAGCTAGATCTTGAGAAATCTAGAGTTATTTCTCAACTACATCTAAATATTCAGTCAGTGGTAATTAATTGAGTAAATGGCTGTGTTATTGTTATTGTATCCTAAAAGCCACTTTGACAAGTTTAAGTATTTATCTTTAGATATTATAAGTATAAAATTTCACGGGAATCCTTTTGAAAATAAGATAAATATATATTTTATTTATTATAGTATAATATTATACTATATTTTATCCTCCTTCATTTCCATTTCTATATTTCAAATAAGTATAGTAAGAGAAAGTTAAAAACATTAAAGGAACAAGGAAGAGGTTTTTATTGTATTTACAATGGTAAGTGATTTTACATACCTATTAGAGTGAATGAAAGCTTGAAATAAAATCCCTCCAAAAAGTTGTTTGACATTGGCCAATTAACTCCTCAGCTTCAATTTGATCACATCTTAAACTGTGATATTTAATAGTGTTTATTTTTATCAGGTAATGAATATTTGCAAGAATTCCTAGCATAAATCTTTATCACTCAGTTATTACTTTAAAACGAACCCACTGGTATAAGTATATATGACCTATAAATGTCAAGTAAGTCTAGACCTAATTTTTATGAAGTGGTTACATAAAATATCACATTATTTGATCTGCTATTTAATTTCAGTAGAACATTCTGTTGTATATTATTCAAATTTATGTGGATCTCACTGTTGACTCTGAATGTCTGGAGTTTTTTATTTGCTTTTCTAAGAATGATCATACATGATGGTGTGTCTAGGAACACCTCCCTATGTACTCTAGAAATGACATATTTATTTAAAAAATCTTTGTCAGGGAATGAAAGGATGGAAGAAGTTTGCTAAGATAGCTATCTCAATCATTGTTTCACACCTAACCACAGATGTGCAGAACAGGTTATGGGAGAGGAAACTTGATCGTTCAACCTAATACTGTGTGGAAGTTATTTGCACTACAGCCAAATTGACTGATAAAGTAGGATTTAAGTGTTCAATTTTTAATGTCAGAGACACCTTGGATCAAATCCCAGATCTACTGCTATTAAGTTTGTGATTCTAGCAAGCATCTTAGCTCTGTGAGCCTGAAGTTTCACAATCTGTAAAGTGAAAAGTACTTACCTCATCACATTGTTATATGAGAATTAAATTACCTGTCATAGAGTAAGCATAATACAAATTGTAGCTATTATTACATCGATGTTAATTTTACTGTGTTCTTTTCGTATTTTGGAAGAAGAGGGGGACATTGTTTCTCTACCCTTTAAACCTTGTCATTCTTCAACAGTGATGAATGGTCTACCTTTGTATCTGTGGTGGTCATTAACATTATTTGCCAAATATTTCTTCTGTCTGTAGTAAGGCTATCCATTATGATTTTTTGTATCGAGATCAGTATAGTTTTGAAAAAAGAGATACAAACTCAGGACATAAAATTTCTCTATAAAGTTACATTGTTGTTGAGTCAAGACTCAAAAGAGTACTGTATTTTTTTTTTTTTTGCATGACAACTCATAACAACTCTGGCTATTCGGGACCAGAGATATAGCATGGAGGTAAGGCATTTGCCTTGCATGCAGAAAACGGTGGTTTGTATCCCAGCATCCCTTAAGGTCCCCTGAGTCTGCCAGAAGCGATTTCTGAGTGTAGAGCCAGGAGTAACCCCTAAGCACTGCCGGGTGTGACCCAAAACCAAAAACCAAAAAAGAAAAAAAAATAAGGAAACCTGGCTATTCATCAGTCCAAGTCTTTAAGTAATGGTGAACAACAGCATTCTGTCATGCCATCATGCCATCATAATATAGTTAACATACTCTTAGTCTTTTATTGGCCATTGAAAGTTTCATTGTCCAATTTAGCATATTCTGGCTAATATCGCATTCCTATCTATGGTTCAGTAGTTTTCAGTTGGTGGATATACTGTCTCTCGGGACACTTGATACAAATGGAAAGGGATACTAACTGGCATCTAGTGAGTAGATACCAATGATAGTGTTAAGTATCTTACAAAAACACACAAGAATGATTTGTTCAATGGAAAATTTCAATGGTGCTCTAGTTTAATACAGAGTTTCTTTGAGATCCTCATACTGCTCACAGTTTACTTCCTTGCCTTTACCATAGATCCCACTCTTATCAAAACGATGTATATTTAATGTATATTCACCATACCTTTGTATGTCAGAGGAATTATGTATATTTCCTATCATGGTTGGCTACCTAGGTTACTAATCTATGGTGGGCCCAATAAACATAGTCAAGAGTTTTTAATAGGCCATCCTTGCAAATGATACCCTGAGAGTTGAACTAGGCCTAAAGTCCAGACTTCAAAAATAATTTTTCTTCCAAAGAGGCCTTTTTATGTTCTTCAATTGCAGCTGCATTTTGATAGCTGATTTCTATGTCTTCCAAATGATATTTGACAAAATTATAAGAAATTTCATATTCTGGTTCATTGAGCAGTTTAAATTCTTGGAAAGTAAAAGGAATTTGACAAAGGTAAATCCTGCTCATTTGAGCCCAAACTCCTGAGAATCTGCTTTCTGTGTGCAAAGCTGGGGCTGGAATCCTAATAGGTATCTTCTAAGGAGGCTAACATTATATATGATGAAAGTTTAAAAACAATGTACCCTCGGTAGTCTAGTTAATGGCGTAAGTATGATCAGAGAAAGACCTGCTCATTACCAAATTTTCTGTCTTTTATCATGCATGATGAGGAGGGGAGGGGATTTGGAGAATAGGGTATGGAAAATGCACTAATGGTTGAAAACAGTTTGTCCTTCAATGTTTCATTGCCTTAAATTTTGCACTTTAACATATGAAATTCAGCCTACTATATAAAAATTGTAGTGAGGAGAGTCAGAGCAATAGTATAGCAAGTGGGACACATTACTTTCATGCAACTGATCAAAATTTGATGACTGGCATTCTTTATGGTACTTTGATCACTGTCAGGGTGATGCCTGAATTCAGCATCTGGAATAAGTCCTGCGCATTACCAGGTGTTCCCCCACTCCCCCAAAAATGTTACCGTGAGACTAGGGAAAGAAGATATGTAAAAGCTTTCTTTCTATTAATTAGTATATATCTTGCTATTACTTTGTTCTCAACAAATGTCAACTATTAAACTGTGGAAAATGTAACCCTCACTACATGGGTGTAAAGCAAAAATTGTTGGCAAAAATGTTTAGAAGTTCAGACAAGAAAGGGCATTGCAAAAATAACCCTCCCCACAAACCAAACTATAAGCAACATAAACCCAGAATAATTTGTGTCATAGTGCTTCATTATTTTCTCCCCTCTCCAACATAGGTGATTCAAATGCATTGAAGCAATTTAATAATAACTTGTACCCCAAAGATTATTTTATTTGGATGTATGATCTCATTTTAGTTTGGCAGAGAATTCCCCATGCTAGGAAACTGTTATAACAGGTTTATAACTTTTATAAAAACAAATCATAGCAGAATATACTAGTACAATTTTTCTCCTACCTCAAAGATATTTAATGAGTTAAATGATGTGTGAGGCACTTGTTGAAAAGGAGAGAATATGACAGGATGGATTCCTACATTTGTGGGGTGTACCCCATGGTAGAGAAGATAATCAGCCAATAAAATAATTATGGGTGGCAATTTTTGCTTCAAAGTAAATAAATTGGTTAATAAAAAACAATTTTATAACAATTTGAGAATATTTTAAATTTTATAAAAGAGTTGTGAGATTTAAAATGAAACATAAACGATGATAATGATGTGCTGAGATGCATTCAGGGGGAAAATAACAGTGCAAGAAGAGTAAACAGTACTTTGTGATTTTAATAGACATGGTCTCCTTTTTGAAAATTCTTGAGGCCCTTTGAAGTAGACATTTGTGAAAGAGAGCTTCTGACATGGCCTCTCTTATACTCTCCACCTGTGTCAGATCTTTGGGTTCACTATTTTCTCAGTGACTTGTTTCTAACAGATCAAACACAACAAACTCACAGCAGGGCATTTTTGTGATGAATGATTGAGCGTCACCTTAGCAGATACTCTCTTTTTTTAAATGCAGGTTGTCATGTTAGACAGTCTTACACGGCAAAAAACTAAAGACTACAACATCCTTTAGGAACTGACTGACTCTTTCCAACAACCACTGACTGAACTGGGAAATAGATCCAGTTCTAGTTGGGAAGATTTCAACTCTGGCTCACACCTTGAATGACTGTTGACCTGTGAGAGAAATCTTGAATCAGAGAACCCAGTTAAACTGTCCCTGATTTTCTGACTCAGAAAGTGTGAGGTCATAAATGTTTCAAGTCACTAAGTTTTAGGGTAATGTGCTATATAGCAAGAGACAACATAACTTCCTTCTTCTTTCTGCCATTACTGCTCTTTCTTCTGTCACTGATTCACTTATTCAACTAATCTTTTATGAGAAACTGCAGGCCAGACAGTACATTGGTACTACAAAAATAAAGATGAACTTCATATTCTCCAAATGCTCATCATCCATGACATACAGGACACATACTATGCTCTCTGCAATTCAAATTGTTGCAGTAACTTGTGGAAACAAGAAAGACTGTAACTATACCTAGCAAAGTCATGGAAGATATAAAGTGGGAAAACTGTGGTTCAGGAAAGATAAAAGTTGGCCAAGGTCATATAATTCTTCTGATTCATTTTGTTCTGTTCAAACATAGTGAAGGTCATTTAAGCGCTTATCTCGGGTGTAAGATCTACTTTGACACACAAGTCTCAGACTTCTCCTCCTCTGATTCTAAATAATCTAAAATTAAATATATACATTGAAATGAAAGTAAGACTGGCTATGAGTTCATTAAGTATCTTTAACAAAGATTAAAGCTGCACTTCCAATTAACATTCAGAAGACAGAAATCAAACAACTTTAATCTGACTTATTACTCTCTATGCATTTGTTCATGACTGAAATGGGGTACTTACACATTTCTGCACAAAGGAGTTGATTCTGAACATAAAATGATTGAAGCCATACTCATATTGGAATGTAATTAGCCATATAGATTATTTACATGGAAATGTAACAACAGCAATGATGCCACAAGAGCATTCATAGGCGCTTAAAATTTGAGGAAACTTGCCTGAGAGATGAGCCTAAGGTTTTCATTTTGGGTTTGATAATTTTCTGAAATTGCAAACCTAATTAAAGTTAATGAGCAAAGTCTCCACTGAGAAAGTCTTCATGTAATCTTTGTAGTTTTTTTTTCTTGTGCTGTTTTCTTGAGTTTGTGTCACAATTACATTAAAAATACAAAAATAAATGGCCTTCCTTTCTAAGTTTCTCTTTCCTTTATTCTTCTATTTATTCATGGTGAGGTGTAGTAGCTAGCTTGAGTTGTATTGGATTTGTGAGGCATATTATAAAAATGCAAAATGAAAGATATAGTTTGACCATGCATTTTACACATTCAACCTAAGAACTAAAATAGTGCTATTCTGAAAGAGCTAATGTGGTGATAGGACAGCTCTGTTTGTGCTTTTTTTTTCTTTTTTTAAGATTGAGAAGGTTTATTATTTTATTTATTTTTAACCAAATAATTTCCTTATTTAAACTGTGATTACAAACATAATTTTAGTTGGGTTTCAGTCATAACAAGAACATCCCCTTTCACCAGTGCAACCTTCTCATCACCATTCCCTCCCTCACTCCCTGCCTGTATTTGAGACAGGCTTTCTACATCCCTTACTCATTGGCATTGTTATGATAGTTCTCAGTGTAGTTATTTCTCTAACTGCACTCAACACTCTTTATGGTGAGCTTTATATTGTGAGTTGGTTCTTCTGGCCCTCGTCTCTGGGGATTATTTGAATGCCTTTAATTTTTCTTAAAACCCATACATGAGTGAAACTATTCAGTATCTCTCTGACTAATTTCACTCACCATAATAGATTCCATGTACCTCCATATACAGGAAAATTTCATGACTTCATCTTTCCTAATGGCTGCATAATATTCCATTGTGTATATGTACCACAGTTTTTTTAGCCATCCATCTGTTGAAGAGCATCTTGGTTGTTTCCAGAGTCTGGCTATTGTAAAAAGTGCTATTGGATTTATGTGTTCCTAAGGTATATCCCTAGGAGTGGTATAGTTGGATCAAATGGGGGCTAAATTTTCAGTTTTTTGAGGAATCTCCATATTGTTTTCCATAAGGGCTGGACTAGAGGATATTCCCACCAGCAGTGAATGAGAGTTCCTTTCTCTCCACATTCCCACCAGAACTGATTGTTTTTGTTCTTTGTGATGTGTGCCAGTCTCTGTGGTATGAGGTGGTACCTCATTGTTGTTTTGATTTGCATCTCCCTGATGATTAGAGATGTGGAGCATTTTTTTCATGTGACTTTTGGCCATTTGTATTTCTTCTTTGAGGAAGTGTTTGTTCATTTCCCCCCCCCCCATTTTTTGATGGGGTTAGATGTTTTTTCTTGTTAAGTTCTGTCAGTACTTTGTATATCTTAAATATTATCTGATGGGTATTGGGTAAATAGCTTCTCCCATTCTGTGGGTGGCTTTTGTATCCTAGGCATTATTTCCTTTGAGGTGCAGAAGCTTCTCAGTTTAGTATAGTCCCACTTGTAGATCTCTGCTTCAACTTTTTTGGAGAGTGCTGTTTCTTCTTTAAAGATACCTTGTGCTTTTTCTTGTTTTGTTTTGTTTTAGAATTACACCAGTGGTCAGGCTTATTACTGGCTTGAGTTCATCACTCCTCAGGGGACCATATGTATACCAGGGATAAAATCTGGTTTGGCTGCATGTAAGGTAAGAATCCTACCTACTGTACTATTGCTTCAGCCTTATGCTATTTTGACAGCCATGCATTATATGAATGCACTATGCACTTAAAATATGGTGGGATTGTAAAACTAAACTTTTAGTTTTATTTAATGGGGTTAGTGGCTACCATTTTAGAATTACATATGTAAAAATATTAACATCATTTAAGCAATTCATAAATATACATAGTTCATTCCCTTTCATTGATACAATTATTATTCTGATTTCTTATTTTTGACCTGATTTGAATATCATATATAGGAAATGAGAGAATATCTATTCTTTGGCTACCAATTTTTCTTCTCAAAATAATATATGTAAGGCATATTATTTTTGTTGTTAAATTTTTTTTGCTGTTGAATGTAGTAGTGTTTTTCTTTTTTAATTGCCTATGAATTAAATTATATGACTATGTTAGAATTTGTCCATTATATTGTTTAAGGATACTAAGGTTATTTTTAAATTCTGACTATTAAAAATGAAACTTCTATGTGCCTTCTTGATCTTATTTTGGTAGCAATCTAGCTGAAAACAATTTGCCTCACTAATAGCAAATTTTTTACTTTTAACCATGAATAATTAAAAGATTGCAGAAATTTTACACTGTTCCAGAGAATGTATAACTAATTGAAATATTATTTGGTAATATCTAATTACTCTTAAGATGCAATTACCTCATAGACCAATAATGATTCTTTTAGATAAGCTTCCTGAAAGATTTTATAAATATTTAAAATAGCCACATCAGAGCTATATATCTATTAAGGATGTATAGTTGGTAATGAAAGTATTAAGAAATACATGGAAGGATAAGTGGAAAGAAAAAGCTAGACTCGATTTCTTTAAAGAAATTGAGATTTGAATTGTATTGATAGCATTTATTAATTAATCTGGGTAATAGGTATGTGGTTGTTTGAATTACAGTATTTTGTATAACTTTCCATGTCTTAAATAATACATAACAACGAGGAAGCAATCAATCAAAATGCTGAAAACTTCTAAAATGCCCAGTCGTCATGTACATTTTGCTTCTAGAATTAATTTGATTTTTCACAAGTTTCATTTTTAAAATTATTTTCTGATTCATAAAGTCAAGTATTCTTCGTCGTCTTCATCATCACTCATTTGTGTTATAAAACCTAGATCCCAGATTCAGTACTTTTTCTATGTTCTCAAATGTACACAACTTGGCGACTAGTTGGGATAGAGAAATAGACTTTAGGATTTTTTTACTAAAATATTTTTTTTTTGGGTTTTGGTTTTTGGGACATACCTAGATGCACTCGGGGGTTATCCTGTCTTTGCACTCAGAAACTACTCCTGGTGGTGCTTGGGGGCCATAATGAATGCTAGGGATCGAACCTGGGTTGGTCACTTGAAAGGAAAATGCCCTCCCCCACTGTGCTATCACTCTGGCTTTATTAAAATATTTTGTGTTAATTAAGATACTATGATTTACTATATTGATGATGGTTTCTTGAAACATAATTCTAATATCACACCCATAACATTTCTTGTTAATCTTTCTTGACTTCTGTAATAAACTAGTATTTGGTTTTCTTATTCTGATTTGAGAACTTTCATGTGCAGTTCCCAAATCTATCTATATGAAATTTGACTGTTGTGTAATGAATAAAGCCATTTTTCTTTAGTTCTAAAATATTTTCCCCTAGCCTACTTATTTTTTCTATTTTTCCAATTTCATAGAAAGAGCCCTTCAAAATTAACACATTTCATTGCTGCCAGGTTAGCACAAATAGGGAGATGGGAAAAGAACAAATGAGTTTCAATACAGAAAATGAGAGGAATAAAAGAAGAGATTATAGGAGGCTGGAGCAATAATACAGTGATTAAGGCACTTGCTTTTCATTTGTTCGACCTGAGCATTATCAGGAATGCTTCTTGAGTCCAGAGCCAGGAGCAACCTCTGAGCATCACTGGATGTGACCAAAACCAAAACAAAACAACAAAACAAAAGAAGAGATTATAGATGAATAGAGATGCAATAATAACAAATGGTAGAAAGTTAACATTATAACTCACTAACTCACCGTACCTAAGGTTCTATAATGTATAGTTAATTGCATCTATATCATGCTAGTTATACATTATATAATGCATACTTTTAATCTGTGTTAGTCAGTGATTGCCACAATAATGCTGCATAATAATTACTCCAAATAAGTGACTCACATCACCAAATATAGTCATGTTCATGGGTCTATAAATTTTCTTGACTGCTGATACAGACAAGCATTGGCTATAAAACTTCAGGCTGAGTATTGGTTGACTTCTTCCTAGATGAGTTTAGCTAAAATCTTCTTGGTTTTGGAAAATAACAAAAGTCTAACTTTTGCAATAGCAGTTAGACTGCAAGTACAAATATATTTCCGGTCCTCTGCTGTTAAAGCTGCTAACAGCCCATTGACAAAACAATTGTGATGGTTAGGCTCAGAATCAAAAGATGAAAAGTTTACTCAGCAGGAGGCTGTTTAATTCTAACATAGGTGGATAAAAATATTTATTTGTAATTAGGAGCAATGAAATAATTGCAACCAATTATTTACTCATATCATACTTAATCTGCCTTCATTGAACATAAATTATCTCATCGTTCAAATCCACCTCCTCTACTGGCCAACCAACAAATTCCACTGTTATATGAAATCTCCAAAGCTAAAACACCAGTGTATCATTACCCCCAATACCACTGCTTCAATTACTGTGATCAACTCAGGCTATGGCTTACTGAATTGCTATTGTATGGTAATGCAGGGCTTTTCAATAGCCAGTTTGTTGGACAAATGCCAGTCTGTTAGTGTAAAAGTTTGAGAACTATTAACATAATAAAAACTAAGTCTGGGGCCGAAGTGGTAGAACAGTAGGGCGTTTGTCTTGCATGCAGCTTACCCAGAATGGATTCGGGTTTGATTTCCCCAACATCTCATATAGTCCAAAACTAGGAGCGATTTCTGAGCACAAAGCTAGGAGTAACCCCTGAGCACTGCTGGGTGTAGCCCCAAAACCAAACAAACAAAAAATAAATCTGGGTTTCTATCTAGTGAAGTCAATAAAATAAAGTATCTTCACCATGTTACACTGTCTTTATACATTAGAAATATATACTGTGTCACATTTTGGCTTCATATTGTAGATAAATTTTGCTTGCATATTAGTTTTCTTCCTTCAAATTATATTTAACTCTTCTTTAAAAATTAGATATAGTTATGTTACACTTATTCAGACTTTTTCCTGGCATGATTAAATGAAATATTTGATCGTAAGAATTCCAGATAACAAGTCCAAGTTTAAATATCATGATTAATCAAAAGTCTCCTAAAAGAAAATAATTTGATAACAAATGTTGACTAATGATAACTACACTAATTACATCATGTACTAAGTACTATCACTGTTCTTATATTATGTATCTGTAAAAAAAAGTAAAAATTAGCTCATGAAAATATAAGTAGCAAAGTCAGAATGTAAATTCAAATCTCTGTAACTGTACAATTCCCCAGACAACCACTGGTGTTCAGGGTTTAATTTCAGTATATAATATAGGTTAAATTGTAACTGTGGTTAAATTTAGCTGTGAAATTCTATTAAAAAAGTCGGTGTGCCCGGAGAGATAGCACAGCAGTGTTTGCCTTGCAAACAGCCGACCCAGGACCAAAGGTGGTTGGTTCGAATCCCGGCATCCCATATGGTCCCCCGTGCCTGCCAGGAGCTATTTCTGAGCAGACAGCCAGGAGTCACCCCTGAGCAATGCCGGGTGTGACCCAAAAACCAAAAAAAAAAAAAAAAAAAAAAAAGTCCGTGTATTCCTGTTCATGGAATAAGACTTCATTCAAGTGACGATAGTGACTCTGTAGGTTTAAATTTTTAAATGCATATATGCCACATAGTGCTAATTTACTATCGTATTATATAGCCTCACAACAAATGCAGTCAAGTGAAAGTTATTAATATTTCTATTTTATATGTTATAGGGATGCTAAGTCTTATACCCCATGGTGATCATCAACAGTAGTGATCTCTGAGCACATTTAGGAGTGAGCCTTAAACACATTCTGTTGCACTTTTGTGAAGCTAAAGGAGTGCTTGGCTCACACCCAGCAGTCTCAGAGGTGGTGTTTCTGGATACCATATTCAAAGCTCTGTATTGAACTAGAGTCAACCACTTTCAGGACAAGTGCTTTGATACCTACACAATCTCTCTGGCCCTGCAATACACTTGCATCTTAGAGAATCAATCAAGTGTGGTGGGGAAAAGAGTCTAATAAAAACAGATTATTAAAAAATTACGGTAGTGGGTCCAGAGAGATAGCACAGCGGTGTTTGCCTTGCAAGCAGCCGATCCAAAACCTAAGGTGGTTGGTTCAAATCCCGGTGTCCCATAGGGTCCCCCGTGCTTGCCAGGAGCTATTTCTGAGCAGACAGCCAGGAGTAACCCCTGAGCCCCGCCGGGTGTGGCCCAAAACCAAAACCAAAACAAAACAAAAAAATTACGGTAGTAACAACTTCTCATTTATGCATTATATAATAGCTTCTCTCAGCTCCAATATCATAAACAATCATCACTTCTCACAGTTTACAGAATAGTGGAGCTATGTTAAGTTTTATATCAAAACATTTTGCGTTGAAATGGTAACATTATATATCATAGGGCTACTTATTTTTAGGAATTTCATTATAATATAAAATTATTTAATTAAAGAAATTGTAACAAGGATCAAATTCACCAACTGCCTATTGTTTGTTATTATGAATTAAATTTGCTAGAACACATTCATGCTCATTCCCTTATAGATCATTCATGACTGCTTTCATCTCAATGAGAGCACTAAGTCATTGATCAAGACTGCATGGTTCTTACAGTAATATATTTCCTGAAGTTTTGATAGTTTATTTTTCAATTGACTTCAATATGTGATCATATATAAAACCCAGAAAGATGAACATTTCTTATCCTGAATCATTCTCTGAACACTGTGAATCTTTTATTTAATTAAAAATCAAAAAAATCAAGCCACAAAACAATTGTATTGATAATGTAGAATTAAAGGAATCAAATATAAAGCAAATGCAGTCTCTATGGAATGAAGCCATTGTAATGAAAATCATAATCATCCAATAGACAGAACTGAGTCCTCAAGTGACCTTTCATTTAACAAAGTTAGGGAAAAAAGAACAAGTAACACAAAAATAGAGATTTCTAAAAGCATTTTAAACACACATATACATAACCATTAAGAAAGATCAATGAGCTTCTGTTTATGCTTCAGATTCTTAAGTATTAATGAAGAATTACTGTTTTCAGCAATGGAGTCAGAAAGTTTATTTTGGAGTCAAGCAACCTTGAATTAATTCATTTAAATCAACCTTGAAGGTAGATTTTGCTATTGACTGGTTTTTTGACCTTGTAAACGAAATAAACACTCCCCTCCCCAGATTTGTTATTAAAAGTGAATAAAAATGAATATCTTTTGCTAAGGAGGATAGGGAAATAAGGGACCTTGAAATAATATTGGACAGATCATGGTGGTGGGCATAGTGTAGCAGGATTGGAAATAAAAAGAGTATTTGTACTTTCATAAAAATATAAAATATTAAAATGCCTAACTTACAACATTGTTATGAGGGTTAATTATGACAATATAGGCAAAATACTAGACTTAGAATGTTGCACATAGGGAATGCTTTATATTTCAAAGGCATTATTACTATTTCAAACTAGTGGTCAGAACATTGATCCTGAGACTTCTCCTGACTTAGCGTCTTCATGTGAGACCAATGTAGTATCATTTGCTAGTTGGCAGGAAATAAAAATAAGAAATTTTACACATATTTTCTAATGGATTGAAATAAAAGAATAACAAAAAATAACAAAAAAAAGAAGGTGAATCTAGAGGCTGGAGAGATATTAAAGTGGATAACGTACTTGCTTTGCACCTTGCATTGCACAAGGTCTCCCCAACATTGCTAAGAATAATTCCTGAACACAGACCCAGGAGTAAGCCCTGGACACTGCTGACTGTGGCCTCTGCCTCCAACCAAAAATTCAAGTGAATTTGTGAGTCTGGAGTGGTGAACATGTTAGAAATATTTAAAAAATACTATTTGAAATGCTATATTACATGGTTTGTAAAGGCTTTCATTATTTAAGAAAAGGTGGTAAGAGTAGAAATTACTGCTTCTGTATGTCTTTTTCTGTAAGTATACCTCTCTCATAGATCTTTTTACATCTTATTGCATATTTCGATATTTATTTTAAAAAAACTTGTTTTGTGCATGTGTGGTGCTTACCATTATTGTTGGAGTCCTCACTGGATAATGGACACTTTTTTTTTTGTACTGATGGAATGTTTCATTTTCTTTTTTCTCCATCGCCCCCCAAATCGATGATGAGAGCCTCTAGAAGGACTCTGCCCACTTTTGGAGTATTAGACTTTTACCCCAGTTTACTACTTTTCTCTCCTTCAGACCAAACCACGCAAACTTAACTAACTAGGCCTACCTCCCAGTTAGAGGGGGAAATTAGGGAGACACCTAGACCAATCAGATGCAAGACTACTATGTGGTAGGATAGGTACATAGGGGACCACATATTCTAGCAGCCCTGGGGGTGAGGGAAGTGGATATGGGAGATAGGACAAAAACGGAGGTGAAGGGAAGACAATTTGGTGATGGTAATCCCCCCCTGATGTTATGTAAATATTTAACTAAAATATTATTGTCATCATGTAAACCACTATGATCAAATAAAAATTATAAAACAAACAAACAAACAAAAAAAACAACAAAGTAAAAAAAATTCCTAGTGCTCAAATATGTTATTTGCATAGCCTTTATGGAAACATCTTGTTCTAGAATTTTCCTTGGAAAGTAAAGGTTCTGCAGAGGTTCCAGGATAAGAGGTTCTAGGTTCCAGGTCCAGGATATGTGTATTTTATTACCCTATCTTTCCAAGTATCTAAGTTATATGTACTTACAAATAAAAATAATAACACACTGAAAAAAAAATTCAAATGAAAGCATATTTTTATTCTGTTTGGCAGAAAGGGGAAGAAATAACTAAAATGTCTAGTAGTTTTGAAGGCTACATAGAAGGTATACAATTCCCTTTCTTTAGTATCCATTGTCTCTCAATTCCAATTTTTGCAATAGTCTTTCACTAATACTCAGTGCAGTCAGACAGAAATACCTAGCTATGTTGCCTTGGAAGAACTGATAAAGATGTAAAAGAAATTCCAATGGGATTTTCTGTAAATTGTCACTCTGGGAATTGGGTATTTCTGGTCTGGCTCATATTCAGTACCCTCTAATTTTGCACCTATTTATGAAGACAAATTATTTACACGCTCAAAGCATCTTGCTTTCTTTCCACATACCAAGAATCTGAAATTAAGGTACATTTGTAAAACACAGCAATCTAAACCAGCAGTCAGAGCTGGAGAGAAAGTACAGGGGGTAAGTCACTTCCCTAGCATGGAGTTGACTCTAGTTCAAGTCCTGGAACTGCATAGGGACCCCTGAGTACCACTAGGAGTGAGCCATTATCACAGAGCTAGGATTGGGCCCAGACTACTGTTAGCTGTGACCCCTAAAATAAAATAAACTAAAGACAGCACTCTTTCAAATATATAATGACTACCAGAGGCAATGTGTGACTTTGGGAAGATAGGATTTAAAAAAAAAACTTTTATTTATTTATTGATTGATTGGTTTGTTGTTTTGTTTTGTTTTGGCTACATCCAGCAATGCTCAGGTGTTACTCCTGACTCTGCACTCAGAAATCACCCTTGGCAGGCAGGGGGACCATATGGGATGCTGGAAATTAAACCTGTTTTCTCCCAATTGGCAGCATGCAAGGCAAATGCCCTACAGCTATGCTATCTCTCTGGCCCCAGGATGATAGGATTTGAATTATGAATTTCTCCTTTGGACTCTGGGCTGGAAAGACAGAAAGATGATACTAGAGAAAAAGTTGTGTCTAGCGGAATTCTGAAATACTTAGCTAATATCTACACTGTAAAATAGGACTATACGCAGGTAATTTCAGGTCTTAGATGGGAATGACTCTTTCACTGCTATTGTTCTAGTCAGTACAAAACCAAATATCAAGCAAAACAATACCTTTTTGGAATAAGAACATTGAAGCCCCAGGGATGCCAGGAATATCTTGGCATTTGCAGAATTTGTCAATATTTAATTGAACATATATTCTGTGCTGAACATTTTGCTGTGTTCTCTATTAGAGATGAATGCAAAAATATAGTTTAGCTCTTTAAAAAGGTCATCTAAATAGAGAAACCGACATTAGTAAATAGAAAACCATGTCAGGTAATTCCAGATTGTGTACTGGGGTACTGATAAACAAGTTTAGTTCTTTTGGGATGGAAGGTGAACTTATTTTAGGAGAAATGGCAATGGTGAGATTCTCTAAATGGTTACATATAAATTGATACTTAAAGAACCAACCGCATGAAGAACATTAGAATTAAAATACTTATTCCAGAGATAGTACCCAAAGACTTGAACTTAGTATAGTCTCCTTAGTGTAAGTATAGATTGGATCTATGTCTTAAAACCATACCATGTGAAAAAGGTGAAGAAGTTTTAAAGATATAATTATAGATTTTAACCACTTCATTTTAAATTAAGGAAAAAGGAAATTATCCTGAGTAGGTCTAACAATCATATTTTTAAAAATAGATATGGAAATCAAAGACTTAAGTACCACAGACTGTCTCTCTTACAGAGTTTAAAGAATTCTATAATTACAAGGCTACAATTTATGCCAGTGATAGCAGAAAGTTTGGATGTGAGTTCTTCTGTTGTCGAACCTATAGCTAAGAACCTCGCTCTGTCAAACTCTTATTTTCTAATTAGTATTTGAGCAAAGAACCCAGCTAAAGTGTGTCCAGATTTTCACCTACAAAAACTGTGATTAATAATTAAGTTACTACATTTGTTTCATGGCAAAATAACAAAAGCAAACAGAATACTCTAAACAGGACAAAAACTCAAAATTGGGGACAAAGACAGACCAAAGAGCTGGAATGTGAGCTTTGCATCACATTGATGACCTATGTGCCAGCACTGTATTGTCCTTACCAGGGCAGTCCCAAGTAGGCATCCAGTAAATTGCTCCTGAGCATTGTGAATTATGTCTCAAATAAAACAAACTAACAAACAAAAAGCAAAGCAAAAATGAAAATTCAAATTATTGGGAAGTGTGTGTTAGTGAACAAGGAGAACGATGGGTTATAAATGAAGTAGTATTGTTTGGGAGGGGGTTGTATGTTTTATATTATTTTTAGTTTGATTGATTTCAGTTTGGCTTTAGAGCCACAGCTCATTATGCTTAGGGTTTATTCCTAGTTCTGTGATAAGGATCATTCCTGATGTGGTTTGGGGAATCAAAAGTGGTGTGGGGAATTGATCTCAGATCAGGTGCATGCAAGATAAGCCTTTTATTGGAATTTTAGGATTTATCTCTAGGGTTTGACTAGTGATACCATGTGTACTGTAGATATTTAAAAGATCTGGAACCTGAATGCATGAATGAATAAAGAAAGTATATGGCTCTATAAAAATCTTTCACACTAGAAAGAAATTGTCTCAAAATTTAAAACATATTTTCAATAGATATGTATTGAAAGATAATTATGTACAAAGAAATATATTGGTGCTAGGGGGTCAAAAAGTGAGTAAGAAATAGAATTTGGCTATTGAAGCAAAGTCTCAGTCATCGGGTCCACTGATCACTTCTAGATTAGGGAAAACTGTGTTCTCACATGGAAATTAAAGTCTCTGTAATGAGTTATGGATATAACCTTGTAACTCAGGTCACAGCTGAAAGCCTGCTAATTTAAGGTTTCTCTTCAGAGTCAAATAAACTCTATGAAAATCTGCCAAGTGCTAATCAAGTCCAAGAAAGATAGAACTGTAATAAAGTAAACATATCCTAAAAGGCTGCATTGATGTTCAGAGGAAAGAAAATAAAATGTTATGAAAACTGGTAGCTCAATAATGATAGAGAATTCACTATAAAAATGCAAAGACACTGATAAATTAGAAAATTAATTCCATATATCCCTCTTTAGCTAAAACTTCCAGTTCATGTAAATAATATCCAAAATTAAGACCATATAAATGAAGAGAAGATATTTGGGTATGTCATATTTTATTCCTGCTGCCCATTAGGCAAAAAGGATGACTGGGAAAAGGTATGAATTGCACAGCTAGATTGATTCCTAGAACTACAAAAAAGATCGGTAACAACAGAAGAGAAATACTATTCCCAAGAGCAGAGCTGAAAATGTGGTTCATACGTACACATAGTCCCTTAGAAATTAAATTATTTCCATAAGTAAAGCTTATTTACATTAAAATAGATTATGAATATGTGGGCTCCCCTCCTTTTAAAGCATACCCAGAGGCATTTTTTCCAATGGAAAATGTTCATGTACTTTAGAAAGAGAAAATGAAGGAAGATGGATAAGAAATAGCAGGCACCGAATACAGAACTCCAGTTCAGCTGTGGAGGTGAAGAAAGGGAACAGGGTTGGGGACAAAGTGACAGCACAGCAGGTAGGGCGCTTGCCTTGTAAGCAGCCAACCTGTGTTCCATTACTGGCATCCTATATGGTTCCCTGAGCCTGCTGCAGGAGTGGTTCCTGTGAACAGAGCCAGGAGTAATCCCTGAACACTGCCAGGTGTGGCCTCAAAACAAAAAACAAGCAAACAAACAAACAGAAAAAGAAAGGGAACAGTGAAAAATAGTACTTTGCATTTTGTAATGAATGTGTTAGGTACCACATCATTATAATAACCAAAGTCACTTTTGTGCATTTTTTTAATACATGGAAAACCTGCTTCTTCAAAAAGATGTCTGTGGCTTTGTTTCATTGCTCAGAGGACCTGTAACCCCTTTGCAAAAAGGTTACCCTTGTTTTTTTGAATTAGTTTTATAATTTAACTGAAGTAGCTGCATATGCATATGTATTTGCTTGCTCCCAAGAGTCTAAGAAAATAAAAACATTGCATAATAAGAGCTTATAATCATTTTACACTGATTATTATGCTTGAGTATGCATACACTTTGAAGATAGAACCATGCATTCTCAAACAATATTGACTCTTCAAAATGTACAAGTTGGAGACATTTATTAAGCCTCTTTTCTTTAAAAATATTGATAGTCACAGTTCATGTTGCAGCAACCAACTGATGTATAAATTATAATATCACTCTTTGATAAATGGCATTTCTTAGTTGTGATGAAAAGTGCTGTTACTGGCAGAACCTCATAAAAAAATTCACATGAACCTTCAGGAAACAGCAACAAAAATTAGATTATAGGCTCCCCTAGGAGGTGATATGCTTAAGAAGAAAACATTATGCACATATCTGGCTTTTGGAAGTGTGTAGGAACTACTTTGTCTCATTAAAAGAGCCAGAGAATGGGCCCAGAGAGATAGCACAGTGGCGTTTGCCTTGCAAGCAGCCGATCCAGAACCAAAAGATGGTTGGTTTGAATCCCGGTGTCCCATATGGTCCCCCGTACCTGCCAGGAGCTATTTCTGAGCAGACAGCCAGGAATAACCCCTGAGCACCGCCAGGTGTGGCCCAAAAACAAAAAAACAAACAAAAAAAAAAAACAAAAAAAAAACAAAACAAAAGACCCAGAGAATACAAAAACATCTGAACAAGATACTGTTCAATATTTTAACATCTGCATCTTTGCTCCTGTGGATTGGTTAAGAGTTCTACAGGATATAATATATGACAAGGTCAGTGACTATAATTTTTGATACTTGACAACAGATGAGAAAAGTACAGGATCTATGTGACAGTTGTGAACTCAGACCTCATGGGAACTCTGAAATGATGGAAGTTAACTTAAGGAAGCATTTCTGTTTTAATGGTTATGTTTCACTTTAATGAATATTTGTTTCTAAAAATCCAGTCCACCCAAGTGATATAATTTCATATCTATTGTAAAATAAATATGGCCTTAAAAGTTGAGTTGGTAGGCTGGAGTGATAGATAGTACAGTGGTTAAGTCACTTGCCATGGATGACACTATCCATCAAGAACTTCAGTAATGATCCCTAAACACAGAGCCAGGAGTACGCTCTCAGCACCACTGGATATGGTCCTAAACCAAAAATAAAAAAGTGAACTATTTGGTCAGCCAAGAAGATCCACTCAGCCAACCCAACAGCTTTACCAACCTCCACGGACTCAGAACTAATGATGACAGGGTGTGAAGAAAGGAGCTACTGGCTGAAACTTCCTGGTCAGAGCCTGTTGAAAGACCTCCTACTTCCCTTTCACAAATGAAATGCAACCATGGTGGACATTATCACATTAAGAACAACAACAAAAATCTCTTAGAAAAAAAATTTAGACTATACAAAAATATTGTGTTAAATAAAGAAAATCTCTTTTCAAGTAAAAGATTTTTTTCTTTGACCATCAATAACACCAATGCACTATTATAAAAAAATAAGTGAGCTGTTTTAATTAAATAATAAATAAGCAATTACAAGGTAAATCATGAAAATAGTAGCGTCTTAATGGTTAAAATCTAGAAAACAAAATATACTTTTCCTTTGGGGGAAGAAGGGAAGATGTCACAACTGACTGGTCAGGGCTTATTTCTGGCTCTGTAGTGTGATCACTGCTAGTGACTTGGTGGTTATATGGGATGTCAGAAATCAAACCCAGGTCTGCCAGGGAAAGGCAAATGCCCTATCTGCTGTAGAACCACTCATAACTAACATTTTTTCTCTCTATTCCATTGTTATGATGGTTTCTATGTTGAAATGTGTATATACAGATGCATACATAAAAATATATATGCATATATAGGTATTTGGGCCTCACCCGGTAATGTTCAGGGATTACGCCAGCCTCTACACTCACAAATTACTTCCAGTGTGCTAGGGAACCATAAAGATTACCGAAAAACAATCCTAGTTTGGCTTCATGCAAGGAAAGCAGCTTACTTTGTTCTGGCCTTGAGATGTGAAAATTTAATTTCTTTTGCAAACAATATGTATATTGCAAACTATATGCTTAAGGTATAAAAAGATGGAAATGGGCCGGAGCTATGGAGCATCGGTAGGGCTTTTGCCTTGCATGAGGCTGACCCAGGACAGACTGAGGTTTGATTCCCCAGCGGCCCATATGGTCCCTCAAGCCAGGAGCGATTTCTGAGAATATAACCAGGAGTAACCCCTAAGCGCTACCGGGTGTGGCCCAAAAATCAAAAACAAAACAAAACAAAAAGCTGGAAACATAGAAAACACAACTGAAAACCTTAAAAGTTAACCGAGTGACCATTAAAGATCATATTTTTTCATCTAGTACTTATTTCATAAAAATATTAATCTCTTCTATGCTTTATATTTGAACTAAATTACAGTACAAAAATAAAATTAGACCAGCTTTTCACTTAGCAGTATCAATAAACATTTTTGCATGTGATAACTTCTTCAACTATTTTACCAACTGCCAAGTATTCTCTTAGATGGTCAAGTGAAAACCTAAAAAACTCGTAGTGCTGGGAAATATAATGTCTTCTATTATTTTCACTAAAATATAAAAATACAATAACCATCTCTTGGATTCAACACTCTTGAGGACCTTGTATTTATTTTTAACAATTTCTTAGAGAAAAAAAGTTGGGTAAAAAATTGTCCATTACAAGTTAAACAGAAAATAGTCTTCAGCAAGATAAAATAGTAAATTATTTTAATGGAGAGTCAGAAAAATGCTCATTTCTATAACATGATCAAAGATCATTACTGAAACTAACCTTTCAGAATTTTTATTAGTTTTCAATATACTTCATTTAACTCAGATTACTAAAATTATGGAACTTAGAAATAACTATGAAGTCAGAAGTCATTTGTTTTTTCTTTTGTGAATTATCTTCAGATGCTCTTTATGCTGATTTCTATTGTAAACAATTGGACTTATATATGAGCACAGAGTAATGTCTTAAGTATCCTATCCAAGAAGTATTTCCTTTTACATATCTTAGAATTTTTTAGGTAGGCAGTTATCATTTTTGAAGAGTATTTTGTACTTTTTAAATTCATAAAAATGTTAGTCAAGTTTTGAATATAATTAATTTCTCTCTTAAGGAAAAACAGTGAGAGATAGTTCCACCATTTAACGCTATTCAACAAGCTCAAAACACTGAGATTAGAACTAGTAGTATGATGGATTATTTCCAATAATTGTGTAATGGTCACAAAAGTTATTAATGCTGATGTTTGAGCAAGGAAAAGAGAAAGTATGAAGAATAAAGATTTTTCAGTAAGGGGGCCGGAGAGAGAGCATGAGGTAAAGCATTTGCCTTGTGTGCAGAAGGTCGGTGGTTTGAATCCTGGTATCCCATATGGTCCCCTGAGCCTGCCAGGAGCGACTTCTGAGCATAGAGCCAGGAGTAACACCTGAGAGTGGCCAAGTGAGACCAAAAAACAAACAAACAAAAAACAAAACAAAAGATTTTTTAGTAAGAAAATAAAGTTACTTTATATTATTCTGTGCTCAGTAGACTTAAAAATGATTAACTAGTTCTGCAATATTGAAACATTCTTACAATCCAGGTAGGCTTTAAATTTTTTAAATAAAGAGAAAATTTATATTAAAATTAAAAATAATATAAAATACATATTGAATCATCAATCAGTTTTTTATCTTCAATTTAGTAATTAGTATTTCATATTAAAATTAACTGTAAAGAAAGCAAGTGTTAGAAAAGCCTTTTAATATCATGCAAATATTAGGAAATGCTTAAGAAATACCTAACTACTAAGAACTACTACTCATAAAAAAGTTATGAGTTAATAACATGAGTTAAAATGATCTGTAATCCATTTATTTATTAAATATATATTTACTAGATAAATATATATGTACACTAGATAACATGAAATTGTTTTGTGCAATGGGAATATTAGCAAATAAAGCAAACATTAATTCCATACTCATGAGAATAATATTCTGATGAAGGTCACAGATAAAAAGATAGATAATAATAAATAATAAATGAATAAGAAATAAAAAAGAAAAAAGACTGGTAAAAATAGGAACACGATAAGACAAAATCAGCAGACTTGTCATTCCTTGATCTGTGCAAAAGCCAAGATCGCTATCTACAGATGTCTGGTCGTTACACCCATGACTGGACAGACAGTACGCATCCTGGGACCAACAACAAAGCTCTAGCCAGCGTTTTGGTCTACGATCTGTACAATAAATAAGGTCTCTAATACCAGAGATCTGACTGAGACAATTGCAACTGAACGTGTCTTCTGGAAACTTAACAAAAGACTATATCTCTGGCTCCATCCTAGGAGCAGAGCAATAACCATGACCACCAACTACAGAAGATGGATTAAAATGACACGAAAGGAACAGAACTCCTAGAACCACAAAGAAAGGTTTCATCATAAGCTCCATTCCTTGACCTGTGCAGCTACCAAGATCTCTAGTTACAGAGGTCTGATTTTATTGCGCATGATGAAACAGAAGTCTTCCATACACCACAAAAGCACTGAGGGGAGAGTAAAGAACAGACAAGGAGTCTATAGCCAACCCCATGACACTATACTTCAAGGGTGGAGAGACCTATATCTCCTAGGCCAAGGGAATTCCCTCTCTAATATCCCCAATTTTTACTATGCCTATGCAGGAAAAAAAAAAACAACAACAACCGGGGGGGGGCACAAAACAGTTTTTTATCTATTTATCTATTTATTTTTATTTTTTTTTTTATTTTTATCTTTCTTGACTTCTTTGTTTCAGTGTTAATATTGAAGTTGATGTCCCCAATCCTATTTTATGTTATCTTATCTTTCTCTTTCTTTTTGCGCTCTGGCATGGTTTTATTTCAGGACCGAGACTTATGTGGTGCTTGCCTTTAGTGCTGTAGTGCTCACTGGATATTTTATTCAATATTTCTTTTTGTATTGTTGTGGTATTTCAATTTTGTTTTTTCCTGTCCTCTTTCAAACTAAGGTTGAGAACCTCTAGAAGGACTACACCCATTTTTGGCTTATTTTATTTTTACCCCACTTTACTGCTTTTCCTTTCTTCAAACAAAACCACATAACTTGAGCTATCTAGTTCCACCTCTCAAACAGAGGGAGAAATAAGGGAGGGCACCAAAACCAACCAGATATATGATCACTAAGTAGTAAGCTAGACATCGAGGGGACCTCTTATTCTAGCTGCCTGGGGGGTAAGGGTGGGGGATAGGAGAGGCAGAATGGGAATGGGGATGGAGGGAGGGCAAATTTGGTGATGGGAATTTCCCTGATTCAATGTTAATATGTACCTAAAATACTACTGTGAAAGATTGGTAAGCCAATATGGTCAAAATAAAAATTATATATATAAAAAAAGGAACCGAAAAAAATAGGAATTAGGGATCAGATTATGTGTGTCTTATGCAGTTCAGAGGTTTGAAGCAAGGGAGTTTTAGATGTGGTTGTCTTGTAAGACCCTTTTAAGAGTATAATTCAGCTAAATTCATCATGAAAAGCCTTAACAAAAATCTTTCTAAACAGAGTAAAGAGCAAACACAAAGAATTATGTTGGGGCAACAAAGATATGTTGGGAAAACAAAAAATATCCAGTAAGCATGTAATGGAAAGTTATCAGAGCAATGTCTTAAACCTAAGTGAATAATCGGGACCTTCATTCTAAAATCTTGGGATGCTACTGGAAGATTTTAGGCTCTGGATAGCACGATCCAATTGATGTTTTAGAAAAACCACCCCAGCTGTGTTTGATAGGTGCATTATAATAGAGCAAGAGTGGAGGAAGAGTTAGTAACTGGGTAGACACTAGTTATTCAGGTAGGATCCCTGGTACCTTGAACTGAAGGGTGACCATGGAAGAGAAAAAATGTTTCAGAAGCCTATAATCCTTAAACTAAACATGTATGACACTATGATCGTAGTGTCTGTTAAAATGTCTTTTAGAAGTACATGATTTATTTTTAAGTACTACCATTTATAAAATATATCATATTACTGTTGGCTCTACACTCATTGCATTTTTATAACAATTTTATCCCAGCTCATGTGAGAGGCTAAATATTCCCAGTACCACCAAACTAGTGAGGGACACTATGAAGATTTACCTGGCCTGTTTTATTTTAAATAAGGCACATTGTTAATCAATAAACTGTATAGTATTTTCATTTGACTTACCTTAGGGGCTAAGTTGACCCAGTGAGACTCTATTAAGATGTAACTAGCCTGCTTGGTTTCAAGAAAAGAACAACTCTTAACCAATATACTATAGTATCTTCATTCAACTTACATCATATAATATATTTTATTATATATAACGGACTGTGAAAAGCAACAAAATAACAACAACAAAACAAACCCCAAACCATTCTTGATTTAAGGTATATTCTGGGTCCTGCCCTGAGAATAAGAATCAGAAACTTTAGGTTTAGGGCTGGGGATATGCATGTGAAAAATGTTTTCAAAATTACTCTAAAGTTTGCAACTACTGCTGTATAAAAGGCACTCAAATACTTACTGAATAACTAAAATATAAAGGTTATGCTTGAAATGAAATATCAATAATTCATGCATCCAATACTGATCCAGAGGAAATATTCACCTAATTACGGGTAAGTTCAAGCAAAGTTTTAGCCCTCATAGAGCTACTCAGATATTCAAGATGTAATTAATATATGGGTATGGTATACTTAGGTGTTTGGAAAATTTCTATTTTAATTATCATAGTCAATTGCCAAATACAGTTATTTCCTCAACCAAGGAAGCAGAAATATCTTGACTAGTAAGCAACATCAATTTTAATGTACAAAAATCATTTTAAGAGAAAAATAATTATATTTTTCTTACTTTTGACAAGTGAGAGCCAGATATGAAACAGGGTCAACTCACCTGTTTCACACAATAATCAATGAGCCTTGTGCCCAGGACCTTTAGGTTAGGGCTCATAAAAAAATTACCAAGTTTTAAATTATAAGGAAAAGAAATATAGCTTAGCCTAAATAATATTGAACAGTTGTAACCATTACACAATATAATTTTGGTGAAGACTCTTAGTTTTGCTTAGTGGATTTAAGAGTCATTTCTGGTGATACTAGATGAACTAGACTAGATAGATTTATCAATGTTGGACCCTGCGGAAAAGTGTTAGTTGGTGCAAGAGACGTTCCAGAGTCTTCTAGGGCTACATCTGTTGGTGCTAAGGCACAAGAATCACTGAGGGTCAAATTTTGGTCCTTAAGCATGCAAAGAATGCAGCCTTACACTTGAGCTCTCTCCCCAGCCCTAAAATATAATTTCCAAGCATGATTTCTTCTAAAATGTTGAAGTAGCTCATGAAGACAATGCTTAAGACATATGGTCATGAAGTAGCCCTGCTAAGTCACAGCGTTGGGAGCCCAGGAGATGCATCTTACCTGGCAAGCATTGTAAAGAAGCTGATGCTCAAATTTCTTGATTCCCAGAATGTTCTGGAACATCTCATAGAGTTGTTCTTTGCTCAGAATCAGCTCTGATGCTGCACTGGCCGTCATTCGGGCCTGCTGCTTCCTGGGATCCTCTTCTCCACGATAGATGGCATCAAACTTGGCCATCCATGAACTCAACACAGTCTCCTTGCTCAGGCCATCAATTTCCGGCAAGCTGCGCACCCGCTTCTCGATGTGTTTCTTGAAGACTTCTCGAGAGTCATTGGCCGAACAGCCCCCACTCTGTACCATGCGGGCCACTCGGTCACTCTTCAGGAATACCTAACAAAAAGTAGTAAGGAATACATTAAAATGGGTATGGAAGATGTGTGCTCCCTATGGGAAATGGCTAGACTGCACCTTTAAGGAGGTCCTATTCTGGGTTATTTCCACATCTACCATTTCATAGGTCTACAAATGAAAGAATTCATTTTTATTTTGAGTCCATAACTGAAAAATGAAATTTTCCGCAATAACCAGATTGTTGCAAGGATTAAATAAGGCAACAACATCTTGAAAGGTAACATATAGTAGAGAAATTGTAATGACAGCCAGGGTTGGAGAGAGTGGGTGGAATATTTGCCTTGCATGAACCAAACTGGGTTCAATCCCTAGTTTCACATCTGGTCTTCCAGTCCTGTCAAGTGTGACCTCTAAGCATAGAACCATCAGTAAGTCTTGAGCACTGCTGGATTTGAGTTAACTACCAACAACAACAAAAACAATAAAACATACAGAGTGCATGGAATCTTTCTCCCTTTTTATTTTAAATATAATTTTTATTTTGATCATAGTGGTTTACATGTTGTTGACAATAATATTTTAGTTAAATATTTACATAACATCAGGGGGGATTCCCATCACCAAATTGTCCTCCCTACACCTCCGTTTTTGTCCTATCTCCCGTATCCTCTTCCCTCACCCCTAGGGCTGCTAGAATATGTGGTCCCCTATGTACCTATCCTACTACATAGTAGTCTTGCACCTGTTTGGTCTAGGTGCCTCCTTAATTTCCCCCTCTAACTGGGAGAAAGGCCTAGCTAGTTCAATTTGTGTGGTTTTGTTTGAAGAAGAGAAAAGTAGTAAACTGGGGTAAAAGTCTAATACTCCAA
This sequence comes from Suncus etruscus, assembly GCF_024139225.1. NCBI lineage: Eukaryota > Metazoa > Chordata > Mammalia > Eulipotyphla > Soricidae > Suncus > Suncus etruscus. The sequence continues at coordinate 112,173,452 of NC_064854.1, read as the reverse complement.
AAGTGGGCGGTGTCCTTCTAGAGGCTCTTATCATCGATTTGAGGGGTGAAGGAGAAAAAGAAAATGAAACATTCCATCAGTACAAAAAAAAAGTGTCCAATATCCAGTGAGGACTCCAACAATAATGGTAAGCACCACACACGCACAAAAACAAACAAACAAACAAACAAACAAACAAACAAACAAAAAAATGCCATGGTCTTGAGATAAGCAACATGACATAACCCAAAAAGAAAGAAAAGAAAAGAAGAGAAAAAAATAGGTATAACGGGACAACAGCTTCAATAACCACACCCAAACAGAGAAATCGACCAAAAATAGTTAGGTAAGTAAAAATAATAATAATAATAAATGAAGGTAAAAAATAATATATAAAAAGTAAACAATCTTTCTCCCTTTTTTAGTAATTGTTTTTTTCCATGAGCTAATCTTTGTAAAAGAAACTAATAGTCTTATAGTCATTACAAATAAATATTGAATGAGTCATTGCCTGATAAACACTTAAAATAGTGGTCCATATTCATTCCATGTTATTTTTTTTTATATGTTTGTTTTTGTGCTTGCTCTTGTTCCACTGGCTCATGCTAAGTACTTGGCTTAATCTGTCACTTGGCTTAAATCTGTCATCAGTAATGAAATGATAATACACTTAGTTGTAATCTCTTGCTGGCACCACAATTTGAATTGAGCTACTAATGATTTTTGTATCTTTCTGAAAATTTAGTACCCCTTTTATGATAGCTTCAATAGCATCTATTTTGGCTAACTCAAAGAGACCAAAAAGGGTAACTTAAGTTTTACAACAAAAGGAAAAAGGAAGTATTCTGATTTATTTGGCTATCACCATACCAGGGGCAGCATATACCCCAATGAGAATGTTCCCACTAAGTTTCATCTCCAGAAACTGTATAAATTTTGCATCAGTGATATGCAAGTTTTGTAGTAGTAATATTCTTGCTCTCATGAACATATTGTGTTATTTTAGGTTTTATATTTTATTTGACATGATTTGGTAGGTTTCTTCTTGGATCTTGTCTGGGCACACTCAAAATTATTTTCATAGGGGCCAAAGAGATAGCACAGCAGGAGGGCATTTGCCTTGCAAACAGCCTAGTCAGGACAGACTGTGTTTTGAAATTCGGAATCCCATAGGCTCTCTTGTGCCGGCCAGGAGCGATTTCTGAATGCAGAGTCAGGAGTAACCCCTGAGTGCCACCAGGTATGATCCTCCCCAAAAAATATTTTCATAAAAATAGTGACAAGTAATTGTTTCTTTGACAAGTTAATTGTTTCTTTGCGTTTGTCACTCTGTCTTATAAAAATTGTCAAAGTTTTTTCTTTCAGATGGTGAGAGAAACTCCATATATGTAATGCCAGTCTCCATTTCTGATAAAGTGATTCAGTATGGCAAAGAGTATATCTTTCTTGTTCCCCAAGTGATCTGTATGTGGAAAGTCTGGCAGTTTTAAAGTAAATAAGAGGGGCTGGAACAATAGCACCACAGTAGCATGTTTGCCTTGCATGTGGCTGGCCCAGGACAAACCCGAGTTTGATTTCTCGCATCCCATATGGTCCCCCAAATCTGCCAGGAGCAATTTCTGAGCCGGGAGTAACCCCTCAGTGCCACTGGATGTGCCCCCAAAACAAAACAAAAAAAAACCCACCAAAAACAAAAAACAGAACAAAATAAAGTAAATAAGATAGGCATTATAAAATTTCCATTTTATAACTGGAAAAAAGCAAGTGTCTAGAGAGAAGGGATTTCATCTGAGAAAATCAAACTGGTAGCTATGAATGTTTGATCTCTGTCTTGAACCTGGTTCCTTCTTTCCCCGTGGATCTGATGTACCTTGTGAATGGAAGACTTGTTATTTTCTCTGGATGCTACTATGTCCTAAAACTAAATGTCCAATAAAAGCATTTAGCATTCCTTTCAGTGCCCAACATTGAATAGCTTACATGAGTTACATGTTTCTGAGATAATATACAAGGCAGTGAAGCTGCACTTCCAATTCACAGGAAGGAAATATTTGACACTTTTGAGCTGTGTTCTGGTCACACTTCAGAAGATACAAGAATATCTTTCCAGAGACAGAACTGATATTTATTTCACTGTCAGATTTACAGAAATGTCCATGTTGGCCCAGAGACAGTGTTACTGGGGGTATCTCATTACTTTCTCTTTCACCTGGAAGTAGAGATGTCAGAACCTCCATTTAACTCTGGCTTACTGAACTAGTTTGGGAAGAATGGAGGTTAGTACTGGCACCACAAATTAGAAGCCACAGCCAGCTTTTCGGGACTTGGGAATTGTTACTGAGTTGAGAATTTAGAATTCACTTAAAAATCACATCTAGGGTGGGTGTAGGGGGGAAAATAACCATAGGACAATAATAGAGGGATCTTGAAACACTTGTAAAATAATCCTATACCTACAAAACATCTTTGATATCTATTGTAAATGTCTCAATAAATATACCAATTAGAGTTTATTTTATTAAATCAATTTTTACCAAAAAAATGAATTTCTAAAGGAATCTACAGGCCCTAAGAATCTTAAAAAGCTAAAGAATTTGCCTCAAAACTTATAATATCCTGTGTAGATGGTTTTCCCATAAGTGTAGATCTCAAGGAAGACAAGATGCTTTACTGCTTTTGAGGCAAATGGAAAGGATTTATGAACAGGCAAAATGGCATTGTGACAGGAGTTTAAATCGCAGTAACTTGTTAGGTGACCTTCTCCTGTGATTCTCTTCTCTCTGATTCTCCAGTATTTTACATGAAGTATGAAAGTTTTGGAGTGTTTTCTTTCTGCAGAAATGTTTATATTCTTATTCAGGAACCTATTCATCTGTTTGTTTGTTTGTCTTTTGTGGGTGTCTCTTGGTAGAATGGGCCTGGCCAGATGCCAGTGTGAACAGAACAGATGCAGATTTAGTCCTTATGCCTGCATGGCATCATCTTAATTAGCCCATAAAATTTCATTGCAATTTGGATAAAATGGTGTCAGGGACAAATACAAAGTTCCCCAGGGTGTTTATTGCCAAGAATTCCCCCACTTCTCCCAATAAACAACAAGGAAAATCTGGAAGGAAACCGCTTTTGAGATAATAAAGCAAGGTAGATAGGTGAAGACAATGGGAAAGAATATTAAAAAGAGTGCCAAAGATTTTTTTGTAGAAAATAAACTTGTATAAAGATGTTGTTATTTTAGGAAATAAATAGCCAAGGTGGCTGTGCTGAGAGGAGTGCGAGGAAGGCCTGAGGTGAGATGTATAGGAAAGGACCAGATGGCTAAGGACATGACAGACCACAAAGGATGCTGGCCTTCCTTTGAAGGTAATGAGAATTCATTGAAGGATATAAGATGGGGTATGTTGAAATTACATGCACATTCTCTGCCTTTAATGTGGAAACAGACCTGAAGATGGCTAAAAGAACAGGCATTTGGCATCTGATTTTTTAGCTGTTTAGGTTGATGGCAAAGAGAGAACTGGTCAGTAGAAAGTATCTACAGGAAAACAAGTGAGAGGAAATGGATGTAAAAGAATCAATTGACTTTTTGTTGTCAGCTCTAATGAATTTTAGAGGTGACTTTTAAATAATCAATCAAACTGAAACCAGGCTTGCTTCCTCATCTATTTGTATCACTCTTCCCCAGATGTAGAGCAGGTTCCAGTGAGAAGTCTCAGCAGCTCTGTAGTCATTTTTTTCCAAAGACCTTCCCTAGCCACCTTTGGTCAATTGTCTTTCTGATTATTTGGTTACTATCCATGTTTTCATTTACTTTTATAAAAAGATGTTTACTTGAGTAACATTTTTAGACACCTAGGTTTATACTATTAAAGGTAGGCTTTATGCATAACACAATCAGTTGTCACACCCTCTTACAGTGTCTACTTCTCTCAACCACTGTCTCAGTGTCTGTTTTTATAGTACCATGAGTCGAGCATTTTTATTTACTGGGTTCTATCCCTGGCATCTGATATGTTCCCCCAAACTCTCAAGGAATGACCCTAAAGTGCTAGAAGTAAGTCCTACACCAGCACTGGGGAAGGGGGGTGTTCATTTTGTGACTGAAATCCAACTATAAGCAGGGGTCTTAAACTCAATTTACCTGGGGGCCGCAGGAGGCAAAGTCGGGGTGATCCTTGAGTGCAAAGTCAGTAGTAAGCCTTGAACATTGGAGGGTGTGACCCAAACAACTAAAACAAAACAAAACAAAAAAAGATTCCTCTAGGGCAGGGCCACAAAATGTTGTACAGAGGGCCACAAATGGCCCGCAGGCCGCAAGTTTGAGACCCCTGAACTATAGTCATGTTTGTAATCACAGTGTTCAAATAAATATATTTAAAAATTAAAAATAAATAAAATAAATAAATTTCTAGAAGATAATATAAATTAAAATTAAATTGTCAGTGGAAAAAAAATATGTAAGTTTTAAACACTGCTGGATATGGTCCCCAAACAAAACAAAACAAATAAAACATGTATTTTATTTATAATTAATCATACTTGAAATTATATACTTTTTTAATCATAGGTAATTAACACAATTTTTGTTTGGGGAGGGTGCTATTTTGTTCCACATGTGGTTGTACTCTGAGGCAATTCTAATCCTGTGCTCAGGAATGACCACTGCCGTGCTTAAGTATTTGAAGAGTGCTAAGCCCTATTAATACAACTTCTAAGCAAGGTAATATATCTTTGTTTCATAAATTTTTGACAAAAGAAGAAATCCAGTGCAATCTCAGTGAAGTAGATATGGGGACATAGCCTGGAGAGGTTAGAAGTGACTGAGAAGCAAAAGTAGATTTTCTTCCCCTTTCTATGCCCCTTTCTCCTGCCTTGGCCTTGGGAATCCCCTTACCCCATGTTAAGCCCTGAAACCAGGGAGCATACTTATACTTTCTTCTCTCTTCTTTCACTTATGAACAGTAACTTTATAAGTAATTTCACTTTTTAGATACTTGATAGAGTAAGATCATGTGTACGTGCATATGTGCTTATAATATGCATATATTTACATATATGTAATTTAATCTTTACAGCAGTAATGCAAGGCAAGTGCAAGTACAAGAACAAGGCAAGTATTACAAATGAAGATAGAGAATCTGAAGCTTGGACTTGGCAGGATGCTCTCTAATATCTACTGCCTTCTTTGCCTGGCTTTCTCTACAAGAACTAATGCCTGTTGAATGAATGGGGTAGTTATACTTCTCTGTTTTAAGGTCACTGAGGAATTATAGGATGTTATTTATTGAGAAATAATTATATATATATATACTCATAGCTTCACTTCAGGGGAAAAATAGCCAGTTGTGACCTGACTTCTACTTTTCTTAGATTAATAATGAAGAACCATAATAAAGTCTAAATAACATATTTGACCTCCAGTAGAGGACACTAGCAGCTGTTGCCTACTAGCCATCAGTCCCTTCTGAATCTCAGTCTGAAAGCCTCTTTGACACTGAACAGTTCAAGTGGGAACTGAAATGATAGATTAGATCTTTTCTTAGCCAAGCGGTGAGTTAGGACTTGGGCGTGGACTGTCAGACTGCTCTTCTGGGGTTCAGATTTAGGATGAGTGGCACAAGAATGGGTTGAAGTTAGAATAGATCCTACACCAACCATATTCCAAGGAATGCCATGGGGTCACCTTTATATCCCCTTTATATCCAATGCAGCTGAGATTCTTTGAAGCTTGGATATTTCCTTGAATGACAATAACAACAGTTGGTGTTGTTGTTTGCTCTTAAGACTTAACCATATCAGTCTCTGGTGCCAGCAGCAGAAGAATACTGTTTGATAAATTTTAAAACTAGCTTAACATAAATCAACTGGGCCTTTGTTATAAGAGATCAGCTAAAAACAAAACAAAACAAAACAAAATTCAATGGTGGCTGTTTCATTGGCTGAAGCCCAGCTAACAGCTCTCGTATTAAATGAGTGTATATCAGTCTTCTACACATTTACATTTATTTTAATCAAATCCTCCCAGGTTTCCTTCTAGGCAGAGTATGAGTGAGAAAGATTCTGTAAAATTGCTTCACCCACCTCTCTTCTCGAATGTCAGGTTCAGTATGTAAAGGAATAAAAATTAAACAGGAAATGTGAAGGGAAGGTGAGTTTGGAGGGGGGAAGGGGAAGGTCTTAAAAGAGCTAGGAATTAGAAGCAGGAAAGCAACATGAAAATGGTGTGAGGACTCTGACATCATCACATGATTGTATGGACACTCCATAAGGATTGCTAATAGAAATTCAGAGTACTGTTTTTAATGGTTGGCCAAATAACATAATGCAAAAGATCAAAGAAGTAATCAGCTCCCTGCTTATTCATTTTGTCTATTTGGGAAACTAGGTAATTACAAATAATCCTGCATGCTCTTGAGAACCATAGGTACATGTACTCTCTATGTTTCAGCCAATACAAGTCTTAGGTCTTATTTTTTTTTTTTTTGGTTTTTGGGCCACACCTGGTAATGCTCAGGGGTTACTCCTGGCTATGTGCTCAGAAGTTGCTCCTGGCTTGGGGGACCATATGGGACACCGGGGGATCGCACCGCGGTCCGTCCAAGGCTAGCGCAGGCAAGGCAGGCACCTTACCTTTAGCGCCACCGCCCGGCCCCGTCTTAGGTCTTATTTAATTTTAATGTTCCAATGGTTTGACTTTGAATAGATAGAAAAAGGAAAAACATCCACTGTTTCCTTAAAGTTCTTTCATTATTATTATTTAATAACCTACTTTTGCCTCACTAAAACAAAGGTAGTGCTTGAAACCAACTTTTTCTAGTAATCTTAGAAGAAAGAAAATTAAATGTGTAACAATGGTTGATAATGTTAGAGATGTTTTAGGTATATACAAAATTAAACACCAGGGCCCGGAGAGATAGCACAGCGGCGTTTGCCTTGCAAGCAGCCGATCCAGGACCAAAGGTGATTGGTTCGAATCCCGGTGTCCCACATGGTCCCCCGTGCCTGCCAGGAGCTATTTCTGAGCAGACAGCCAGGAGTAACGCCTGAGCACCGCCAGGTGTGACCCAAAAACAAAAACAAAAACAAAAACAAAAAATTAAACATCAATATCTGCTTATAGTTATGATGTTTAATTCCAAAATATATATTCTTCATTTTCCATAAGCCAATGCCTGCTATTTTTTGGGAGGAGGAGGGGCAATGTTTACCTGGCCTTGTGCTCAGGGTTCACTCCTAGTAGGGTTTAGGAAGCCATATATGGCTTTGAGCAGGGCTCAAAGCAGCATTAACTGCATGAAAGTCTAATACCTTGACTCTTCTACTTTTTTTTTTTTTTGGTTTTTGGGTCACACCCAGCAGTGCTGAGGGGTTACTCCTGGCTCAATGCTCAGAAATCACTCCTGGCAAGCAGAGGGGACCATATGGGATGCCCGTATTCGAACCACTGACCTTCTGCATGAAAGGTAAATGCCTTATATCCATGCTATCTCTCTGGCCCCAACTCCCCTACTTTCTTCCAACATCTACTCCCTTCCTTTTCTAAAATTATCTCTGTGGAAAAAAATATGTGAAGGTATGATATGCAGTATGGTAGAGTGGGAGGGGAGAAAGAGCAAATTTAGAAGACAATCTGCTGCTTTTGCTTGTTAAGTATTGTTTCCCCTAAATCTGGTAAAACAAAAAAAACATCCTAATTTCAAATTGAAAAAACATTATACTTCCCTTAAAAATGTCTTCAGTGGGGCACCCAGGCTCCAGAGGTTGAAATTGTCATAGCATTGATTCCACAGTTTATTCAGCATCCCTCCAACCCCCACTTCCACCACATAGTGTCAAGGTCACGAAAATCTATAGAGCTAATAATAACCAAGGCACTCTGCAATTTTGGGGGGGTTTATGGGTCACTCCTGGCAGCGCTCAGGGGTTATTTCTGGCTTTGCACTCAGAAATCGCTCCTGGCAGGCTCAGGGGACCATCTGGGATGCCAGGAAATGAACCTGGGTCTATCCTGGGTTGGCCAAATGCAAGGCAAGCCTCCTACTGTTGTGCTATCGCTCTAACCCCTCACTCTGCAATTTTGCGGCAACTCTCAGCAAAGTAGTCATATCACTGCTGGGATTGCTAATTACTAATTGTCAGGATATTTTCTAATGTTCAGGTTCCTTCTCATGGAGAGAACCTGCCTCTCAAATGAACCAATGATCTTGGGAAAGGGAACAATACTAAGAAAGTTACCCCCTGCATTTTAGTGTTTTTGGATCCAGTCATCCATAGCTGAAGCTAGATTTACCTTTGGAATTTAAGCACCTTGAGCAGATAAATCTCATTTTTGGCTTAAACCAATTTGAATAAGGTATTTTTTTTATACTTATAGTTCAAAGATTGTACACAAAGACAGATGCTAACAGGAAAGCAATTGTCCCTATAGGAGGGTGGAAGAAGAAACCCCAGCATTTCACTACCTAAGAGTAAAGGGAAAAGAACAGCATTTAACAAACTTTGAATTAAAGAGCTGATTCTAATCTCTTGAGTAGGGCCCTTTGCTCCAGAGAATTAAACTTCCTGGGAAACATGAGTCTCAGGATCTACTGCAGCCACTCTAATGACTAAAGTAAATAATTAATAATCCAAATTATTTCCTGATACTCAAATTTTAATATTAAATATTCAGTAATTTATCAACAAATGGTTGTATTCTAACCTCATGACTGGCCCTTTCAAATAAAAGAACTGCTGATAATAGGATAAAGCATTATATATATAATAGATATATATATAGATAAAATGGTAGATATATAGATATATAGATAAAATGCTAATTTCCAGAAACTTCTTGGGATTTTGGTTCCTATTACCATACTTTTCAAATATAACTAATAGACACAAATGATCATTTAAGTCATTACTTAAATAAGTTTTCTAATTAGAATTTATACTCTTTAAACTTATAGACTAGAAATGATTTTGCACATGGAAAACTAGTGTTATGGATCTTCCTGATTAGAAATGTCTTTCAGAATCTAAAGAGAAAGGAAGTGTATACACATAGCTTTATTCTCTGGAAATTTTTAAACTGAATTATTGTCTAATATATTCAAATTTTCTCTGGCATGCCATCATGATTCCAAATTTAATTTACTCACCATTAAATTCAACTAAACACTGTGTCACATCCGATAAAGTAGTAAGTTCAACTCTTACTGAGAGGCATTCATACTTATAAAATGAAAAATAGTTTTGACTAACATAAATAAATTTAATAACTAAACCCGATCATAATAGAAACTCACTGAGAAAATGTTACATAAATTGAGTCTGTGGCTAGTCCCAGCAGTATCAGAGATAAAGACTACTTACTATCACATACTAATTAGAAAACAAATCAATATTTTCACAGGAACTAATTTCACTCTTGCTTAACTCTCTCCATGAAAGAAGTTTAGAGTTATATCAGAATAGAAATAAGGTATTTCCCAAAGCAACCCTGACTTCAATCAACTAAACTATCTGTTAAAGACTGAATCATCTGCACATGAAATATATGTTCAGAGTGCTAACAAAGCAGGATTATCAATGTGGTTTTTTGGGAAAATAATTTTCTAACTTAACCTTTTTAAAGGTACAGGAATAAGGAAAGGAGAAAATAAATAAAGCAAAACTATGTTGGAAAAATCAGTTGTTGGTCCTTACACTTCTTGAAAGTTTATTTTTTTGTTATTATTTTGAACTACATATGGCAAAGTGGCATAAATTTCCTAATACTTGGAGATCGGTTTCTAGTTGCTTTAATCTAGCCTTGACAATATATAAGCACATTATGGAAGACTAATTATAAAAGTGACACCAAAAGTTCCAGACTTTATTTGATCTATGATCCTAAGATCTAATGGTGAATATTTACCTCATAATAGCTCTGCACTGCATTCATGAAGGCTTCGTCAGCCACAATCTGGGTTTCTCCGTTGAGGAAAGCCTGAAACCGGTCCTTGACAGTCTGAAGTTGCTGTTTACTGATCTGTAGGAAAGAGAGGAAAGTGACAATGATGACTTGTTCTAGCCAAGGATCATTATTATTTTATACAAAAGATGCCAGGCCAGGGCCGGAGAGATAGTACAGCGGTAGGGTGTTTGCCTTGCATGCATCTGATATAGAATAGATGGTGGTTTGAATCATGGCATCCCATATGGTCCCCTGTGCCTGCCAGGAGCAATTTCTGATCTCAGAGCCAGGAGCAGCCCCTGATCGCCGACGATTGTGATCCATAAACCAACCCCCTCAAAAAAAAAAAAAAAGATGCTAGGCCATTTTGCATGTCAGAACTGGCTTGTACAGGCACGTAAGAACTGACAGCTGAATTTTCAGAAATTATCTGAGTCACTAAACACAGCACTACTACAAATAATGTAAATTATAGTTAAACAAATTACCATAAAACAAGTGTAACACATATCAAAAGTCATAGTCTCCTGTCTATTTTAACTCATTTTACAATTATCTGTTCTTTTGAGGTTACTTATTGAATTTTTATGATGAAAATGATAAAAAATAAAATGCTATTACACATCCTTTCCCAATTCCACATCTTACTGGAAACAAGATTATTAGTCTAGGAGGAGTTTTTACCACCATGAAAATCGACAAATTCTATAAACCAGGTTGTAGTTGCTGTAGTTGTGTAAAATATTATTATACAGACCTCTTACATCTTCAAAAATATCTTACTTTATAAAAAGTATAGCAACAAAGTAGTATGGTGTGAATGAATGGAATAAAACTATGACTCTAGAAACAAACACATACATATATGGTCAACTAATATTTGACATAAGATATTAGAATCCTAGAATTCTTTTTACTTTCAAGTTTACATTGTCAAGATACAGAAAAAAACAAAATGCCCGATGATAATGTGCAATGGAATATGTCGTCCATAAACAAGAAGGAAGTAGTGCCATTTCTAACACATGTATGGAACCTGAGGACTTAATATTACATGATATAAATCAGAGGAGGAAAACAAAGACTAAGTAAGTCAAATGGAAAAACTAAGTAAGTCATGGAAATATTGTAGATTGGAAGTTGCCGGTTACTGAGAGGTGGAGGAAAGAGGTTATGTTACCACCAAACAAAATTCCAACTCTGAGATAAAATTTGCTTATACATGAATGGTCATGGATAGACATACATGCTGAGTAATATGAGTCAGAGGGAAAGAATAGACATAAAATTATTGTGCTGATATGTGGGATATTAAAAAATGGCATAGTATGAAAATACTTCCCAAAGACAATAGAAAAGAGGGGATGAGGTCTGGTCCTTGGGGTAGGAAGCAAGCCACAAAGGGGATGGGACTGCAGTTAGAACAGAGAAGATGCCATTGTTGCAATGACAGTTGGCAATGGTTGGTCTTGATTACTTTAAACAAAGACTGGGTGCTGAAAGGAGAAAAAAGTGGTATGCAGGATATCCTTTAAGTTAATAGTATTAAAAACCATAGTGCCTATTAAAAATAAGGAGGGAGAGAGAGATCTGTGAGATAGACAGATAGACAGAGAGAAATAAAAAAGAGAGAGTGATACTATACTATACTTTAGAATTGCTTTTTAAAAGGTATATCTTAAAAACATTTTGTAACTGTATAAGAAATTTCAGGTGCTAACTACATTTACTGTGGTCATGATTTCACAATATACATGTGTATCTAATCATTGCTTTGTAAACTTTCTGAACAGTAGTTTTTGAGAAAATGTCTAGGCTATTTCCTATTTAGAAAAATCACCCCCAAAAGACTCCTTACCAAGTCTTTTCTACTCCTGTCTTTCCATGTCTTTCACATTTACCCCAACAGTACCTTGTGAAGTCTTTCCTTTTCCCTAACCTAGGACTTTATGCTGTATAATTCCATAGTTCACATTCATCCTATTTGTTATAATTAAACATTTGGGATGACCAAGCTCTACTAGCTACTTCGCTCACTGATGTTCCTCCTGACTAGCTTTACATATGGCAGATATATAATAAGAATCTGATGAATGAATGAACAAATGTATGAAATATTTAGCTCCAGTGTCATTTAATCAGTTCTAACTTACATATAAAGGAATCATCAAAACCTTCTTCTGTTGATTATTAGTTGCTAAGCTATACTTCATAATTGATTATAGGACACTGGGTCCAGAATTATTGGTCTGACAGAAAAGTAAACGACTCTCATCCCAGTTCTTTGACCATTGTTTCTTGGAAAAACCACATATTGTTTCTGAATTGTCTACATATAAACACCTTTATATGGAAAAGAAATGAATTTAAATAAATAAATGTTGTCTCATTCTGTTTATATTGCTTAGAAAATGGTGCTAGAACTTGCCCCTGGGGATTTGGAGTAAAGGAATATGTCAGAAAAGAGACAGCTACAACGATATAGGAAAGTAGTCACTCTGAGTAGGCTTAGGTGCTGAAAGGAAGTAAAGTAACATGTATAATAACTGATCAGTGATACTATGATAAAACACAGGAACTAAATGGAAGAAAGAAAAATGAAAAATTAAATAGTACCTACATGCAGACCTTGGGGGTGAATAGAAGGAAGGGCACTGAGGACATTTGGTGGAGGAAAATGGACACTGGTAAGGGAATTTGTGTTGAAAAATTGTATGGCTGAAACTCAATCATTAATATCTTTGTAACGCTGCATATAATTTGTAGTGATTCAATTATTGAAAGTGTTAATTCTAAGTTTACAATTGATATGACAAGTATTTTTTTTGAATAAAAGTTTCATTTGGAAATTCTGAGGAAAGAAAGGGAGAAGAGGAGAGAGATTGTGCTCAAGTGAGAATGTGGGCTTCTACAAAGGCAGAGAGAGCCAGTACAAAACCCAGGGTTAAAGAATAAAAATATGAAAAAATACATTTCATGAGGGGACATGTGTATTTAAGAACTATGTGTATGAACTGGCAACACACATGTGTGTAGCACCACAGGGAACGTCTGTGTGTTAACAATATTTTTAATTACATCTAGTTTGGAAAATTATAGATTCCTTTATATAATTTAAATATAAAAATAATTTTATTATTAGGCAATAGATGTGTAGTGAAAGATATAGCTTAAAACTAAAACCCATCTTGAGCTCTGATTCAATTATGAAATAAAACAGTTTTGAGAATAGATATAATGAGAGCAGGGACAAATAGGAAAATCAGGAAGTTGAGGATAGTAATTAATTAAAGAGTTAATTTTTTGTTTGTTTGTTTTTGGGCCACACCCAGTGATGTTCCAGGTTTACTTCTGGCTATGCTCTCAGAAATCACTCCAGGCTCGGGCGCCCATATGGGACCCCGGGGATAGAACCCAGGTCCATCCTGGGTCAGCAGAGGGCAAGCAAACGCCCTACTTTTGCACTATCGCTCCAGGCCCTAAAACGTTAAAGTTTGTTGAATTCATATGTGTTCATTCTGAAGCATCACTGTCCATTGTTATCCATATGTCTGATTTTATATTTTCTAAAATTCACACTAAAAAAGTTATAAACAGTTGAAATTAATTTTAATATATGTATTAGGCCTATTAATATATTTAATATATAAATATTACACACACTTGAATGAAATCTTCCACTTCTAATATTAATTCATAAGATATATTTTGCACTTAGAATACATCTCAATTTGGAATGTACATCGTAAGCAGTTGGTAAGCTTCTTAAAATGTAATTTCTTTTTTTTTCCAGTGCTATTTATTTATTCGAATAGGAATTCTAAAATGTAGTTTCTAATACCCCCTTTAGCTTCTGCTATCACCTTGGACAACAGGGTCCCAGAGTGTACTCACTTCTAAGTCACTCAAGCTTTCTGATCTGACCTGCAATATTGTTATCAGGGGAGTTGTACCAAATAATTATAGTTATTTCATATGTACTTGAAAACATTTAAACTGAAATATTAGGCAGCAGTTTTTTTTTTTTTTTTTTGGTTTTTGGGCCACACCCGTTTGACGCTCAGGGGTTACTCCTGGCTATGTGCTCAGAAATCGCCCCTGGCTTGGGGGAACCATATGGGACGCCGGGGGATCGAACCGCTGTCCTTTCCTTGGCTAGCGCTTGTAAGGCAGGCACCTTACCTCCAGCGCCACCGCCCGGCCCCTAGGCAGCAGTTTATTTGCTCATAAAAATGACACTATAACATGAAATTCTTTCAAGCTGGCCAGCTTCAAATGGCCTACTTCACAAATCTCTGCAGTAGATTACCATCTGAGGTGTCTTGCACAAAATAATTTGCTCAGAAAATCTTTCAAGACTGAATCAGGGGCTGGAGCAGTGTCATAAGTGGTTGAGTATTTGCCTTGCATGAGCCAACCTAGGACGAACCACAGTTCGATCCCTGGCGTCCCATATGGTCCACAAACCAGGAACGATTTCTGAGCACAGAGTGAGGAGTAACCCCTGTGGGGTGTGACCCAAAAAGAAAAAAAAAAGACTGAATCAATAGCAACTCTGTTATTTTGAAAATGGGGTGGGGTAGGATGGAATAATAAAGCAGGAAAGGGAGCGATGATTGATTATTAAACTTGTCCTCTTACTCTTGCTGTAAATGGTTACATAATTAAACTAAAATTAAGTATAGGGCATCCTAATAATGAAGATTGATTGCTGGCTCAGAACAAATTCGTTATCATTTTAACCTTTTCCTAAGTAATCATAGTGTTTGCCTAATTGAGAAATATTTACAGAGCACCAACCACTTGTTAGGCCATCCCAGGACCGAGGGCCCTATGATCAACAAAACACATCGAAGATCCCATCTTAACAGCCTGGGCCTAGAGAATTTAGGAATCAAAATAAATAAGGGATTATGCAGAGGAATCTTTATAGTTTACTAGAAGAAAAAGCCCATACAAATGCAAAAAATATGTTTAGAATTTTACAGGTAGGAAATTGCAGGACATAAACTTCTCAAAAACACAGTCTTCAAAACGTTTGATTCTATCCAAGTTCAGAGAACACACTTCACAAAACCACACAAAATATTCTCACTTCCTCGTACACTTCAAGTACCTAGTGGGCTCCAAGGCAGTGTTATCGACCTGAGTGGTGGAGCTATGTGCTTGTCTCTGAGTTAGTATCCATTATTGAGAACTAGTCTAAGACTACTTAGCATCTTTGGGGTGGTTCTCCCTCACCACCTAATAAAACGTAGTGGCCCCAAGTAGAACTCTATGAAATTACTTATAACTTCTAGATAGGGGCTCCTGCCTTTTTTTTTTTTAAAGAACCAAATAACATGAATCATCTTGTTCTGCCTCATATCTCTATGTCTTGTTACAAATGGAGAAAAGAAAAAAATTTGGATGGGACCCTGGGGCCAAGAGGTCACAGGAGCAATGAGTGGAAATAAAAATGTTCAGGTCTAAATACCCAAACCAAATTAAATGACAACAGAATCAAGAAGGGACCAAAACTATAATAAGCTATACACAATAGGGACCTATTACACTAGCAGTCCAGGGAGCTACAGTAGGAGGTATGGGATGCATGCTAGGAACTATGGTGGAGGCAGGTGGAGGCAGGTCAACACTGGTGGTGGGAATGGCCCTAATTCACTGTCCCTATGTACCTGAAATACAACTGTAAAAGACTTATAATTTACATTGGTCTCAATAAAAAAGGAACTCTATCAAATTACAATAAACTCTAAACATTTCCTTCACAGTTATTACCATAACACTGATTTTTTTCAAGATAAATTTACCTGATTTTCATATGCATGTATAAAAATATGCATCTTGATCACAGAACATGAGAGATCTTCACAGTAAACATTCCAATAGAACCATTGTCTTATCAAGATAATGTTAGCCCAGTCCTTGATGCTTCTGTGTGTATCCTAAAGCCAATTTTCCTTTTTAAAGATGGCTATTAACCTGATTTACTGTCGTAATTTTTAGGTGTTTTAGAACTTGATGGCTTTGCATTTATATAGTTTAAGAGTCTGTCACATAGTGGAGAACAATAATAATTTGTTCCTCCTCATTAAACAGCAATATCCAATTGTATTTTTCTATGATCTGACTCACTCTCCTACTGATGGACATTTAGGCCTTATATTTTTATTGTTAAATTTATGTTTATTTTTCATTACATCCCATAAGTACGTTTCACATGTACACTAACCATATCGAACTCATACCATGCTTATAAAACCTGTCACATAATGGTTCTAACAAATATCAGTGAGTGAATAAAAGTTATATTAATGTCAATTGAGGCACAGTTTTAGATTTTTAAGATATGTTATGACCTAGGTATGGTATTAGCTCAATTTATTTTAGGGTGGTCGGAAGTCATACATTGATCTAATTCTGCAGCAATCCACTCCTGAATCTTAGACTGAATAAAATTTTAACATTTCATATAAATAGATGACATAAAAAAACCTATGGGACAAAGTTTATCTCTGAGTAAAAGTTAACTGGCCTAGATAGATAACTGAAGGTGACCTTGCATGAATATACTGAGATAATTGGCCCAGAGAAGCTGACAGTACAATTCTAATAGACAAATTGGCTTCCAAGAGTCGCTTACAAACAGAATCATCCTAAAATAGAAGTCCATCTAAAGCATTTGATATGTATAGGAACCACTTGTACATCAGATCAGAATTCAGAAGTAATGCATTCAAGAGCAGAAAACCTGAAAAAAATGAAAGATAATTATTTCAGAAGAAAGTGCTGCAGCAGCACTTATGAGATATATTCAAGCATTCTTGGTTCAATTCACCTCATTAAGCAAAGCCTGAAAATTCCCATTGCATTCCTGGCACTTTGTAATTTACTGAAGCGGTTCGGGTAATGATGAACTAAGATTTACAATAAAGAAAAGAACACATGTTTTAAGTGCTGGTTTTAAGAGATGTTGAAATCCAAGCAAGTTCAAGTCAGATCTTGTTTGTTTGTTTCTTAACACATACATTGCAAGTAGTTAATTTTGATTTTCTCTATTGTTGATCATCTGATCTACTTTAAAGGGTTTTTTTGAGGGCAAGATCAAGTAATATGTGTTAGGGATATAACAAAGTATATGATACAGCATAAGGACACAATGAAATATAAGAAGAAATATTAACATTATTACTCCCATCTTTTGGTTTTATTATATCTACATAACTTTAAGTTATCTCCCAAGAACACATTGCTATGGGGGTTGGGGGAACCCTTTTCTACCTACCTGCCTCCTTCATAACTTTCAGTTTTCTCTTAAAATTCATCTTTTCCCACTGTTTCTTTCTTTTTATTTAGTCTTTAGAAGTTATGTGAATGTGATATTCTAACTCTCTCTTCTTAGCCTTCATAATCCTTTCCCATCTCCCTTGCAACAAGGAGTGGGCATATAACAAAAACAGCAGGCTCTTGAGGGGTTTTTGTTCAAGCTTTTCATCGTAATAAGGAATTTTCTGGCCAGTATAACCTTTCACTTCCCTGGCAAGCCCTTGTGCAGAGGACATGAATAGACTCTCTACAATTGTGCGACCAATAAGTTCAAGAGCATCACAGAGAAGTCTGGCCTTAGATTTTTGGAGGAGCTGAGAAAATGTTTGCAAACACCCATTTCTGAACTTCCCCTTATGTGAGGAAAAAGCAGTCTCTTATTTGCAGCTAAAAGAGATTTCCTAATGAATATATGTGACTTTTTCGTAATATGCTTTCTCTAAAAGCAGCATTTTTTTTTTTTAATAAAAGTAAAAGGAGGGGCCGGAGCGGCGGCGCAAGTGATAAGGTGTGCCTTGTGCGAGTTAGCCTAGGATGGACTGCGTTCAATTTCCCTCAAGCTAGGAGCGATTTCTGAGTACATAGCCAGGAGTAACCTCTGAACGTCACCGAGTGTGGTCCCAAAACCAAAAACCAAACCAAACCAAAACAAAACAAAAGTAAAAGGAGAAGCCAGAGAGATAGCACAGTAGTTAGGGTATTTGTCTTGTGCATGGCCAACTCAGGTTCCACTTCTGGCATCCCACATGTATGGTCCTCCGAGCCTGCCAGGAATGATTTCTGAGCAGAGCCAGAAGTAACACTTTGGCACCACAGGTTGTAATCGAAAAATAAACAAACAAACAAACAAAAAGTGAGAGGAAACACATGCACTCTATATCTTTCCTTGAGTCTATTTCAAATAAGTTCATTATTTTTGATAAACAGTATCTGTGAAATTGAAGGCTTAAACAACCTACAGTTAAGTATATTGTAACTATTGTGCATACATCGTTTATATTTTAAGAAATAATTGGGGCTGGAGTGGTGGCACAAGAGGTAAGGTGTGTCTGCCTTGCCCGCGCTAGCCTAGGACGGACCGTGGTTTGATCCCCTGGTGTCTCATATGGCCCCTCCTGAGCACAGAGCCAGGAGTAACCCCTGAGCGTCACTGGGTGTGGCCCCAAAACAAACAAACAAACAAATAAATAAATAAAAGCCCACCAGAATGATACACAACAAGGTAGCAACAAAGGGCTAAAGGCAACTCATCAGGAAAATCAATTCTCACAACTGAATTGGTGGTGAGTGGGTGTGTGGTTGAAAGGAAGGATATCGAATGTCTTAGGCCGCAGTGGTCGGCAACCTTTTTTTTTCAACTGAGCCAAATCTCGCCAAAACCACGATTGAAATTTATTTTGAGAGCCACACAGGGCGCGCACTGACAGGCTCGGAGCAGAGTCCTGACTCCTAGAGCGGCTGCCCGGCACACAGAAGAGCCAAATTAAAAGTGTAAAGAGCCACATGTGGCTCGCGAGCCGCAGGTTGCCGACCACTGTCTTAGGGGATAGAGATGAATTCACTGATTATGACTGTTTAGGTCTAGAGATAGCATAGCAAAAAAAGTATTTTCCCGGTGTGACCCAAAAACAAAAAGAAAGTGAATTGCGAATTTTGGGGTTTCACATCCATTAGTATTTATGAATTATTTATTATTATAATATTATTTCTGCCTCTGTGCTCAATGATAATTTCTGGTGAGGCTTGAAAATCATATGGTGCAGGGTCGGGTGGGGAGGAGGGAGATTTGGGACATTGGTGATGGAAATGTTGCACTGGTGATGGATGGTGTTCTTTACATGACTGAAACCCAAACACAATCATGTATGTAATCAAGGTGTTTAAATAAAATAAAAAAATAAAAAGAAATAAAGAAAAAAGAAAAAAAAGAAAATCATATGGTGTGCTGAGGATTGATTTTGAGTGGGCTGTGTGCAAGGCAAGCACCATAGTTTCTGTTCTATGTCCTCAGCCCTTAATGGTGAAGTTGTAAACAAATAATTGACTATATATGTTATGCTGTAAGACATTTGAATAATGGTCAAATGTAAAGCTACCAAGGATATTATATTCTAAACATTGATAAAGGTGTAAATAAAGCAAACAAAGTAATAATATTACTAGTGAAATCAATCACCTGGCCACCCGCTAAGGGAATGCGGATCAGAAGTTGGGAACAACTTATCTAGTAAATCAATAAACTCAACCAGCAATTAATGCTTCAAAGTTCCATTGGAATTAATGCAATTAATACTTTCAGGAGAAGAGTGGTAGAAAATTATCAAAGGGAGGTGGGCAGAGAACACTGCATAGTGCTAGGCACTGACCATCAAAGTAATACATTGGAAATCATACAAAGTAAATGAGCACCACTAAAGTGTTTTATGCAGGGGTTGACCTGGTTTGAGAGCATGCAAGAATAGGAGACAAAGAATATAGTTATCAGTATAAAGTCAGGCATCAAAATTGTGGCTTCTAAGAAAAGGAGGACCTTGAATAATATCTACACTCTCAATTGGAAAAGAGAGAAATAGTAGGAGAAGAGGAGGGAGAGAGGGATAGTAGGAGAAGTAATGAAATGACATACTAGGATGGGGAAACAAAATGAATGAATATGGGAAAAGGTGGGGACTTTTCGGAAAAGACAGTATAAGAATTTCTTTTGTTATTCTTTTCTTCCTTCTCTCTCGTCTCTTATATATAGCCTCTAGAAGGACACCTCCCATTCTTTGTTTGATTTTTGTCCCATTTTATCTTTTTCTTTCCTTCAAACAGAACCACATAACTTGAACCATCTTGTTCCACCTCACAAATTGAGGGGAAATAATGGAGGGTACCAAGACCAGACAGTTGTATCAACATTAAGTAGAAATAAAAAATGATCAGACTTAAACTCCAAATCCAAAGCCAACAACAACAGAATCAATACCCAATCTACAACAAGCTAGCCATAGAGGGGACACTTATACTAGCAGCCAGGGGGGTAAAGGAGGAGGATAAGGGATGCATGCAGGAAACATGAGTGGAGGGAAGACAACATTGATGGTGGGAATGCCCCTGAATCAATGTCACTATATACCTAAAGTATTACTGTGAAAGATTTGTAATCCACTTTGGCACAGAAACATATGAAATAGGGGCTGAAGAGATAGTACAGTGGGCAAGGAACTTGTCTTCATATAGCCAACCCAGATTTGTTCCCATCATCCCAGTTGGTTTCCCAACCCTGCCAGGAGTGATTCTTTAGTGCAGAGCCAGAAATCTTAACCCCTGAGCATCACTGAGTGTGGCCCCGAAACCAAAACAAAGAAGAATCATAAGAAATTACTGAATAGCATGCTAAGACTAATAAGGTTTAATAATAAAGTTACTAGTAGCAATTTTCTCCAATGGAAAAATTAGTTTGATTTCAATTGATATGAAAACTCTAGAATATTCTTTTATTCAACATCTTACAAATCTTTACCGAAATGTATTTAGATAAGAATCTTGTCAGCTCTCCCTCTTTAGAAATGGGGTGAAAAATTTAACTTCTTTTAATAATTGTTCTAATTCTGTTTTGCAGAGCAAAGAGGTGGGGAATATCAGAAAGCATCCTGAAACTAGGAAACAATAAAACATAAATGTAAATCCTAATGTTAACTATGGATTTGAGTTAATAATAATGTGCCCACATTGGCTCACCAACTGAAAAATATATTGTATAAATGCAAGACACCAATAATAGAGACTGTGCTAAAAAGAAGAACTCAGAGCATGTAGGAACTCTCATTACTTCCTATTTATTTTTTATTCAATGCAACTCTAAAATTAAAAATATATTAAAAGATACACAAAAAGACTGATTTTCAATACAGCATCCTAATTGCACCATGCACAATTCAGAATAAAAGACAGCACAGGGAAGACAGAAAACCTGCTACTCAAGTTGGTTCTGAAATACAGAAACAGAAAAAAGTAAATAAACAAAAATTAAAACAAAAACAAGGGGCTGGAGTCATAGTACAGCAATAGGGCATTTGCCTGGCAAGCGGCTGACTCAGGATGGACCTGAGTTCAATCATATGGTCCCCCAAGCCAGAGTGATTTCTGAGCTCATAGCCAAAAGTAACCCCTGAGCATCACCAGGTGTGACTCCAAACCAAAAACAATAACAACAACAACAAAAACATAAACAAAAAAAAGAAGTGTCTCTTTGATTTCCATATCTAAAAGCCTATGGCAGTCTGAATCAGCTGGAATTACAGAGATTTCAGGGACTGTTATATATACACAAATTAATTCTAGTTTCATATATATATATATATATATATATATATATATATATATATATATATATATATATATATATATATATATATATATATATATATATATATATATATATATATATATATATATATATATATATATATATATATATATATATATATATAGCCTGGGAAGGATGACACAAAGGGCTAGAAAGCAATCTTTGTGTGTTAATATTAGGTTCAATCCCTGGCAACACATGACACCACATAAATAGACTCTAAACATTAGTAGGTATGATCCCCTATCCTTAAAATCCAAAGCTGTTTATTATGGGCTCAGTTCTCATCCCCTACACTTTGTGTTACTAATTACTTAAAATCATCAGTACATCTCACTGACAAATAGTTGGGGTTCCTTTTAGGCATCTAAGAGGGCAATTTCCTTCCAGTTGAGGCTGATACTTGCCAATGGACAGTTAATGTTTATTTTTCATGTATTTATTTCATGTATTTTTAATGAAATTTCTTTAAGTAGGCTCATATTTACCTTTAAAATACCTTTCTGCAATAAAGAACAATATGCTTTTATGTTGTAGTACAACATTGAGGTTGCAGATGGTTAGAATAAAATTTCATTTTTTAGCAAATTCTCACAATGCCACTTATAGGTTGTTAATTTTGTTGTTTGCGAAATGATGTTTTTGGTCATTAGTGATATTTAAGTCTTCCAAGAGAATAATACCTTGGATAGGACACTTGCCTTACACATGGCCAAACTGGGTTCAACATCCCATATAGTCTTCCAAGCACTGCCAGGAGTAATAACCTGAGTGCAGGGCCAGAAGTAATCCTTGAGCCCAATGATTTTATTTATATATATTAATATAAATATATTATTTTATATAATATACAATATTTAATTGTTTATATAATAAAATCCATCTGTATTTTAAAATGTCCTTAGCAGAAGAACAATAGTAAATTAAGCCACTTAGTAGATAGTAGTCCCAATAAATCTGGGAATTCATCATCTATATTATCCACAATGTTTGTAAAAAAAATCAACGCTTGTAGCCCACATATTCACTCATATTTCTCAGTCAGAATATTTGAGCTGGAGATAGAGGTCTCTTCAAAACAGAAACTTTAGGGCATTTCTGAATGCACAAACCTGAGTATTACTGAATAAATATATGTGGAATAATTTAACTATGATGTATATTTATTTAGGATTGAAGATATTTTCCTACTCTTTCTGGAATAGGCTAAATATTCAACACATGCATGTGCAATAGAAGTTTGAAGGAGTATCTCCTCATGTACATTATTTGGTCCATTTAGAAGGCATCCATCCATAAAGCAAGAGTTGCAGTAAGCTTTAGTACACCTATAATTTAGGTCCAAAAACTCACTCCAGTTTTCAGACTAAACTATTATAAAATGACACTTCATTTAGAAAACTACTCTTAATATTCAGACAAGGTTGAATACTTTTTTGGCCCCTTAAATTTGCAATTCTTGATACTTAATGTTCTTTTTATTACATGTGTACCTTTTCTATTATACAGACCCATCCACAAAAATTGAGTTTATTCTATTCACCATGTAACTTCCTGTTTGAATGCTTAACACACAGAAATCATTTATTCAAAATGTACTAAATAGATATGAACCATCATATTATAAAATACATCTAGTGCTTTGTTTGTTTGTTTTTGGGTCACATCTGGCAGTGCTCAGGGGTTACTCCTGGCTCCACACTCAGAAATTGCTCCTGGCAGGCTCGGGGGCCATATGGGACTCTGGGATTCAAACCAATGACCTTCTGCTTGGAAGGCAAACGCCTTACCTCCATGCTATCTCTCCAGCCCCATACATCTAGTGCTTTTTTTAGGTACTAGATGGTAAATAAACATGACCAAGTTCTCTTCTTCCACATTTAACCACTTTTGAGATATATGACTTTGGATATTTTAGCTCACTCTGAGTTTGTTAGTCTTTAAAATGATCTCTAAACTGATATTTAAATTCTAGATTGTTAAAAATTCAATCAGAGGGCCTGGAAGTAGCTTCATAGACTAAATCACATTCATTGTATGTAGTAGCCCCAGATAGAATTCTTGGCATCCAGTGGCCCCTGGAGCATTGACAGGATCAACTCAGAGAACCACGCCATAAACTGTCCCCAGGCACTGCCAGTGTGGCCACTCTGCAAAAGCAAATAAATAAATAAAAATGTAATCATATCCTTTGTTCATATCATTTGTCAAAATATTTGACACTGAAAATAAGACTGCAGGATGATAGTATTATCTTTTTGCTTTACATGTCACTGTATGATAAAGCTACCCAGAGATCATGCCACTCTCAGAAAGTACTGTTTATTTAATATACTTTTTCTTGATTAGGGCCAAATTGGGGATTAACTTGTAGAATACTGACAAATTGCAAGTTGTTTGCATGATAGGAAAAGATAACCCCCAAAGTGAAAGCTTTATTGACAATATGGGACATTAAACAATTATGAATAATATGTAGAACACAGATGTCAGCATTCCTTTACTAGAGGACTATAAATCTTTCTTTCATTATAATGCTCTTCAACCCCTATTCCATTCTGCTGATAATTTGAATACAGATTTAAATCATTCTTTGATAATTGCTCATTGTAGGTCATGGCTTCCTAACTTAAAAAGTTGATAGTATGTAAATAGATACTATTTGACTGATAGTTATTTAATATTCTTTTCGAGTCCGCCCTCCCATACTCTTGAGAAATGTGTGTGGGAGGAAGGGGAACACTTTTCCTAGGTAAAGATCTGACATATATTGAAGTATGCCAGCCTCTGATCTAAATCAATATTTCTCAACCCTTTCCTGGCTGTTGCCCCTTCTGAATGTTTCCTTTCTGTAGCTGATGTGACCTACTGTTCGACCCTCGTCTCATAGTCCCTTAGAATATCCTGGGAGCATCTCCCTTATGAGGTACCACCTCACACCCCAGAGATTGGCAAACATCACAAAGAATGAGAACAAGCAGTGTTGGCAGGGATGTGGAGAGAAAGGAACTCTTATCCACTGCTGGTGGGAATGCCGTCTAGTTTAATCTTTATGGAAAGCAATATGGAGATTCCTCCAAAAACTGGAAATCGAGTTCCCATATGACCCAGCTATACCACTCCTAGGAATATACCCTAGGAACACAAAAATACAATACAAAAATCCCTTCCTTACACCTATATTCATTGCAGCACTATTTACCATTGCAAGACTCTGGAAACAGCCAAGATACCCTTCAACAGATGAATGGCTAAAGAAACTGTGGTACATATACACAATGGAATATTATGCAGCTGTCAGGAGAGATGAAGTCATGAAATTTTCCTATACATGGATGTACATGGAATCTATTATGCTGAGTGAAATAATTCAGAGAGAGAAAGAGGCAGAATGGTCTCAATCATCTATGGGTGTTAAGAAAAATGAAAGATATTCTTGCAATAATAATTTTCAGACACAAAAGAGAAAAGAGCTGGAAGTTACAGCTCACCTCATGAAGCTCACTGCAAACAGGGATGAGTTTAGTTAGAGAAATAACTATGTGTTGAACTATCCTAATAATGAGAATGTACGAGGGAAGTAGAAAGCCTGTCTAGAGTACAGGCGGGGGTTTGGTGGGGAGGAGGGAGATTTTGGACATTGGTTGTGGGAATGTTGCACTGGTGATGGGTGGTGTTCTTTACATGACTGAAACCCAAATACAATCATGTATGTAATAAAGTTGGTTAAATAAAAAAAAAAAAGAAGAAGAAAAGCTCCAAAAAAAAAAAAAAAAAGAATATCCTGGGAGCTTGCAGAACCCAGCTGGGAAACACTGATCCTTGGATGTTATCTTTTGGATAACACTAGTTTCCACAAGTTCTAAATTTTTGTGACCTCTAAATAAACAAAGACATCCTCAACAAAAATGACTTAATTTATCAGTCTGAGAAAGACCTGGATAAACAGTGATTCATGTATGCTACTAATCTGCTCTTCAGTATCAAGCAAACTCTAATTTTAAGCAACCCCAATTTTTTCAACATTAAGAACCTTTATTTCTCCTCCTATGAAATCAAGTTTTGAAAGTTGAACTTTGCTTAAACTCAGTATTTATTATGTGATATTCTTCTTTCCTCATATTTTTTAATGAAAGGCAGTAGAAATCTTTAAGCTACTGATCAGCTGTAGCACTGCACTGAATTGTTCTAAATCAAGGCTTAATATTTTATCTTGAAAAATAAAGAAACAACAAATAAATGTTTGGATTCATGGCTAGACAAGGTGTGATTTGGATCCTAGCTTAGCACTTACTAATTTTATGGTCTCAAGTAATTTATTTAACTCATTAGCCATTTATACAGTGGTTGAGAAAAATAATAAAGATATACACTCAAGTTCAATTAGCGTAGCACTATTTATAGCAGCGAAAACATACTACTGGGAATTTGGTAAATAAAGTATTAAAATAGTTCATTTTATAGTATAAATGTAATCTTTATTTTATTACTTAAGTATGCAAAGGAGTAGAGAATAGTTTTATGTACTGATATGTTATTAACCTTTAGTAATATTGCTAATTAAAAATGGAACCAGAAATACATATTAACACAAATATTTTATTTTAAAGATAAATATAAACAATAAAATGAAAATGATTTCTATATTGTGATCACTGAACACCATTTCCCTCTATTAAACGACCAGGCTTCCTCTATTGAATTCTTGTGTCATGTATAAAATGTATACAATGGATCTTATCTTACCAGAAATTTAAAAAGCTATCTAAAACACCTGGGATTTTGATAAAAGGACTCAGGAATCAATTAAAGTAGGTTTTATTTCACAAATAATTAGAGAATCAATAAAGTGACTAGAGAGGATCAAATATATTTAAATCATAACAGCAGATACTAAACAAAAAAAAAGGTCACCTACCAAGGTTACTAAGGAAACAACAGCCTATTATTCTGAAATTATAAAGATAACCTATCAAGCTTTTCCTGGGCCTTTCTTTGTATAATTTGTACCTCAGAGAATACAAAAAAATTGATAAACGAAAGTATTTTTTTCCATAAATTTTTTCTAGCATAAAAAAGAATGCCAAACTATCACTTTAAATTAAATTCCAACAAAAGAATGATCTAGAGATCCAGGCTATTAACATCCTCCAAAGAAGAACAAGTCATCATGTGCCTACAGATGTAAGTACAAACACTGCCTTTGAGGCACTATAATAAAAGACTCAAGTTTCAAAGTGTTAATCTACTGAATCCTATTATCAATTTATGAGAAATTAAGTGGACTGTGTTGAGTAATGCCAAGGGTATACATTCAGCAGGAATAGCCTGCTTGAAAATTTCCAGGATAAATGACATGACATTGTAAAAGTGTTTGTAAAATTATATAATAAAACAGAAATTTTAAGTATTAAAAGACATACATAGAAGCATACCAAATAATTATATGGTTTTTATTAGGAATCTGATTTGAATGAGTAATTTGGGTTCATATTTCTGAGATGAGACCTTCAAGATTAGAAAATTACTGGATATGAAATAATTAAGCTCAGAGCAAAAAATAATGAAGTGGAAATTCAAAGAACAATTTGAAAGATCAATGAAAGCAAAATTTGGTTCTTTGAAAAAATAAACAAAATTGATAAACCACTAGCAAAACTCACAAAGAAAGGGAGAGAAAGAAAATTAATAAACCAATTAAAAATAAAAAAGGGGAGATCATTATATATACTATAGAGATTCAAAGGGTAGTCAGAGATTACTTTGAGAAACTATGCCACAAAAAAAGAGAACCTGGAAGAAATGGATCAATTCTAGAACTCCCATAATCTGCTATGGTTGAATCAGGATGATCTAGCATATCTAAACTAACTCATCACTATTGAGAAAATTAAAATGTAATCAAAAGTCTTCCCTAAAACAAAAGCCCAGGCCCAGATGGATTCACTAATGATTCTTTTAAGCCGTTCAAGAAGACTTACTATCAATTCTTTTCAGGCTTTTCCAGGAAATTAAAGAAACAAGAACACTCCTGAATAGTTTT
Organism: Suncus etruscus; assembly: GCF_024139225.1. Lineage (NCBI taxonomy): Eukaryota > Metazoa > Chordata > Mammalia > Eulipotyphla > Soricidae > Suncus > Suncus etruscus. Next base: position 112,145,816 of record NC_064854.1, on the reverse strand, counting down.
TATAAAGCTAACATCATCATTAATAGCAAAAAAACTACAGACCAACATCCCTGATGAACATAGATGCAGAGATTCTCAACAAAATCCTAGCAAATAGGACCCAAAGCCTCATCAAGGTCATACACCATGACCAAGTAAGTTTAATTCCAGAGATGTAAGGATGGTTTATCATATTCAAATCAATAACATAATACACCATATCAACAAAAGAAAATAATCCCATAAAATCATATCAATAGATACAGAGAAAGCATTTGACAAGGTCAAACACCTATTCATGATAAAAAATTTTTTTTTGACAAAATGAGAAAGGAAGGAACTTTTCTCAACATAGTCAAGGCCATTTACCCAAGCACATGGCAAATATTATACTCAATGAAGATAAACTAAAATTCTTACCTGTAAAATCTGGAACAAGACAAGTTGGCCCCTCCCAACACTCCTATTCAACATAGTACTGGAAGTCTTGCCATAGCAATTAGGCAAGATATCAAGGGCATCCAGACAGTAAAAGAAGTCAAGCTCATACTGTTTGCAGATGACATGATACTCTAGTTAGAAAACCGTGAATACTATCATAAAGCTCCAAGAAATAATATATTCATATAGCAAAGTGAGAGGCTACAAAGTTAATGTGCAAAAATCAAATAATTGGAGAGAAGAAATGGACCTTAAATAAACAATCCCATTCACAATAGTGCCACAGAAAGTAAAATATCTTAGACCCAATTTATCTTAAGAAGTGAAGGACCTATATACAAAGAAAACTATAAAACACTGCTTCAAGAAATAAAAGAGGGGGCCGCCGCTGTGGCGCTAGAGGTAAGGTGTCTGCCTCGCCAGCGCTAGCCTAGGACAGACCACAGTTCGATCCCCAGGCGTCCCATATGGTCCCCCAAGCCAGGAGCAACTTCTGAGCTCATAGCCAGGAGTAACCCCTGAGTATCACCGGGTGTGGCCCAAAAAACAAACAAACAAACAAAAAAAGAAATAAAAGAGGACACAAGGAAATGGAGACACATATGCCGGTCATGGATTGGAAGGATTAAAATAATTAAAATGGCAATACTCCAAAGCATTGTATAGTTTTAATGCAATTCCTTTAAGGATACGCATAACATTCTTTAAAGAAGTGGATCAAACACTGCTGCAATTAATAATTCGGAATGATAAATGTCCACGACTTGCTAAAGCAATCCTTAGGAAAAAGAAGATGGGAGGCATCACTTTTCCCAATTTTAAATTTGTATTACAAAGCAATAGTCATTAAAACTGCATGGTACAGATATTCCTAAGTCTCACTAATGGCACAGCATGGTAACCCCTCTCTAGTCAGCTCCGAGAAAAACAAAGGACAGAGAATCAGTGCCTTTCCTCATTAGCTAATATCCTCAGTCTGCAAATTGCTCAAAAAATATAAAAGGCCCTTTGAAGAAATCAGGCAGGGCACAGTGTTAGCAGCTCTCACACCTATTCTATTTTCAGATTTCTCTCAGATTCTGTTTGCATAGTTTTTATCAATTGTTGTATCTACATGTTTTCTTTGATGGGAACAAAGTAAATGACAACTGAAATAAGAAAGCACTTTATTGTTGGGATGACTAGAAACTAAATGATTTGTGAAAAGTGACTCATCTCTTTTTTTATTATAATTTTAATGGAATCAAAGAGATACAATTACAAAGTGGTTCATGATTGAGATTCAGTCATACACTCTATACCACCTTTCACCAACACACAATTTCCTCTACTAATATCCCCAGTTTTTCTACCTGTCCCCCCACCTGCCTCTGTGATATATATTTTTTCCCTCCCTCTCTTCTTCTCTCCCCTCTCTTTTTTCCTTTTAGACCCTGTGGTTTGAAATACTGTTACTGAACCCTATCATCATTTTTATATGTCTCATAAATGAATGCAATCATTCTCTGTCTATTCCTCTTTCTCTGACTCATTTCACTCAGCTTTATACTCTCCATATCCATTCACGTATAAACGAATTTAATGACTATTTTACTTACAGATGCGGAGTATTTCATTGTATATATGAACCACCATTTATTTAAGCACTAACCTGTTCTCAGGCACTTGGATTGTTTTCAGATTCTGGCTACTGTAAATAGTGCTTCAGTGAATATAGTGAAGAGGGCTTTCAGCATTGTGTTTCTGGACTCCTAGGATATATCCTCAGGAGTCATATGAACATTGAGTCATATGAATACTGAGCTCAATTTCCACTATTTTGAAGAATGTCCATATTGTTTTCCAAAATGGTTGGTCTAGTCTACATTTCTTCCAATAATGAATGAAAGTTCTTTCACCCCAGCGTCCACTTCAATACTGGTTTTTCTTCCTCTTTCTGGTGTATGCCAGTCTCTGGTGTGGGAAGATGTCTTGTTTTTACTTGCATATCACTGATGATTCATGATGTGGAGCATTTTCTTCAAGTGCTTTGTTGTCATCTGTATTTCTTCTTTGAGGAAATTTCTGGATGAGGTTAGATGTCTTTTTCTTGTAAAGCTCTACTATTGCCTTATGTAACTTAGATATTAACCCATTATAAGATGGATCTTGGGTGAAAAATGTCTCTCATTCAGTCTATGGGAAATCTTTGTATTCAGGTTACCATTTCCTTTGAGATGCAGAAGCTTCTCAGTTTAATGTAGTTCTATTTGTTTGTCTTTGCATTCACTTGCTTATTCAGTGCTGTTCGATCCTCAAAGATGCCTTTACGTTCAATGACATAGAGTGTTGCTTATGTTTACCTTTATGTGCCTTATGGTTTCTGGTATCAAGGTCTTTTATCCATTTTTATTTAATTTTTTGCACAGCATTAAAAATGTTCTGAATTAATTTTTTGCATGTAGTTGAACAGTTTTCAAGACACCACTTGTATTTAAGAGCTTTTCTTTGCTCCAATGTATTTCTTGCCCCTTTTCAAAAATTGGTCATGTACCTAAGAGTCTTTCTCAGAATATCCAAGTCTGCTTCATTGATATGAGGTTTTCTCTTTATCCCAATTCCATACTATTTTAATTCCTATCACTTTAAAATAAAGTTTAGTGACTCACTTCTTAATGACCACTTAAGATCAGATTCAATCCTTTAAATAAATGTTTTAAAGATCTAACAGAAAGACCTGGTTTGTATTCCATAGAGTGGTTTCATGATACTTAGATTCTGTTTTAGGTCTCAGTTCAATGACATGATTTGTTGCTAAAGAGACTTTCATATGGATAAGATATCTCCTAAATAATAAAATTAGTAGAGTGCTTTCAAATGGACATCTTGTCTATTTAAATAATCTGCTGCCTTGCCCTCTCTGTGTACTCAACCAGAGCACTAACATATAAAGTCATTTTGCAAAGAAAAAAATTTTACTTAGGGTTTTTTTTTCAGTAAGAGATGAAAAATATTCATTGAACTTCAAATTTAAAAGCTATTTTGTTTAGGGTCTATTTCAATTATGTTAAATAGAACTAAAAATGTAAAATAATTTAGATCCTAATAATGATCTGGGAAGTTCAGTCCTAGTTATTTAGGAGATATTTTAGGGAACAGGAAAACATTTTCTGTTTTCTAATGAGAGCAAGAACAGGTTTCTGAATGGTTCTCAGTAGAGTGTTACTGGGTAGTTAAAAATTCAGATTTGGGGTTCCCATACTATTGGTTTCTGGTCATAGTTCATAGATAAATGATCCTGGACAATTTAATATATTTCTCAGCTCTTGAGAATAATAACATCGACATATTTGCTTCCTGGAGCATTTGATGAGATAATGTGTATAAATGCATAATATCTGGCCCAGAATAAGTACTTGATTTGCACAAACTCGTGTGGAAGCTGTCCCATACCATTTACATGATTTACATGATTATCATAAAATAGTCAAAGACACTTTGAATTGGGAACAGAGATGTTTTGATTAAAATTACATTTCAACATCTTTCTGAATATCTGGCATGCCTAATGTGATTTTTTTCTACATACTGACAGATTCTGTGATATATAGTAATATTAATAATTGTCCTTATGCACATAACTCCAAGAGAACACCCATAATCAGTGAAGCCATCTCTATCCCCTAATATCCTATCTTTCAGCCCCACACCCACTCACCACCAATTCAGTTATGATTATCAATTTTCCTGTTCAGTTGCTTTTAGACATTTGTTGCTACCTTGTTGTTCACATATGAGATAAACCATTCTGTTTTTTCTATATAACACTGTGTCTTATTCTCCCCAGATGGAAAATGGGCTCAGTAAAAGATAGTGCAAGATTTGTCTTAAGTGGAAAGTGCAACAAAATTGAACACACACTGATTTCTTGGGTGTAAATGTACTTTAATTTAGATGTAAATGCTAAGTCCATACAAGAAAAATATGTAAGCATAAAATTATACATAAAATTATAACCATATTCAATAACTACCAGTGGTTATGAAGTTGTAGTATCAAAGGTTATAAATGTTTGAGTTTATGTTCTGAATTGTTCTGAATTAAAATTGTTGTGAAGAGCTTTATGTGCTAATGACATTTTTACTGTTCTGAGAATTTCTCACTTATTTTTTTAATTGGGGGGGGGATCTCACACAGCAGTGCTCAAGGGTTTCTCCTGGCACCTCAAGAAAATGGTAACCTGGCTACAAAGATTTCCCATCTGATATCCCAAAGATATATAAGGAACTAATAGAGTTTAACAAGAAAAAGTCATCTAACCGCATCCAAACATGGGAATAGATGAACAGACATTTCTTCATAGAAGAAATACAGATGGCCAAAAAGCACATTGAAAATGCTTGACCTGGGACCATAGTGGTGGCACAAGAGGTAAAGCATTTGCCTTGCATATGCTTACCTAGGATGGACCGCAGTTTGATCCCCCAGCATTCTATATGGTCTCCCAAGCCAGAAGCAATTTCTGAGTGCATAGCCAGGAATAACCCCTGTCACTGGGCATGGCCCCAAAACAAAACAAAACAAAAATTGTTCCACTTTATAAATCAACAAGGAGATGTAAATCAAAACAACAATGAGATATCATCTCACACCACAGAGACTGGTACATGACTAAAAGAATAAGAACAGTCAGTGCTGGTGTGGATGTGGGGAGAAAGAAACTTACTCACTGCTGGTGGGACTGGAGACTGATCTAACCATTTTTGAAAACAATATGAACATTCCTCAAAAAGGTAGAAATTGAGTTTCCATCTGAACCAGCCATACCACTCCTGGGATTATATTCTGGGATTACACTTCTGGGATTATATACTCAATGCAGAAAACATACATGCATACCTATGTACATTGTAGTACTACTCACAGTGGCCAGAATCTGGAAACAAGCTAAGTGCCAGATAAGAGATAAGTGGATATAGAAATGGTGGTGGGCCAGAGTGATAGCACAGTGATAGGGTAGGGCATTTTCTTTGCATTTGGTTAACCTAGGACCAGGAACGAACCTAAGTTTTATTCCCAGATCCCATATGGTCTGCAAGGAGCAATTTTTGAGCACAGAGCCAGAAATTGAAATCCCTGAGTGCTGCTGGGTATGGCCCCAAAACAAAAAAAATAAATAAAAATAAAAAAAAACAAATGGTGGTAGAACTACACAATGAAATACTATGCAGCTGCTAAGAAAAATGAAGTCATGAAATTTGTTTCTACATGAATGGATATGAATAGTATTATGCTGCTCATAATCAGTCAGAGGGAGAGGGATAACTTGGAATGACTGCACTAATTTTGTACATACAAAAACAAGATAGTAATGTATTAATTCTTAACACAATAGAGATGAAGGCCAGGAGTACCAGACCATGGATATGAGCCTTGCCTCAAAAAGTTCAAAGTGCAGTTAGGGCACAGAAAGACTATTATGACAATGGTAGTTAGAAATGATCATGCCAGATAAGAACTGAGTGCTGAAATAAAATAAAGTGATATGGATAATACTCCTTCAGTAATATTATTGCAAACCAGAAAGTATAAAAAGAAGATAGAGAGAGAAGACAGAAAGAAGAAAAAAAGAAGGAAGAGTAGGAAAAGGAGGAGAAAGAGGAAAATGAGAGGAGGAGAAGGAGGAGGAAGAGAAGAAGAAAAATGGTTGCCATAGAGGTAGGCAGTGAAGAGGGAAGGGGGCAGGAGGGAAACTGGGGCCATTGTTAGTGGAAAATGTGTACTGGCAAGGAGTGTCATACATTACATGACTACAACTAATCATGTCCAACTTCAAAACCTCTATTATAAACAACCTTATAAACCATGGCATTTAAATAAAGTAATTTTGAAAAACAAAAAAGAGAGGAGATACAGGTAACATGTACTAGGGCAGTATGTATTCAGGCAACATATGTGCCAAAAGTGTTATTTATTTAAGCACTATAATTACAAATATGTTTGTAGTTGGATTTCAGTCATAAAAAGAACACCCCTTTACCAGTGCAACCTTCCCAACACCAATGCTCCCCATCTCCCTCCTCCCCCACCCCTGTTTTTTTTTTCACCCACTGTTTTTGACACAACCATTCTACTCTCACTCATCATCTTTGGTTATTGAGTAAATCTAATCCAGTAGAAAAAAAAATCCTAAATCCACATCAGTTCAGTAATTACTATTAGGTTTAATTAATACTAGTTGTAATTATATCTATTTCTGACCCTGTTTACCATGTTAATTAAGAGATTTGAATAATCTAATGATACTAGAGTCTAGTTACAGGGGTGGTGAACAAGTTCGACACAAAGAGCCAAAATTTTCAACTGTGAGAGTCAGAGAGCCACACCACGCAGTGACCTGCCAAAACAGACAAACACTCACACAAAAGCATCTAATTTTAACATTATTATACTAAACACATATTGCATTTTGTCATTTTGAGTGAGGGTAAAAATCCTGTTCACCACCCCAGTCTAGACTATCTTAAGAATATTACGAAAAATAAAAACCTTTCCTTATTTTGATGATAATAACGATATCCTATAGGTCTGAAAGTATTTACAAAGATCAGTTCATTACAAAATCATGCAGATCAAAGTCATAATAATTATTAATAGAAACTAGAGAGTGTGGAATTTACAAGCAAACCCCTCATATGTTTCTGATCTTAATTAGAACATTTTCAAGAAAGTTCTGGTGTTTTTGGAGTCGTGACAACACTATGGTTTGTTATTTTTAAAATATTGCATTTTTCCCTCAGGCACATGTGTTCCGACTAAGTAAAAAAATATATGTGTGTATAAATATATTTATCATTATTCTTTATGAAATATTGGCATTCTCACCAAAGATTGGACATTATATGTATAGTTATCAGACTATAAATGGTAATAGGAATACACCATTAGGGTACAAATTTTAACCCCCCAAAAATAAGATATAAATATGTTTGAGGATCTTAAAGTCAACTTTTTTTTAACATTTATTGAACATTTACTAATAATACAATCTAATAAAACTTTATCTGCTAGATCAATATGATACCCAATAATCAGATTAGCTTTTTTGAACTTGAGACTAATGTGAAGGAGAATTAAATTATATATTAACTCGTTTTTTATTTATATTATCACATATGGTTAGTGGTTACCATAATTTAGAATATGAATAATTTAGAATGAATATCAATTATGGTGCATAGGCTAACTATGTTAGCACTACTGGAAGCAAATTAGAAATAAAGAATCTCATTTCCTACCTGGAATCTCTGAGTTAGGATCTGTCTACATTTTGGTAAGACTCCAAAATGATCCATATATAAACCACTCTTTCAGTGGCTCTATTGTAGGGTACAATGCTCTAATTTCCATTTCATTTCATCCAATCAACCAACCAGTCAATCACTCAACCAACTAATCTTTTAAGTCTATTCTTTGGGACCTGTTACTGTTCCTGGCACCATGCACTGAGCAAAGTATAAAAGTGAAAAAAGAAAAAAACATCACAATGTTGCAGGAAGTAGTATACAGCATACTGGGCAAAGCATAAATATTGTCTCAAGCTCTTTGGACAATATCTCTTTCTTTTTATTTTGGTTTTTGGGCCACACCTGGCGTTGCTCAGGGGTTACTCCTGGCTGTCTGCTCAGAAATAGCTCCTGGCAGGCACAGGAGACCATATGAAACACCGGGATTCGAACCAACCACCTTTGGTCCTGGATCAGCTGCTTGCAAGGCAAATGCCACTGCGTTATCTCTCTGGGCCCCCAATATCTCTTTCTAAACGTTTTACCCTGTGCAAATTAACTCATTTCTCTGAGACTATTTCACAAGTTTTTAAGGAGAAACAATGTGTGAAGATTAACAGAAAACAATAATAAAGGGTCAAGTCATTATTGCTGTTGCTTCAATTATCAAGGCTATTAGTATATAGCTGTAAGAAACATATACCCTTAAATTAGTTGTACACGTGGAAACATACTAGGTAAAAGTATAAATTAGGCTAAATGATTCTGAAGTTTTATATGCTTTGTTCTCAGGCAATTGCACCCAGCATGTTAGAAGAGAATAATTCTTTGTACATGGACATGACATCTCTAAATGAGAAATCATAAGTGAATGAATTGTGATTAGTGAACATATTGTTTAATTTTGTTGTTTTTGTTTTGGGCCCACACCAGGCAATGCTCAGTGCTTACTACTGGCTCTTCACTCAGGAATCACTTCTGGCAGGTCTCAGGGAAGCAGATGGGATGCCAAGGATTACAACTGGGTCAGCCATATGCAAGGCAAGCACCTAACTTGCTGTACTATCTCTTCTCTGTTCCCTGCTGTTAAATTATTTTAGGTCATATCCTCTACTACAAGACCTTAGTGAGCTCTCATTATTGAAATTAATGTGTGACATTTTATTTTATTTTGTGTATGTGTGACATTTTATTTATGTAACAAATATTTGTCTTCTATTACAAGACAGTGGAGTTTTATAAAGCCTGATATCATGGACTTAAAGCCCAGCTATACCACATACTATCAAAATTTCCCTCTGCCTTAGTGTCTTCATTTGTGTCTTTATTACAGCATTTGTGGTGATAAAAGTAACAACAAACTCACAGATTTGTGTACAAATAAAATGAGTTGACACATTCCTGGTGCTTACTAGAAAATATCAAATACCTGGAAACTCAGTAAATATAAGCTATTTTATATAACTATATAAATATAAAGAAAGTAGAAGTGAGTAAACAAAAATATATGCCTTAATAAAACAACTAAGTAGTTAACTGAGTCTAAGAAAAAAAACTGCTTACTGTCTGTGTAAGGACTATTTGAAGTTCTTTTCTTCACAAATTAGTTCTATCCCTCCTTTGCTCAACATTCAAACCAAATGTTGCAAGAATTTGTGAATGCCAAGTGACAAAGGCATCCACAATGCTTTTGAAACAGCACAGACATTTTAATATGCTGCATAATATGGCTACAAGACGCATTTGTTTCTCTCTAAGCTTATTAAGTGGTCACTCACTTCCATGATCTCCTAGTAGTCTAAGATTATATTGCTGTTAAAGGTAAAAATATGTATCTATATGAAGCAGTCCTTTCTATACTAGGTTATGCTCTTCTTGAAAAGAAACCAGCATCAACCTGGAATATAAAGAACCAGTTTTAATGGAGCAGTTGACCAGATATATCTGTGACCTGAATTAAAACATAATGGAAGAAGTTCAAAGAAAATATTCAGCACTTGAGCTAATATATGCATCAGACCATCTCATTAACTGTTCTTTCTCACTAACTGCCATTAGTGTTAACCCAGACCATGAACTTCCTGACATTAACTCTTGTTAGAAAATGACTACACCACATAACTTAGTTCCTTTTCCCTGACTTATCCTTACCCCAGATATAGAAAAATTGTTTAGGAATGAGCTTATTTTCTGAGGTCAATCAATCTGCTTTTTAGTGAATTTTATTAAATAAGTATATTTTCAGGGGAAACTTAAAAATAATTAAATGGGGCCCGGAGAGATAGCACAGCGGTGTTTGCCTTGCAAGCAGCCGATCCAGGACCTAAGGTGGTTGGTTCGAATCCCGGTGTCCCATATGGTCCCCCGTGCCTGCCAGGAGCTATTTCTGAGCAGACAGCCAGGAGTAACCCCTGGGCAATGACGGGTGTGCCCCCCCCCCAAAAAAAAATTAAATGAGTAACAACAAGAGGTAAGTGTGTATAAAAAGGAGAACATAAACACACAACTCTAGAAGAATAAAAAGTGAGGATGACAACGTTTACTCTGGGTAACACAATTAGGGTTTTCGATTTACCAAAAATTAATCTATCATAGAAACCTACCTTAATGACAGAGGAAACATCAAATTACAGAGCATCTCTCTTTGGTCATAAGATTCCTCCTTCTCCTTTGAAGTTCTGGACTCCTTGTCCCAATTTTTAGGGATATATATACCTATCATTTACCCTCATTAATATTGGCAGATGCATATATACAGATTCCCTAAAGCTCTGTGATACCTATTTTTTCTTAAATGAAACTGTTAAGTTTGATTATTTGACCAGTACCACAGAATGGGAGGGGACATTTTTTCTTTCTCAACAATTTTAATCCTCAGAAACATCATAACATCATAACACTGTGGAAAAGTCTTTGAAGAAAAAGACTTCCAATTAACATCTCCCTTTTATTTTTTTTGGCTCTATAGAACTCTAAAGGTAATTCTAGAGACCAGAATTAGTCAGGATACATTCAACAAACCTTAATGTTTTAGCTCTTTTATGTGAGTTTTCGAAGAAAACTCTACAAATAAAAATATACAGTCCAAATAGACTTATATAAACGTGATTAATAATGGGGTATTTCTAAGATAGAGGTTAATTATAACTTAAATTAAAAGTATGATTGAGTGTTTATTAAGAACATGGGCTCTTAATCAGTCTAGAATTAAATCACAGATCTGTCACTAGCTGTGAAACCTTGGCAAATAAGACCAAGAGCAGGAGGTAATATTTGCTCTTAGGGAGGCTGACTTCAGAGCCCATGTGTTAATAATTTTACTGTGACTTTCTTGGTATAGTCACTGGCATGAGTGATCATCGATATCAATTATTATCAATGTGTTGATATTGGGAGGGCTGGAGCTCCATCCCTGGCAGTGCTCAGGGATTATTCTGACTCTATGCTCAGGAGTGATCCCTGGCAGTGTTTAGAGAACATTTCTGGTACTGGAGATTCAAGGGTCAGTTGAATGCAATAATGAACAATATGTACAATAATGATGTACAATAATGAAAGCTAGAGCATAAACCATTGCTAATATCCAAAAGTCTATGACCCAACCTTCCTTAAAAAAAGAAAACATTGATGAAATATTAGGGTGTTTGCCTTGCAAGCTGCTGACCCACGATGAACCGAAGTTCAATCCCCTGCCATCCCATATGGCCCCCCAAGCCAGGAGCGATTTCTGAGCTCATAGCCAGGAGTAACCCCTGAGCATCACTGGGTGTGGCCCCAAAACAAAACAAACACATAAAAAGAACTGAAATTTATTTGCAATGGAAATATTATAGAGTACAATGTTTTTCTTCTCTAGTGCTCAATGACACCTTCATTGAAACCAGATGAAACTTTTCTTTCATGCCTAACATGCCAGAGAATCTTATGTCCAATGAATATCTAGGATATTACTTAATTAATACCAACAGTAGTCATGCAACTTTTCTGTATTATGATGGATGCCAGGTAACTCTAAATAAAATTTATGGTGCAACGTTAAAATGTAGTAGCTTTATTTTTGTTTTATTAATTCTAATAATGGCAAATACCATTTACTTAGAACCAACAATGTGCTAGGTTTTTTCATAAATCATCTTTACTCTTTATACTGATCTTATGAATAATATACCATTACCTCATTACTTCAGTAGGGAAGTATTCTAAGGAAAGAGTTTTGTTTTGTCCAGGGCAACAAGTGAAGTTAGAGGAGACTTAAATCTGAGTAATTCTGAATTTCTTTTTCTAAAAAAAAATCAGAATTTTTAATGTTCTTTCCAAAAGGTCATATTTCTTACAGTTTTCATCATCTTTCCTAAAACCTACTTTTTCTCACTTACTAGTTGTATTGTTGGACAAAAGTCATCATTATTCCATCTCATTCTGCTTATCTTCATGGATTTTTATGGATACTATCCAGTGAGGCTTTTGTGAATAATAAGATTTAGATTGGCAAATTTGCCTCCCAAAGATCAGTTTAGCAGCACAAGTTTATTCTGTGTAAGCAAATAATGCAAATTTCTGGAAATTAAACATAATTAAACCATGGGACACATTGACTTAAGCCAAATTTGATGTAACCTAGTATTATACATTATGAGCACTGACCAGTGATGCCAATGTAAGAAGCAAAAGCTACAAACAAAAGCTAGCTATATATAATACACACTTCTGGCATCTTGGTACAAATTCAGTCTATATTTAGGCCTTTAAATATGCTTCATTCTATAATTGGAGTGCTTTCTCTCTCCCTTCATCACTTCATTCACTCACTCTTTGTTCTTGGAAATTCTGTGCACTGCTAAATAATGTTCTAAACTAATTTTTAAGAGTAGGTAAAGTCTTCTAAGTTCTACTTAGAACCAAACACTTTCCCCTTCCAGGAGAAGTCTGACTGTTATTTGACATTCATTTGTGTGATCCTTTAGTTTCCTTATTCTTTAGTTTAAACTCCAAAAGATTACTAAAGACACATGTCACTGAATGATTCGGCAAATTATTGGCTGAAGGACTTTGATAGTGATATAGTTAAAGACCTAAAGTGAAAAGAATTTTGAAATGAAAAGGGCTCAAAATAGCTCCTTTAACTTGCCAGGTATTGAATGAACAAAACAAACACATATTTTTGGATATAGAGACTTAGTATATATGACTTTTATAAACCAAGAGATCAAAGAGATGGAACACATGCCTTATATGTGGGAGATTCTGATTCAACCCTCAATGTGCATGATCCTCCAAACACCACTAGATGTGGCACCAAAAACAAAGGTGACAATTCATTGTGTTAGGCACCTTCATATTTCAAGTAACAAATCTAAAGTGAGCTCACTACATCATCAGACTATTTTCACAAGAGAAAACATCCTTCTTTGTTCTACTAATATATGCTGCAGAGTGATGATTTTGGAGGAGAAAAACAATGCCGTTCTTCTAGATCATAATACCTCTACTGTTGAGAGACACTTGACCTGACTCAGAGGCAATGCCTCAGTACTACTGGGCAACATTGAGTGGGCATCTGGATAAACAAGAACAATCCTCAGAAATGAAGAGAATCGTTGTGAGGCAGAGAATACAGACAGTCTACATTGACTTGTCTCTTCTTGACTAATCTTGCATCAGATGCAACTTATGAAAGTCATATACAACTCTTTATCATTGCTTTTGCTAGGGGAATTCATTGGTATGTATTTATTATCTGGGCAAGAAGGGAGCCATTAATCTGAAATAGTGACATTGCAAAGAGTATGTTTTAAAGCATACATGGATAAAGCTTTGAAAAGAGACTTGCAGACATCAAGCACTTGATAGTTCATGATAGAATTTGAGACACTATTTTTATCTTTTTTTTATGTAACAGGGTGATCTTTATCTCTTCCCCCAAAGGATAAATCCTACCATTTTGGGGCATAAGCTTTGTGATCACAATTGCAAAGAAAAGGAAGTTTACTACTAGAAGGTTTCTGACGTATAGTAGAAAAATTGCTACTAAATACCATACCATCAAAATTCTTTCTGTCCTCAAGTTAGTAGTGGTGAAGTTGAGATACTCTGATATCTAGTTATGAAATCTTATATTTCTTAACTTCCTTGTGCTTGTTTTCTCATATCATGAGGAGAATGTGTGTGTTCACTGAATTACACTAAATATTAAATGCAGAATTGTTTCCCATTTAAAATACTTTGATTTCATCACTCCTTTAAGAATAAGCTCAAGCTCCCCCCTTACCCACTACTTTCTTTAGTTGATTTCATCTAACATCCTTTTCCCAAAGAAGCCTATCTCTTCAAAATTTATTTCTTGAAAACTTTCAATCTTTCTTGTCTGGGGTTCTTTGGACATGCTTTGCACATGGCCTTCCAGTTTTACTCTTGAAGAGTCCCCTTCTCTTCTTGCCTTGCCTTAAATGTTCTTGGTAAGACCTTTCTCCTAAGATTGCCTAAAATAGGACTCTGTGCTTTCTCTTCAAGCCCATGTTCTTCTCTGACCACGAATCTCATTTGCTTATCTGTTTCTTTCCTTGCTTATTTCCACTCTGTAAAAGCCCGACTTCTCTCTGGATCACATTTCCCCTCTTTCTCTCTTCTCACACCTTTCTAAGAAAGTTTCATTCAACAAAATCTATCTTGTTTCACTAAATAAAATAGAACTCTTTATTGGGTTTTTGTCCAGGTATATAATTCTTTTATAGACCTGGTTACAATTAACCACTCCTTATTAGTGTATTTGCTCACTGATTCATATCAACATATCTAAGTATATGTTACATAGGAATAAGGATCATTATGCTTGTTCTGTCTTAGCCATGTAATAGAGCACATATTTGATGACTTAGGAAGTCAATGAATGAATGAATTGAAGACCAAGGAGGACTTTTCATTTTTTGTGATTAGAGGAAATAAAACTATTGGTGAAGACTCACAGCTAGTTTGAGATTGAGAGGCATTCTGCTTGAATAACCACAACTACACAAAAATAAAGTTAACTATTGCCAGGAGCAACAACTCTGAATAGATAGAAATTAGGGGTTGAGAAAGACCACAATGGGATAGGGGAACCCTAATCAAACTATATCAAAATACAGTCTTTCTATAAATTAATATATAATTCCACAGACATATTTCATATTCATTAGTTTTATGCTTTTTCAGCTTTCATTTTCTATAGTTTAGAGCCTGACCCAAGTTTACAGTTGCAGAAAAAAAAAACACAATATGTTTGAACATGATGCTCCTTGGTGATTTAAAATGCCCTAAAAATTATGGAATTGCTCTTGTCTTACATATATTTGATTCAAGTGACTTAATTACGGTGTTTGTAATTTTTAGTGTAGTGTCATAGGGTTGTTTTGGCTCTTTAAAAATTCTTTAAAGTAACATAAGAATCAGTGTCAAGGATCCAGAGTGATAATAGTACAATGATTAAGATGCACAATCCCAGTTCTATAACCAGTGATGCATGGTCCCCAACCACTGAGATGGCCTTGATGCAACCCTAGAGGCCTCTTAAGCTCTACTATTGTAGACTGTGTAATCTCTAGTAGCATCACATCCTCATATCCTCTGTTAAATCTCAAGTCTAAGAAAGGAGATTAAGAGATAAAAAGTCTAGGCCAGTGCTTCTTCAATTTTTATTATATTGACATTTGGGAATCATTGATCACTACAATCATTTTTTGTGTTGAATAATTTTCTAGGTATAGTAGTATGTTGAGTAGAATCTTTATCTTCAACCTACTCTATGCCTGTAGTGGCATCTTGAGTTGTTGTGACCCAAATTGTCTCCTATTTGCAGAATTGAAGATTCTATGATAATTATAGTTGGAAATAATCACTCTAAACAAGAACTGGGAGCTGAAAGGAGATAAAAATAATAGTCATGTTAACCTTAGTAACAATATTGCATACAACAGTGTCCAAAGGGAGAGACAGGGGAAAGGAGAGGAAGGGGAAATATTTGCCCCTGAGGTAGGTGAGGAGAGCAAGAGGGTAACTGGGGACATTAATGGTTTAAGTTGTGCACTGGTGAAGGTTATTGTACATTATATGACTGAACTTTAATCATGAACGACTTTGTACCCATGGGGTAAAAATACAACTGTATTATGAACAACCTTGTAATCACAGTGTTTAAATAAAGTCATTTTAAAAAGAATAAAACGATTAAAAGTAAAAAATATTTTTAATAAAAAGTAAGCCCTGAGCACTGCCATGTGTGTCTCTAAAACAAAAATAATCTTTATTCAGCGTAGCTCAATTGTCCAGTTTGGGTGCGGCAGCTATTTCTTGCTTCAACTCTGAAGACAGATACAATGGAAATGGAATTAATAAAGGAAAAGAATCCAACCCTTGCCTTAAAAATTCCAACTAATTATTATTTAAATTAAAAATTTAAATTAAAAATTCCAACTAATTATTATTTAAATAAATCAGCGAAATTACATTTTGAGTAATAGAAATGTGCTATTTCTTTTGTTTTGTTGTTGTTTTGGGGCCACACCCGGTGACACTCAAGGGGTTACTCCTGGCTATGCGCTCAGAAATTGCTCTTGACTTGGAGGACCATATAGGATGCCAGGTATCAAACAGAGGTCTGTCCTGGGTAAGCCACTTGCAAGGCAAGTGCCTTAACACTGTGCTACCGTTCTGGCCCAAAATGTGCTATTTTTTTTTTAATTACAGTATACTTCAATGTATTGAGCAGTATCCTTAAAGTAGGACAGTCTTCAGCATAATAACCCTATAGTGTAGATGTTATTGCTCCCATTTATATTCTGTAAAGCAATATAAAGTAACTTAAGATTACATAACTAGGAACTAGCCATCATTTACTGAATTGGTGATCAGAGGTGAATTTAATTATCACCCCCGATTGAAACCAATATAATTCAGAAGAAAATAAACCAAACATAGGAACAAATAAGTGTTTCAGAGAGAAATGTTTCCAGTTGAAAAGGCTCTAATTTGAATGATGCTACTTTGAAAAATATCCTTGCTCAGACAAGGAATATGAAACTTTCCCTGAATGAGATGCTGGAATAAGTATTTCATCTCTAGTATTTATCATCTTAATTTTGACAGTAAAGTAATAAATTTTTACAAATCAGGAGATTTAAAATTAAGAATCATTTCAATGGACCTGGAATAGCAATTAATTCTTATATATTATAGACAGACATTTATACTGTAATTATTGCCTAAAATGTACCTATCAATGATAAGACACTTTGTCCCAAGAGTTTAACCTTACCCTGTCAATGCTACAAATGTTTTGATTACTAAAATTAATCAGATCTAAATCAACACTGGAGCATCATCATGAAGGCAAAAGTTTCTTGGGTAAAAGTCATCAAGCCAATTGAACTTTGTAATCAAATTTCTATCAAGTACAAATGAATATTCTTTAATTTTTCCATTCTCTCAAAATTATTTTCATAAGGGTAAGTTCATTTCTTTAGAAAAAGCTTAGTAAACATTTGTGAACATATTTTATTCAAAATGATGTCGGAGATTTTTCATCAGTGAAACTCTTAACAGGCCATTATCTATGTCTTAATTTATGTTCATTGCATAGTAGTGTTAGATGGTGGGAAATCATCCAGTGGAGCTGAGATCCCTTTAGTTTCCAAGGCTAGCCTAATGTGTATAGATCAGAAAGCAAAGTAAATTGATGGATTTGAGCCAAGTTCATATTTTTGAAATCATATATTAGATAGTCTTTTTTTTTTTTTTTTTTGGTTTTTGGGCCACACCCGGCAGTGCTCAGGGGTTACTCCTGGCTGTCTGCTCAGAAATAGCTCCTGGCATGCACGGGGAACCATATGGGATGCCAGGATTCGAACCAACCACCTTTGGTCCTGGATCGGCTACTTGCAAGGCAAACGCCGCTGTGCTATCTCTCCGGGCCCATATATTAGATAGTCTTAATGATATAAACCAAACCTTCTTCGGATAAATATGGCTATGATATTGAACCTAAAAGGGGAATACTGAGATATGAAAGGGCATATCTTGTTTTATTTTATTCTTATGGAAAGCAAATATTTAACTTATATTAAGCTTCCAAGAAAGCTGATGACCCAAGAAAAGCTAAAAGTTCGATATGTAAATGGCAGAAAGTTTGGATATAAAGTACAATTGAATGAGTCAATTCCAACTACTATACCATCCTAAATATTTAAAGTAAAATGGTCTAACATTTTCACCTAATTGCTTTTTGTTCTTGTTTCAAATATCCCATCCACTCCTCCTACTACCTAGTCTCATGAAAAATCTATAAAGCATTTGCTTTCTGTACTCCTTCAAAGATGAGTATTGCGTAACCACCACTAGGATTAGAAGCTAGGAATTTTTTCTCTCTCAGAAGTTTTTATCACCCACACTGGAAACTTTGAGAAAATACATAATATTTATATAAAGTATTATTATTAACTTCATATGTTTACATATATTAATTTTATCTGTAGTATTAAAAGAATGATACAAATTACAAATGAAGGAATGTGATAAGTGCAATGTACAATACGTGACATGTACATTGCTCTGCATTATAGGGACTTATTTCTTTTCTACAAAGCCCACTTTAATGTCTATCAACTCATCTGGAAACCTCTCTTGATCATCTCTCTTCTTTCACTGGCACGGTATCTGATATTTTTTCCTAGGAAATTGAATTATCACACCTATCAGAATTGCTAATTTATAATTTACTTATTCAAAGTAAGGACAAGTACTGCTAAAATTTTAGCAATTGATTTTTGTTTAAAAATTATCTCCTTTTCCCCACTCCCCAAAATGATGATATTCATTATTTCTGAATGTTACAGCTTAAGTAAATCTGGTTATAATCTTAAAATAGCAAAAGGGTTATTATGTTGAAATTTGAATTAAACTTTTAAAATATATTTGACCTTAAAGATTTACAATTACTATTTTAGGGCTCAGAGCAATAGCGCAGTGCTAGGGCATTCACCTCCTGGGTCCCATATGGTCCCCCAAGCCAGATTTCTGAGTGCATACCCAGGGGTAACCCCTGAGTGTCACCAGGTGTGGCCCAAAATCTAAAAAAAAGTACTATTTAAATTTAAATTTCCCTGAAGATAACCTCTTATCTAAATGTACTTCAAAATATGAAGTACATTTTATGAAAAATTATTATACCAAGAAGATAATATAAAGTGTGAGATGGTTTCCCAGGACATGGATGTAGTCATGATGCTGATTCAATCCAAATAGTACATAAATACTTTAATCACTTTCAGGAAATACCTTTGAACAAAGAGCTAAGAGTGGTCCCTGAGCACAGCTGGTGTGACCCCTCAAAGAGTTATGAAATAAGATTGTGCGATTATTAATTTTCAACGCATTTAATAAGCATTAAGTAAATGGTTCCTTCATTTCACAGAAATATAACTATATTAAGATATTTTGACCTTGGGGCCGGCAAGGTGGCGCTAGAGGTAAGGTGTTTGCCTTGCAAGTACTAGCCAAGGAAGGACTGCGATTCGATCCCCCAGCATCCCATATGGTCCCCCGAAGCCAAGGGCAATTTCTGAGCGCCAGGAGTAACCCCTGAGCATCAAACGGGTGTGACCCAAAAAACCAAAAAAAAAAAAAAAAGATATTTTGACCTCAACTGAAAAAATACTCAAAATAGTTGGATATATCCATGCAAAAATCATCCAAAAAGTGGGGAAGGTGGGGTAATAGCACATCGGTAGCACATTTGTCTTGAATAGGGTCAACCTGAGACAGAACTGGGTTTGATTTCTGGTATCCCATATGGTCTCATGAGCCTGCAGGAGCAATTTCTGAGCACAGAGCCAGAAGTAACCTCTGAGCACCACTGTGTGTGGCCCCCTTCAATAAAAAGAAATGTGCAACAATTTTAGCATATTTTGGAGATGGTTTGAATATAAGTGATTTTTAACTTATTTTTATTGATGTTTATGCATAATTACATTTAACAAATGGGTCATGATTTTACCGATACTGTCAAATACGTTTCACTTTGAAAAACCAAAAAAATAGATCTTTCATTTTTTAATCTAAGATGGCTTCCAACTGTGAGGTAATGGTACCCAGTTAGTGAGTATGCCCAGGTTAATTATCAAAGCAGTATTGGAGCTGCAGTTTGGATGCAGAAAATGTCAATATAGGATTGATCTGTACCTACAGGAAATAACTTAAAAAGCTGTCTTTTACAAAGGTTTGTGCAAAAACCAAGATCTCTAATTACTGAAGCCTGACTGCAACAACCATGTTTGAGGAGAAATTTTCCAGGGACCATGAAGGAAGCCTTTGGGGCTAGACAACTTAGTATGTCCAGAGCTTGTAGTTGGTCTTATGGCAGGATACTTCATGGGTAGAGACACCATGTTTTTAGGACAAAAGTTTTATCTTTCTATTTCCCCAATTTTTGCTGCACCTATGCAAAAAACAACTGCCACCTTTTTTTAAAAAATCTTTTAGATGGGGCTCTTGAATTTTCATAGAACCTTGGGTCAAAAATTACTTTGCTTTACCTCAGATTTCTGCATTTTTCTATGAAATTAAAAGGAAAAAGAAAAAAGCAAGGATGGGGGCCAAGGGCCAAGTGGTCCCAGGTGCATTCATTGGTGGAGATAAAAAAGGACAGAACTAAATATCCAAGCCAAAGTCAACAACAATATAATTATGCGACCCAAACTATAACCATCTAAACATAAAATTGGCCTGTTATACTGACAGGTTAGGGGCAAAGATTGATATAGGGTGCCTCTGGAACATTGCTGGAGCAAGGTAGACACTGGTGGAAGAATTAGCTCTGATTCTTTTTATGTCCGAAATCAAACTATGAAGGACTTAGTAACTCACGTTGGTTTTAATAAAATAATTTTTAAAATTGTCTTTTATAGTCTGAATTGGTGCTAAAGATGCAATTTTACAACCAGTTGTGCGTTTTTGTCTTTAGCTATGCATGGAATCTCATTTCAGAGGAAGCAGAGAATATGATTGGTGTTTGCTGCCTCAGGTCACATATGCCATCTAAATGGTTCTACAGACATTATGCAATTCAATTCACAGGGGCAATTAAGTAGTTCAGTATGTATCATCTCCATCATCTGAGAGAACATATACAAGCTTTAGAAAACTGATGGTGGACCTTTTCTGAATTACAAGAGATGACTAGACTCTCTATCACTCCTCTTCAGACAGAACCACAAAGCATCAGCTCAAAGGCATTTTTCTTTTGCATGCAAAAGATTTATGATGTGTTATCTGAGAGCCTCTTGCCAAGCACCGTTGGTTCATTAGTTAGTGGCTCTCCTGCTTGTATAATTACCTGGTAGATATTAAACAGAATTTATATTTGAATAAGATAAAAATAAAATAAATGGAAATAAGATACTGCTCAAAGGGCTGGAGTGATAGCAAAGAGGTAGGGCTTTTGCCTTTCACTTATGCAGCCAATCTGGGACGACCTGCGTTCAGTCCCCAGCATCCCATATGGTCCAAAGAGCTTGCAAGGTGTGAGTTCAGAGTGCAGAGCTAGGAGTAACCCCTGAGTGCCTCCAGGTGTGCAATCCCTCCCCCCCCAAAAAAAATTCAAACAAAAGATACTGGTTAAAATCTGAAGCTTGGGGCCGGTGAGATGGCGCTAAAGGTAAGGTGTCTCTCTTGCAAGTACTAGCCAAGGAAGGACCGTGGTTCGATCCCCCAGCGTCCTATATGGTCCCCCCAAGCCAGGGGCAATTTCTGAGCGCTTAGCCAGGAGTAACCCCTGAGCATCAAATGGGTGTGATCCGAAAAAAAACAAAAACAAAAAAATAAAATCTGAAGCTTAAATTAATTCACAATTCCTCAGCACTACCTTAAGAGTTTTTACTTGTCATTGGTAAATCCACACTGTCTCTTTTTTTGTATGCTTAAATTTAATTCCAGTTTAAACTGTGCATGATTTCTCAAAAAATCTGTATGGTTTGACTAGTTGCCAGTAAAGAGAAGCTTAATAAATGTTTACTGACTGAATTGATAAAACAGTAGGGGCTTTCTACTTTATACAGAGGAAATGGCTGCATAATAATTATATATTTCTAATCTAATTCTAGACAGTAAACTGTCTTATTGTCTAGAATTGTCATGATTAAAGCTATAAATCAACATAAAGGACAGTTATGACCAAACTAAGTCAACACATGTGCTACCAAGTCTTAGTGTAGCAACAGAAGATTAACAAAGTTAAAACATCTTTTTCTAGTCCTAGCGAACTCACTGTTTTCTGGACCAAACCAATGATCTTTTTGAAAAGTAAAGGTCTAAAATCACAATATTAGAGTGAGTACAGGAGGTAAGGCACTTGCCTTGTATGCAGCTGACCTCAATTTAATCCTTAAAACAGTACATGGGATTATGAACACTGTCAACAATGACCTGAGCATAGAGGCAGAAGTAGCCCCTGAGCACTGATGAGTGTACTACCCTTTGCCATTCCAAGTCTCATTCCATAACTTTCCAAAGTAGCTACTCAAACTCGCAGAAAGAAGTTTCACTGTGGGAGAACCTAAACTCTGGTGGTTCTCAAAATTTACAGTTTCAGGGCCGGAGCGGTGGCGCAAAAAATAAGGCATCTAGATGCCTTGCCCTTGCTAACCTAGGACTGCCCGTGGTTCGATCCCCCGGCCTCCTATATAGTCCCCCAAGCTAGGAGCGATTTCTGAGCTCATAGCCAGGAGTAATCCCTGGCTATTTGGATGTGGCCCCAAAATCAAAAAAACAATTACAGTTCCTTTGAAACTAACTGGCAAGTGATATCCAAAAATTTCAAGGAAATCTGGTCACTGCACATGTGTCCAATGAAGCTAAAGCATACTTAGGGCTTTTCAATCATTAGGGTTTATCTCTATGAAGCTTTTTTTGTTAAGTACAGGGAGGACTCACTCTCTTCCTCTTTCAACTGTTGTCATCACTCTAAAGATCAAAGCAATTAGCGGATGATATGAATCACTAAACAAATTTTAACATCTAAAATCATACTCATTCCAAGGGCTCTCTGTAAACACAAACTACAACAAAGATTTGGCTTCACTTCTCTTTTCTTTGGGTATACCTCATCAAACTTTTGAAAGTATTTCAACAATCACTTGAATGTGTGCAACATTTTAGAAAACAAATTTGTTTCTTAGATTTTTTTGGAGGAGGTTTTGGTCACACCGGCAACACTCAGGAATTACTCCTGGATCTGCACTCAGAATTTACTCCTGGCAGGCTCAGGGAACCATAAGGACAAATTGATCATGAAACATGAATTGTAATAATTCCAAATTGCAAAATAGTCACTTAATTATATCAAAAAATGTGATATAGTCAATGAAATATACTAGTAATTAGTCAATTTCTACTGCTAGGCATACCACACACAACACAGATGAACTTCACAAATCAGTCATGAGTCATCACACTATGATTCCCACAGAACAAAGGATAAATTAGTATTTAATTTTTTCTGATTGAATTAGTAACCAAAAGTACTAGAATTCAGAAGTGGGCTGTCAGGGTATTGGTAACATCCCATACATTGATATGAAAACATATGACACTACTAGTACATGTAAGATCTGGGGAGTTTTCCATATATTCATTATCTCCTCCTACAATTTACTAAAAAATAACACCAGAGAAAGCTAATTGCGTGGTGTATTTTTCTCATGCTTCAAGTGATTCATTAGAAACTTTAGGTTATCATACCCAACCCAATGACAATAGAATCAAAAGACCCAAACTACAACAAGCTATACACAAAAGGGACTTGATACACTGACAGTCCAGGGGATGAAGGGTGAAGGTATGGGATGCATGCTGGGAACAATGGCAGAGGGAGGTCAAACTATCACTATCACCTTAAATGCAACTGTGAAAGACTTGTAACTAACATTGCTCTCAATAAAAATTATAAAAATATGGAAACAAAAAATAAAACCCTTTAGGTTATCTTATGCCTTTTCCTATTTTAATTTCTAAGAAAGCTAGAACAACTGATAAATCTTTTTAAGAAGACTTTTTTATTTGTCCTTTGTCCTTTGTGTGGATGACTTTTGCTTCATCTATCTTTCTAGTATCTACTATCTTCAGGTGTGCAGATTCATTGAAAAATATTCAATTAGTAATTAAAATGTTTTTATTTAATTGTAATACATGAGCTATAGTAGTTTTAAAGAACTAATACTATTTTGGTTTTGGTGTCACACTTGGCTGTACTCAAGTCTTACTCCTAGGTTTGTGCTCAGTGCTCACACCTGACAGTGCTTAGGAACCATATTCAATACTAGGGATCAAACCGGGGATGATTACATAGAAAGCAAGAGTCTTAACACCAGAACTATGTCTAGTGAAATAAGTTATCTTTAAATTATTCCCATGAACCTTTTTATAGTGATATGAGGAACCAAACAATTAAGAAATGTTAATTTTAACTTATCATTCTATTTTACAATTTGAGCTGGAAAAGCTACAAATTTAGCTCTTTAACTATAAAATTTTATTTTATAAAACTTTACACTTGATCTTAGCCAAAAGGCTGAGAATCAATTTTTTAATAAAACTTTAATATAAGTTATATATGCATGTATGTGATAAACAAAAATATTACTTGCCAGTTTGGATGGAATCTCTAAAGAATGGACAATATTTGTTGTTTAAAGATTATCTCTCACTGTGCATATCTATAACCTCAAAACATCCTCTGCCAAATAGTCTGAATCTATAAATTCAAAAACGTGATGTTTTTCACAGGAGAGTTTTAAAATGCAGTTTCTCTCTTAGAGTAAATCAAACAGCACTGACATGTAGTTATCTCTCTTTTCACATTTTAGTGTTTCTTGATAATACCAACAGTTCTCTGATCCCTACAGCTTACAGAAACAACAAGGGAAATCTATCAGCAGCCCAGAAACTGTATGGAACCTAGGGCTTTATCCACCTTACTCTTTCAAAACAGTCAGTGGTAAACTCCTTGGCCTTTCTCAACCTTGAATATGAATGGACCAAGACCCAGAAACAAATCAAATGTAGTTCTGGTCCCTGAAACAATAGTCAATTGTGGTTTCAATGGATTTAAACATGTTCTTTAGCCCTTAAAAATGTTTCTCTCATATGAAAAAAATATCAGTTAACTTTTTGTTTATGTTTTTTTTGTTTTTGTTTTTTTGGGAGGGGGTTGCTCAGGCGTTACTCCGGCTGTTGCTCAGGGGTTACTCCTGGCTGTCTGCTCAGAAATCGCCCCTGGCAGGCACGGGGGACCATATGGAATGCCAGGATTCGAACCACCATCCTTCTGGATACAAGGCAAACACCTTACCTCCCTGCTATCTCTCCTGCCCCATCAGTTGACTTTTTAAAGAAATTTAAACAATCCTGAAATTTGTATGGAACAATAAATATCCACAAATAGCTAAAGCAATATTTGGGAAAAAGAAGATGGGAGGAATCACTTTACCAAACAAAAATGAGAAGACTTGAACAAACATTTTCTCAAAGAAGATACAGATGGCCAAAAAGCACATGAAAGAATGCTCCACATCAATAATTATCAGGGAGATGCAAATCAAAACAATGATGTACCTTGGGGCAGGAATGGAGGCACAAGTGGTGAGGCATTTGTCTTGCCCACACTAGTCTAGGACGGACCATGATTTGATCCCCTGACATCCCATATGATCCCCCAAGTCAGGAGCGATTTCTGAGCGCATAGCCAGGAGTAACCCCTGAGCATCACCAAGTGTGGCCAAAAGACAAAACAAAACAAAAAATCTATGATGTACCATCTCACACCACAGAGATTCGCACACATCACAAAGAACAAGTCCAGTGCTGGACTGGATGTGGGGAAAAGAGGACTCTCATTCAATGCTGGTGAGAATGTTGTTTAGTTCACTCTTTTTGGAAAACAATATGCATACTCCTCTAAAAATTGGAAATTGAGCTCCTATTTGATCTAGCAATATCACTGTTAGGGACACACCCTAGGAATTCAAAAACACAATACAAAAATGCCCTCTGAACTCTTATGTTCATCAAAGCACTATGTAAACTTGTGAGAATCTGGAAACAACCCAGGTGCCCAAAACAGATTAGTGGATAAAAAAAGTTTAACATTTATACCATGGAATACTATACAACTGCTAGCAAAGATGAAATCATGAAATTTGCTTATACATGGATGGATATGTAGGGTATTATGTCGAGTAAAATGAGTCAGAGAAAGAGGGATAAACATTGACTAATCTCTATTATTTATAATATAAAAATAATATCCAGAGACAATAGAGAGGAGGACCAGTTCATGGTAGAAAGCTTGCCACAAATAGTGGAGCAGTGCAGTTAAGGCAAAGAATAGACCACTAAGACAATGACAATTGGAACTGATCACTTAGGATGATAACTGGGTACTGGATAGAGATAAAATGCTATGCACTGTATCTCTTCATTAATAATAGTGTAAAAACACAGTGTCTAAAAAGGAAGAGAGAGAAAGGAGAGAGAAAAACAGAGTGCAGCATGGGAGGGAAACCAAGGCCACTGGTGAAGGAAAATGTTCTAGGGTGAAGGGGGAGTTTACAAGTCTGAAAATCAGTTTTGAACAACTTTGTAATAAAAAATGATCAGACTTAAACACCAAATCCAAAGCCAACTACAACAGATCGATACCCAATCTACAACAAGCTAGTCACAGAAGGGATCACTTATACTAGTAACCCAGGGGCAAAGGAGGGGCGATATGGGAAGCATGCTGGGAATGGGTGGAGGAAGGACAACATTGGTAGTGGGGATGCCTCTGATTCAATGTCACTATGTACCTAAAGTACTATTATGAATGATTTGTAATCCACTTTGGTCACAATAAAAATTATTAATATAAAAAAGAGAGGAAAAAAGAAAAAAATAGTTGAAAAACCAAGATAACACATTTTTATTGACATGCATAATGTTTGTTTTGAGTCTCTAGCTAACTTGAGAACTTCATATCTTTAAAGGTCAAGTACACAGTATTGTAAAGGTAGTTCCTTACAGGGATGCTGGGCATCACAAGTCATCTGTAATATAAAAGGATTCCTATGAAGTTTTCAAATCAGTGTATATCTTCAACATTCATATGGGATGTGAGCTATCCTTTTTTTTTAGTAAGTTTATTAAAGCATCAGGGAACCCTGCAAAAGAGAAAAATCAACTAACAGGACTTTTTCAGATGCCTAAGTTTAGTGAAGTTTGATTCACTGAATACTCTTTCATTAGCATGTTAAACCATATGCATATGACTCAAGATTCAAAATAACTTTCAAATCATGTTTCCTTTACTATAATTAGCCCTGGGTTTATTAATAATTGGGTGGGATATTTTTGTTTAATATTTGTCTTTTGATAGTAAATAAAGATCCCCAAGGAAACTGCTTGATCCACATCTCAGAAGCTGTATTGAAGTTCATAAATTATTGGGTAGAAGTCTAAAATTTTGGATCCAGAAGATTTCCTGCTTGACAAATTGTTGCAACATAAACGTGAGCACAAGGCTCAAGTTGTTTCCAAAATAATTATGCTTAGAGAAGAATGCAAATTGCATTTAGACTTCTAAATTATGATATTTCATAATACTATATTTCTATTTGAAGGAGGAAAAACATCATGAGGATATGAACTCTGGACAAATAAACTCTGGGGTCCTTTAATAACTATAGTACTACTTTGTATGAAATCCACATGCTGTTTAAATGATGGTGGTCAGTTTAGAATTGTATCAACTCTAAGTGGGTGATGAAATACTGTGCCAATTTCATAACAGGAAGGAAACAACACATTGGAAAAATGTTCCCAATGTTTTCCTTGACAACTTAAAGGAACCACAAGATTTGAGATGGAAAAAATCTCAAGTTATGGCTGCCAAAAATAGCTCCAGTCTTAGCAAACTAACATCTTACCTATAAACACAGGGGCATTAAATTTGCTTGTACTTCACAAACATGTGACATCCCATACTAGTGTATCAAAATCTCAAGAAACAATGAACTAGAAAAAATATTCCTACAACTCAATAACACAAGTCCAACAACACAACTTTATATATAAGTAAAAGGCTAACACATATTTTAGAAGTGAATATACATTCAAGTGGCTAACAGGTTCATGAGAAAGTGCTCAATATCATTTGTAACTGGAAAAATGTTTATGAAACTACAGTGAGACCAATGGGAACAGCTAAACAAGATAGACAGCCAATTTTGCAGATGGTGTGGAGCAACTACAGTTCTTAAAAAGTGCTGCTAAATCTGTAAACAACCTATGTGCCCAAGAACAGATAACTGGAAAAAACTATAGTAAGTGTGTGTATATATATGTGTGTGTATGCGTGTATAAATATGTGTGTGATATGCACACATACATATATAATGGAATACTACCCAGTCAAAAATTGAGGTCATAGAATTTGCCGTTATGTGGATGAATATGGAAAGTATCCTATCGAGTGAAGTTAATCAGAGAAAGTGGGGCAAACACAGAATGATCTTTCTTATATACGGGATACATTGAAACATAGCAGGAGAATAACAAGTGCACAAAGGTTAGGAGAGGGCATGATATGACATTGGTGGAGGGAAACAAGTCTCTCTGAAGACTGAGATATAAAATCCATACCATAGAGGTAGGCTAGGAATTAGGTTGGGAAGGGAATAAGAGACATTGGTAGAAGAAGTAATAAAGGGACTGGTGGTATTGGAATATTGAATGCTTGACACTCATTCATGTATAACTTGGCAATTTTGTAACTATCATGGTAATTCAATTTTTTAAAAAAAATGCTGCTAGGAGTGTAACGTGTTGAACTATACAGTGTGTCAAATAATATAAACATATGTCTACTTAGCATGCCAGTAACTCCACTTTGATCCATATACCCAAGAGCAATCAAACTCATGTCCACAGAAAACTTTGTCTTGGACTGGATTCATCACGGGTGACTAAAACTGATACAAAGAAGATTAAAACTTAAATTGTGTTATAATTATACAAAGAAAACTACTCAATAATTAACAGAACAAATCACTAATAAAACAATATAGATGAACCTATAAATATTATTCAGAATTTAAAGGCATAAAACCTACCAAATGCAATATGTGTATATATATATATATATATATATATTGCAAGTATCCATGTACATTTAGTTTTAGAAAGGCAGAGCTAATTTTTAATAAAATAAAAAGAGTGATGGATACCAGTTAGTTGTATCCAGAGACTAAGAATTGAAATGAGGGCATTTTCTAGAGTGATGGAAATATTCTATAATTTGGCAGACATGTAGCTTGTGATTGCAAACATGTCAAAAATGGTTGTATTATCCACCTATGGGCATCTAAATAAAACCCTCAATAAGATCAATTAAATTAAAATAATAAAAATATTTTTCCAAAGCCATTTATAGTGTGAATTTATGTTAATATATTATTACAGCAAGAGATGTAAGAGCAAAATTACTATTTTTATGCTGTGTTACGGTCTCGGGAATCTTGTAACTAGATTCTCAATATTTTGTAGAGTTGAGGTGAGAAATAAAGCAAAATACAATGTGTGTATTATCGTAAAGGATTGATTAATTCTGTCTGTGACACTCTAGTCCCACACATCTCAAAGAAAGATATGTCACCCTTTACCTATCCTGGAAAATAACTTATATAGTGCTAGAATACTCAGTTTGATAAAAATATCTGTTTATCTAGGACCTTGAGAGACATCATAGTCTACACTAATTCTATGACTAAATATGGGGCCTTGGGTCAGTAAAGAGGCCTGCATCAAGTTTGATCTCTGGAAAGATCAGAGACAAAACTAAGGTCAGTCTTGTAAGCATCCAAACTTATGTAAATGACCCTCAATAAAAATTCAGGGGATCAAAGCTCAGGTGAGATTAGTATTGTTTTTTACAACTTCTGGATGTGTTATCACACATTATTTTGGGGGAAAGGTTAGTACTGTCAGAGGGCCAGAGTGATAATACAGGGGGTACGGCTGCCCCAGGTTCAATCCCAAGCATCCTCTCAGGTAACCTTAACCAGCCAGGAATGATTCCTAAGTGCAGATCCAGGAATAACCCCTGAATATTGCTAGGTATGACCTCAAAACAAAACAAAAAGTAAGCATTGTTAGAATCACTTCACTGGGAGAGAAGACATGTGACTTCACACTTGTTCTATCTTAGATCTTTTTCCTTTTGACTCTGTTCCTTTTAATCTGTTTTTTATTTTGCTGTGATAACTGCAAGTGTAAGAATAAGAGTTTTTTTCTGATTTATTTCTAGAGCAGTGATCAATTGATTACACACTGGAATAATCTGGATTGACTTAAAACTACTGATGTTTGGGGTCCTTCCCTCAGGGATGAGTCTAAAGTAACTGTGAGCTATGGTCTGGCCCTCAAGCATGTTATCAGGAATATTAGAAATACATTAGGAATTTTTTAGTTTCCAAGTGATTCAAATAAATAGTTGGAGAATTTAGTTCTAAAAGGTTGAATCTGTCGGTTGTATTACTGTAGAAGTCTTACTGTAGTAGTCCCTGAAACAGAAACAGGCATACTCAAACATACAAAATAGAAGTACATTGAGATTATTAAAGTAACGATGGCCTTTGGTCCAAATAGGAACAGACAGTTTTGATGATTATTAAATAATTGTCCAGTTGTGTTAATAAGCTTTAAAATTTACCATCCTACAAGTACAATCTTTTGCTAGGTTAGGAAATGGTCTTGAATTCCATTTCTCAATTTCTCAGTAGGTTTCTCAATGAGTCTCCAAGAAATTTCAAGTGGTCAAAGGTGAAAAGCACATAAATGAGAGTGAAAAGAAGAAACTAGAGGGATACATGGTAGAACAGGGCCATAGAAAAGAAACAGGGTAGAAACAGGTTAGAAAGGTTAAAATCAGTAAATACTTGAGAAACACTGATATAGAAAAGTTTGAAACAAGTAGCCTGTAGACTGATGCACTAATATAAAAGTGTAGAAAAAACAGAATTTTCTATGCTGGTATCAGTTTGAGAAGGTAAAAGTGACTATTATGCAGGGAGCAAAGTTAAAAATACCTGTATAATTATTATGTATTGGTAGTACTTTCCTGGACATGCAAACATGCCTACCTTTCCTCACTCAGAGTACAGTAAACTCTTCCTCATTTACAATATTTCATCTAATAAGCTGTAGTTTTCTGTCTCAGGTTGTTTTTTTTTTCCCTTCATGGTCCACCTTTGAGGTAGTAATTATTATTTCTTAGATTTACTGTGCATTTTTAATAACCCCTAATAAATCAACTCTGAATAGGCAATGATGAAATTCATAAATACTTAATTTATAACCAGCACTTAATATATGCCTAAAACTTCTAACAATTTTGCTTGAAAAATTGAATACCTGAATAGTTTGGTTTCTTACATGCAATTTTTTCTTTGCTGCCTCGAGGTTTTTATATGTGGCATTCCCTCTAAATGGAATAACATATTTTTCTTCCTTTTAGATAGTTCACATTTGCTTTTTCCTGATCATTAAAATATTCTCAGATGTTATTTTCAGATTACACAGACACTTTTCACACTATATTAATTTTCTATTGATGCCAAACTAGTTATTCCAATAGAGGTTTGAAATAATATTAGTTTATATCTTATGATCCTATAGATCACAAGTATGTATAGATTGGTTCCATTGGCTTCTTTGTCTAAAGTCTTGTATTTCAATTTTTTTAGGGATGCCATAACAAAGTATCCCAAATATGGATGATATAAGCAATAGATATTAACAATGCTTATTCTCTTAAAGGACTTGAGAACTGATGTTGGAAGATGTTGGAAAGTCTTTTTTTCTTCTAGAAACTCTCGGAAAGAACCTTATTTGCCTTTTCCTACCCTTGGTAGCCTCAATCTTTCTTTATCTTAAGTCAGAATTCCATCAAAATTTATTTTCTTCCCCTTTTGGGGGGGGCCACACTTGAAAGTGCTCAGGGTTTACTTCTTATTCTGAACACAGGGTGGTCTCATGGGATCATAGGGATCATAGGAAGTGCTAGAGATTGAACTCAGTTTGTCCATGTGCAAGGCAAATGCTATACCTACTATACTATCGCTCAGGGTCTTTTCCTGGTTTTATACTCAGAAGTGATATCGGTGATTTTGGGGACACAACTTATTGGCTGCATGCAAGGCAAACAGGAATAAACTCTTAAAATTGTGGGAACAGTTCACTTTTGAGTTCATTTAGATTGACAGAATTCAGATCCTTGCAACTTTAAGACTGAGGTCTCAGTTTTCTTGCATCAGCTAGCGGGTTTTTTTTTACCTTCTAGAAACCATCAGTATTCATCACCATTGACCCTTCCTCTTCAGGTCATTGATGATGTATTGAATTTTTCTTGTGTTTAAACTCTATTTTCAATAACTGTCTAGCTGGACAAAATCTTTTGCTTTCAAAGCACTTATATAATTATATTAGACCACTAAATTAGTTTCCTTTTTGCCATATAACTTAACATCATCAAAAGAGAGTATCTTATTATAGTCACAGTTCCCACCCACATACAAAACAGAGAGAATTATATAAGGTTGAAGGGTTACTTTTATAATTCTTCCCATCAATTTTTTCTTGATAATTTCTGTTGCAGCTTCCCTCATATATATAATTACATAGTCAACTTTTGTCTGCATGTTAGACTATAAGCTTCAAGAGGTCATGAAATAGACACTCATCTATTCACTGCTCATATCTTGAACACCATACATAAGGCAAAGAAGGTTCTTTTTAAATAAATGTATTAACAAAAATTGGGCAGCTGAAAATACTAGCTAACCTACTAGCTTATTCATAAATATAAAACATTGTGAATCATAATTATGGTTGAAAAGACCTTTATTTTCAAGCAGGAAAATGGAAAAAAAGAAATTGAAGATTCAAAGTAAGGAAACAAAAACCAAATTGAAATAAAGAGCCTGATAGAAACTAGCAAAAGTGAGCATTATGTCCCCATCAGAGAAATGATCTGCCATTTATTCTATCATATTTTCTTGGTTTACAAGTGTTATCTATTACCTTTTCAAAAACGTAATAGGTGTAGACACTTTCATGACAGTTAGTGAGAATACAGAGTAGGGATTTTGCAGCTGCAGTAACTCAGTTGATGTGACAAACCAGCAAGCATACCTCTGTTGCTAAGATTTAAAAAATCTACATTTAGTCCTCAGTTAAATTTTAAATAAAGAGCCTCCATGTAGGTACAAAAACCTGAGTGGGCTGAAAAACTTCATACACTGCTACAGTCTTATAAATTAAGAAGACTCAGGCATTTTCAGGCTAATCACACTTTCAAACTTTGTCTTAACTGAGGCTAATACAAATGTCTACCTTTACTTATATTTCCCCTTTGGGTGATTCAGTAAAGTACTATTTGGAAGATACTTTTTTAAATATATTTAATTTTTAATGTAAGAAAAATGGTTGGGAGCATTGAGTCTGTAGCTAACAGAACAGCAGACTTCGAAGTGGGAACAAGATCAATGTATTTCTGGGTTTTGGGCCACACCCGACGGTGCTCAGGGGTTACTCCTGGCTATCTGCTCAGAAATAGCTCCTGGCAGGAACGGGGGACCATATGGGACACCGGGATTTGAACCAAGCACCTTTGGTCCTGGATCGGCTGCTTGCAAGGCAAACGCCGCTGTGCTATCTCTCCGGGCCCCAAGATAAATGTATTTCTTGAGAGTAAAATTTACAGATGTACTTAACAAAAATGAATCATTTTAAGTTCTTTCCTCTACCCTAGAATCTTTTGGCATTCTTGTCAGACAAAACAGAACGTAGCATTTATTCATTACACCGAAGGAGGTAGGCCTTCCTCTGTTTGCTTCTTTGAAAAAAAAAAAAAAAGAAAGAAAGAAAGGCAATTACTATTTCAATGCCTGTTGGCTGTCTTTTCTAGTAATGAACTGATCAGGATGGGAAATCCTGACTACACTACTTCATTTTGACTGGAACTCACGGGGGCTGCAGGTAGCATAACAACCTAAAGATAAGTCCCTGTGTTTTTCTGGAAATTTCCTTTGTTATTCTCCCCGTATGACTCCTCTTTGCAGATATTACACAATATACCAGGGGGAAATGGCCCCAAATAACCTTAAACTAGGATGAGTTGGACAAAAAATAAAATCTAAATTTAAGTGCCAGCCTAAGATTATCATTGCTATTTAAATGTTCTTGATTTTTTTTTTCATAATGGTCCCTTCTCTATCTTTTTTTTAAACTGTCTTGTGTTTTTGCTATTTTTATCAACTCAAAGAAAAAAAAAACATCTAACTAATTCTTAAAGATACATATCTGAAAAAAATACATATCTGAGAACAGCCAGATATTAAACACGAAACTGAATCTCCCAATGTTTATATGTGTGGATATTCAAAAGTTACAACTGATAAATGTGAAGTCAATTTTATCATGTGTTCCAGTAATAAGTTCAATAGCACCTTGAATCTGAAATAGAGTTTGAGGCTACAGTAATATATTGCAGTTTTATTATTAGCCAGGATGAATCCTCTACAGAATAGGAGAGAATGTGTAAGGCATTGGAAGCGTAACCTAATAAAATCAAAGGTTTTAAGCAATGTCAGGATATCCAAGACACTGAAGATATTAGTATAATTCTTTAGATTTACTTCTGGGAAAGAAACTTACAAAGAAAACTGTAGTAAAAATATAACATTGTTTTTTACATTTAGAGTTATTTAGAGTGATTAAATAACATTTAGAGTGATTTTCTTTGTGTCATTCTTACTGCAATTTTAAAATTGCATCATTTTAAAATTATTCTATAGTTTTCAGTGTATTCGATCAAGGACGGATGTAATTTGATGTACTGAAAAAGTATAAACCAAGAACTGAAATATTTTAATTTGCCTCTCTAATGACAGGTTCTTTGGAGCTCTTCTAAGAACACTTGTTTTCCCAAGCTTCCTTCTCCCACATTCCCTCCCACATACATATACAAAAAATAGCATGCAAAGTTGACTTGCCTGCTGAAAATATTATATGGCTGAGTAAAGCTGGTGCATCGTAAGTCAGAAGAAAGAGTACAAGTGCGCATGCGAACACATACATGAACATGAGCATAACACAGCACAAAAACTCCTAAATCTAACTTTATTTTGAGGGAACAAAAATCAAATGTAAAATGAGGAGTTATGAAACTTGGTTGTGTACCCATGTTAAGGGTATTTACTTTCGTAGTCTCTTGGTTTAGACATTAGCAAGATGATCAGTTTCTGGAAAACCAGAGAACCAAGAGCTTTTTAAAAGGATGGGCAAATTGGGGACTTTACTATAATTTGAAGAGGATTCTACCCTATCAGATGAACACAAAGGCTTACATGCATTATTCAGTATACTTTTGTTTCTTATATTAGAAGTTTCTGAAGTGAGATGACAAGTGCATCACAGGAGACTGTCACAGTGTAATTCCTCAAACCAGTAGCAGTGACACTTGGGAATTTGATAGAAATTCACATTATCATCACAGCCTCCTGAATCTGAAACTCTGCTAGGTTTGGTAAGCTGTTAGGACTCACCCTCTAGGTTATTCTAGAACATGCTTATATTTGATAGTCACTGACTTGAATCATTTAAATATTGTGACATTCTGAGTCATAAAAAGTTTCAGATACATCTTCAACAGGTTTATCACAAGAAGAAAGTGTGGAACATTTGTGAGAACATCACACTGCCTACCACATAGCTAATCAATGATGGGACTACAATTTTTACTTTAATTCAGATTTCTGGCCTTAATATCTTTACACAGAACCTTCCATATAGGAATAATCGACCATTTAGAGTTTGTTATCAGTTCTTAAGAGTTCTGCTAGAAAACTGAATGATTCCCAGGTATAAAAATGTACATTGTCTTCCTATAGGTACACTGACATTCAACCATTTTCCACCCTGAGCCCTCAACATATGATACATGTTAAGAATTCATACACTGGGCCCGGAGAGATAGCACAGCGGCGTTTGCCTTGCAAGCAGCTGATCCAGAACCAAAGGTGGTTGGTTCGAATCCCGGTGTCCCATATGGTCCTCCGAGCCAGCCAGGAGCTATTTCTGAGCAGACAGCCAGAAACGCTGGGTGTGGCCCCAAAAACAAACAAACGAAAAACAAGAATTCATACACTGAGCTGGGAGATTTCAGCAGTGATTAAGCCACACAGAGAGTAGTACAAAGTAATAATCAGATCATTCACATTATATGACCTCAAAAAACCCAAATTCAAGAGTTGAATAAGTTTCAGAGAGCTAGTGGATAACATGATGACCTAAGTTAGCAATGCTATATTGTCTATTTGAAATTTTCCAAGGTAATAGTCACCTACAGTGATGAAAGTTATGTAGAATTTTACTGCAGTAATTGCTTCACAATATACAGAAATTATCATGCTGTACACTCAAAATATCATGTCTAACAAACAAAGTAATGATAATTTTAATTTGCCATTAATACTTCAATAAATATAGAATAATTGATGTCATATCAATAAGGGTAGAAAGTGACTTGGCAAACTAATGGAGGACCATTATATTTCATTTCTTAAATGTCCTTTTCCTCAGTTTTCAAGTCCCTATAGTTCCTGAGCAGATAAAAGGGAGACTCTCATATTATCTTACCTTTTCAAAGTACTCACTGAAACACAGATATTTTTGCTTACTGCTGAAGTCACACACTGAAGGAGGGTCTTCTTGATTTGGTAATTAGTAAGCATGTCTAAGAGTGGTTGCTAAGCACAATCACCATTCTGCTATTTTGGTTACAGCATCTTTTAACCTATTCCAAGAAAGGGGTGG
Source organism: Suncus etruscus (assembly GCF_024139225.1). Classification (NCBI taxonomy): domain Eukaryota; kingdom Metazoa; phylum Chordata; class Mammalia; order Eulipotyphla; family Soricidae; genus Suncus; species Suncus etruscus. The sequence goes on along the minus strand of NC_064854.1, from coordinate 112,109,196 downwards.
GCAGTTTGGGGAAAGAACTTTTTGTTGGAAATAAATCTATTGGTTGCTCCCTGTTCCCTTATTTAATTATTTTTTTGTCCATGGACCACACACAGGGATGCTTATGGATTACTTCTGCCTGGCTCTGCACTCAGGAATTATTCCTGGTGGTGCCTATGGTACTATATTGGATGCTGAGAATCAAACCTGGGTCAGCCATAAACAAGGCAAATGCCTACCAACTATACTATTGTTCTGGTCTCTTAATTCTATTCACCTCATGAGCCACTAGGATGAATATTTAAAAATATACCAAGATTATTGTTGGGAGCCAAGAATGTTTCATCAACCTATTACCTGTTACTGGCTTTGTGGGCGGTTTGATAAAACACACTGGTATTTCAGTAGATAAACTGCAGGCAAGATCAGACAATAAATTTCAGAACAGAAGGCTGGCTATTCTTTTTTGTTTGTTTCGGTTTTGCTTTTTGGGCCACACCCGGTGATGCTCAAGGGTTATTCCTGGCTATGTGCTCAGAAATCCCTCCTGGCTTGGGGAACCATATGGGAAGCTGGGGATTCGAACCGAGGTCCATCCTAGGTCACTGCATGTAAGTACAGCTTGAGCCACTGCTCCAGCCCCTTGGCAGGCTATTTTTTTCTCTCCTTTTTATTGTTCCATTTTATGAACGAATCCCATCATCTTCTAACTGGAATTATAATCTAATCCCTAAATACATTATTCTAAAGAATCCTAAAATGAAATTAATTTTTCCATCATTGTGAAAGTTTGAAGGCCAAAGCAGGATTCCACTTTCTATCAAACACAGCACTGAGAAAGATAAAGTACATTTTTAATGAAAATACCCAATATGATAGACCATTAACTTCTATTACACATACATAAGTAACTTAATTTCCACTTTAAAGATAATTTAGGGTTTTAGAAGTGAATTAATTTGCTCAAACTGTCATAGCCAATGAGATGTGATGGAGTCGGGCATCATTTGTACCCCACATTCATGTTTTAACAGTTGCATTGTGCAGTTTATGTAGACTTTTAATTTGATAATTTTCTAAGAACAATTGGGAAACTTCTATTTTATTAATTTCCCATTGGTTTAGAATGATTTACCATATCATGAAATTTCAGGAGTTTAGTTTTACACCTCTCTGTATGTATATGAATTGTCATAATTTCACTAGCCAAATTTCAGATCATTATTAAAAACATCCCTCTTCTCTTTCCTCTTACATTTCTATTTCTTTCTGGCTGCTATTACAATGTTCATTGAGTTAATGAGTTGTATATGTTTTTACAATTTTCTTTATTCATATTCCACAAAAGATAAAACTATCTAATAATTGTTTTGACTTTTATTCACTTAGCATTGTCACTTCAAAATCCATTCATTTTTATCCCAATTAGCATAACTTTCTATTTTGTAATGACAAATAATCTACAGAGTATATATTTCATAGCTTTGTTTCTTTGAATTGGTAAAGAACATTCTAATGGTACTCAGCCAACTGGATAAATGATGCAACCGGGGCCAGCTCCATACACCATGGCTATTTTTTATAATTATTTATTTAAGCACTGTTGTGTATGTAAACGTTTTATGGGATTATTATGTTACTGACCCTAACCTGATCAGTGATTGTGCCCTACCCTAGGGTGTGACCTGGCATTCTGTCCCCACCCTAGGGTAGTACCTGCTTCTGCTTTCACCATTGGGTGGTATCTGATCCCACCATTGGGTGGTAACTGATTCTGGGGGAAAAAAACAAGGGTCTGTGGAAGGCGAGGGGCTTTTTGGCTGGAACTGATGCTGAGGATTTGGGACTTCAGATAAGACTAGAATTGGAGGTTTTGGAAGCACAGATCCAGGTGCTGCTCAAAACCCAATCGTGGCTCTGGTTACTAAATTTAAAGATGAACACCCAATGATCAAACTTCACTTGGAAGGGCAACCCTTGATGGCATGATAGATACGGGTCCTCAGGTTACCATAATTTCTGATAAAGAATGGCCAGAAAATTGGCCTCTTCTGGATATCCCGTATTCGCTAGAAGGAGTAGGAGGCCTGAGCTCCTGTCTGTTGAGTACGAGGACTATGATATTTTATGGCACAGAAAATCAAAAAGCAATAATCAGACCTCACATGGGCCCATTTTCACCATCCCTGTGGGGCCGTGACCTACACAAACAGTGGAAAGCAAAATTCTACATAACATTAGCTCCAGAAGAGCCCGAACCTTTTTTTGATTTAAAAACCCAAAATTTTTAGTAGTAAAAACACCAGCAGCAATAAAAATAAAATGAAAATCTGATGAACCAATTTGGATAGGTCAGTGGCCCCTTAAAATTGATAAATTAAAGGTGCTGACAAAATTAGTGGAGGAACAGCTAAGTTTAGAACATATTGAACCATCTTCTTTTCAATGGAATTCACCTATATTCACTAAAAAAAAGAAATCCGGTAAAGGAGACTTTTGATGGATCTTAGAGCTATAAATTTATCCATGATACCTATGGGCAAATTGAAGACTGGTTTACCATCACCTGTAGTTATTCCAAAGGAATGGCCAATAATTATAATTGATCTGAAAGACTGCTTCTACCATATTCCTATCCACCCAGATGATAAAAAACGTTTTTCATTCTCAGTTTCTTCTCTCAATAAAATCCATCCCCGCAGACATTTCAATGGACTGTTCTCCCCCAAGGCATGCTGAATTCCCCAACAATGTGCCAGTTTTTTGTAGATAAGGTCTTGAGCCCTTCTTGTGAAAAATTTCCTCAAGCCATGATATTTCATTATACAGATGATATCTTGCTCACAGTGAACAATGAAACTGATTTACAGGACTTATACTCTAATGTTATTGACTGTTTACAAACATCAGGACTAAAAATAGCTTTAGAAAAAATACAGACAATGTCACCATATCAATATTTGGGTTTTATTTTGGACCGGATGTCAATACGTCCACAAAAAATTTCTATCAAAAAAGAAAACCTCAGAACGCTTAATAATTTTCAGAGACTTTAATGTGGCATAAATTGGCTCTGCCCTGCACTAGGAATCCCGAATGCAGAGTTGTCTAATCTGTTTAAAACTTTGGAGGGTGACCCTGCTTTAGATAGCCTGAGAAACTTAACAAAAGCTGACAAAAATGAATTGGACATCTTCTTGAGCAGATTACAAAAATAATTTCTCTTAAAATTCATCCCAGGATAAAAGGTATTTCTGTTAATCTTCCCTACTGTAGAAACCCCCACAGGGGCCTTGATGCAACAACAGTCAGGACCTTTGGAATGGGTGTATTTACATAACAAACAGCCTCACTCAGTAGTCCCCTATTTGCAACTGATTTCAGAGATTATTATCAAGACAAGACTCAAATCTATATCTTTACTAGGTTTTGACCCAGTTATAATAGTTTTGCCAATACCAAAAAAGAAAATTGAGTCAATATTGCCTCTTAATGAATCTCTATAAAGGGCCCTCTCAGATTTCACAGGAGAAATATCCTCCCATTATCCAGCAGAAAAAGCTTGGGACTTTTAAAAGAAAACTCAGTTTGTTATTTTTTCAATTGTTTGGGATTCCCCTATTACCAATGCCAAGGTATTTTACATTGATGGATCCCAAAATGGAAAAGAAGGAATAACCAGAGACAACATTAATATGACCATAGATACCAAATATAAATCTGCACAGAAAGTTGAATTAGCAACGTTAATTTACCTGTTAGAAAATGTATCTGAAGCCATGAATATAGTTTCTGATTCTTTGTATGTGGTAAATTTATATCATGTGATAGCCAATGCTTCCCTTAATGCTAATAACCCGATCATACTTAAATGATTACAGCAGCTTCTTCAAAGATGAACTGAGTCCATCTTCATCATGCATATTAGAGCCCACTCAGGTCTTCCAGGACCAATGGCTCAAGGAAATAAAACTGCTGATTGCTAGCAATGCCTATATTTAAATCACCTGTAGAGGAACATTCAGAACTACACACAAATGCTCGCCGTTTACATGTAAATTACCAAATTCCATGGAGGCAAGCTAGAAAAATTGTAGAAAACGGCAACATATGTGCACCGTTAACAAAAAAGACTCACATAGCAGGAGCAAACCCTAGAGGCTTACAGTCTAACAAACTTTGGCAAATGGATATAACTCAGTTTATTTCCAAGAAAACTTTATCTTCATGTTGTGGTGGACATTTATTCTCGATTTATGTGGGCAATTCCTATGTCTTCTCAAAAGTTTAAGGCTGTTTGTAGTTTTCTTTTACAATGTTTTTCTGTGATGGGTATTCCATATTCTATAAAAACTGATAATGGGCCACCCTATGTTAGCAAAACTTTTACATTTTTTTGTAAAGAATGGCAGATAAGACATCTGAAAGGAATTTCTTACAATTGTAGGGGACAGGCCATTGTAGGAAGGACTCACAGAACCTTAAAAACTCAATTACAAAAAAATAGAAAAAGAGGTTTACCACCAATGGATTTGCTATCTTTGACACTTATCACACTAAGTTACTTAAACTTACCCCAAGGGGAAAGTTACACTGCAGTGGAAAGACATTTTAAAGAAGATATTCAGAGACAAGAAACAACCCATAAACCTATTTGGATCAAGGAGGATGAAAAATGGATAGCTGGATATCTTCTCATGAGAGGAAGGGGTTATGCCTATGTTTCTGCAAATGACAACCCTCCCAAGAAATTTTGGGTTCCATTACGCCTTATTAGAAATCGGGTTAGCACAAATGATCAGGTTCAGACTATAAACTCCCCTTTAGAGCAAAAACAGAATACTCAAGACATTAACAACAGTAATATTGCTGAGGTCTCTGGGGCAGGGAACAAGGATTTAGCTGTCACACACCATACATTGAGTGAGACTGATGGTAGTGATAAACCCTTACACTCTGAGATGCAAAAGGAAAGACAGGAGCCTGTCTTAACTGGGCTACAAAATATAGGAAACTCTTGCTACATGAACTCAATATTGTAATGCTTGTAAAATATTTCAGATTTGACTCAGTATTTTCATCAAGATCATTATAAAAAGGATATTAACAAGAAAAATCCAATGGGGCATGAAGGTAAATTAGAAGAATTTGATCAGCTCATCAAAACCATGGGAAATGGATTTCATAGATATATTAACCCTGAAAGCTTCAAGGTAACAATTGGTTTACTTAATGACCAGTTTGCTGGATACAATCAGCAGGAGCCACACGAACTACTGATGTTTCTAATAGAGGAATTACATCAGGACTTGCTTACTGTAAATCTAATGACAGACAAAACTACACATCTTATGGAAAATGAAAATTATGAACAATTTAGTCCAGAACACCAAAAGGCTCAGAAATCTATTATTTATGATCTCTTTCAAGGACAATTCAAATCTATACTACAGTGTCTCACATGCCACCAAAAGTCTGAGGTTTATGAAACATTTGTTCATTTATCTCTGGCTGTTATATCTACAGATAAATGTACATTACAGGAATGCCTCTCTGATATTTTTTAAAGAAGAAGAGTTAAGGGACGACAACAAAGTTCAGTGCAACAGCTGCAAAACTAGAAGAGATTTTTCAAAAAAAAACATATTTATGGACACTGCCACCAGTACTTATAATACACTTGAAACGTTTTGCTTTTGATGGCAAACAAATAAAAAAATGCACACATGTGGATTTTCCTTTAGAAGACCTCAATTTAGTAGAATTCACTTCAGAGGATAAAAGCAAGATTAAGAAATACAACTTATCATCAGTGTCGAACCATTATGGTAAAGTTCCTTATGGACACTGTACTTCATACTGTAAAATTGCTGCAAAACAACACTGGATCAATTTTGATGACAAGAAGAATAAAGAAGTCCCTAATACATTGGTGAAATCCACAGCAGCATACATCCTGTTTTATACTTCTTAAAAATCTACAATGAACACCAGATAATCATTTCACTTCCTTATCGGTTGCTATTAATGCTCTATGATTCTTTCCAGAAGCATGATCAATGAATAGGATTAAAAATCATGAACCCCCAATGTGTTTCCTTGTATGGTGGATTTATATCTTAATTTCATTATTGCTCTAGGTCTCAGTTAATTATTAAATCTTACAATTTAATTTAGTGAAGGTTCACCTGAAAGAAAAAATTCTCATCATATTAATGTTGTTTTTCTTTCTAGATATACTCATTTAACGACTTTTACTCTTTTTATTTTAACATCATTGCTTTGTTTTCCACAATTTAAATTTTAAGATGCTGACATAATGATAATTTTTAGGTGGACTTTCTTCACAGTGCTTCTCATCTATGATTGACTATCACAGAGTTACTGTTATACAATAACTTTGTATACATACTGTTATACACTTATAGTAGAATTTTCCATGTTTGTATTATGCATGAAATTCTCTTTCAGATCTGCTCTGCTCTGCCATTAAAAAAAATTTTTTTTAATTTGAAATGATTCATCTAAACTGTTGCCAGCTATTACATTTTAAAGCACTTTTACTTGATTCAGCTGAATTCTTTTTTCTTTTGCTCTATTTTGCATCCTTTCAAATATTTTTTGGTATGAGTGAGTGTTATGGCCATATTTTTTGTGAAGTCTGTATGTGTATGTCTTGTTCATTGTTTGTCTGTTTTGCATATTTGTATATAGTTCCCTTTTTCCTAACTTTATCTTCCCCAATTTAGTCTTCCTTATCCTTCTTTCTCTCTTCCTAGTCCTTAACATTTAATTTTCAGGATTCCCTTCACATGTGCAACTCATCTCCTTCACCCACAACTACAAGCCTCCTGATCTCAGCCTGAGGAAGAAATCCATGACTGTTGGAGTTTTGTACCATGTTTGCTGCAAACTTGTTGGAAATGAAGCCACCTGGAATTTGTGTCATAATATAACCCCAGAGAAAAGATCCATGGATAAGACCCACAGTCTCTGGATCTCAGTTAAACTGTGCTATCTAAATTTCTGGTTTTCCATCCACATACACAGTGCTATTGTTGACCATTTCTACAATGGCTACCCCAAGATTGCACCACTCCAAAAGGAAATGTAGAAGCCCAAACAACTCTGATGGTAACGATGTAATGTTTGGGGATGTCCCAACACATGGATGACTGTACTGGCCTTCCTTCTTCATTCAGCTTGATATTATCTTCTGTACCAGGCCTCAACCCACTTTTCCAGACCCATCAAATGTCTTTTGCTAGTCTTTTCAGAGTTCCAGACCCCTCATCTTTACAAATTGGTATTGGACTCTGTAGAAATTTCACCTTTTGTATTTTTCTTAAAATTGTAAACCTTTGAATTTATATTTGGTACTACACTTCTTTTGACTATTGTAATTAATGTTTTTCTATTTTAGTTTTTAATTTTGGGAATTGATGTATTACATTAGGGTTTTGCTTTCTTGACTTTAGGTTAGTGGGTTAGATATTGTTGTCTATAATTTCCTAAATGTTATTTTTGTCTGTTCTCAGGGTTTTTTGCGTGGGCGCATCATAGGCAAAATACTAGGGTTATAGGAGGTTCCATCCATTTCGGATGGATCCTCAAGTTGTTTATTTACACAGGGAGAGTCTCGCCCTTAAACATTTTGTTTTGGTTTGTGACTTAAGCTCCCATCTATAAATAATCGACTATATTGGTACATCAATTTCGGACATCATATGGACTTTAGCCTGGATTAAGAACTTGGATTAAGTTCAGAAGCCTGTTGATCATCATTGCATTGGCTGGGGGGTATATGCTTCTTCCTCCAAAATAAGGGCCTAATTCAATGCCCTCAAAGATGGGCTTTCTGGTCTACTTAGACTTGAATGAAAATGGGTCTGGAGAGATAGCATGAAGATAAGTGTTTGCCTTTCATGCAGACGGTCATTGGTTCGAATCCCGGTATCTGCCAGGAGTGATTTCTGAGCATAGAGCCAGGAGTAACTCCTGAGCGCTGCCAGGATGATCCAAAAACCAAATACCAAAAATACAACAACAACAACAGCAACAACAACAAAGAAAAAGTGCTTCTTCTCGCCTGCTACACAACCTTTCTGGAATCTCTTCGAAGGATCTATGTACGTCTTAGATTTATCTTCTCAGGAGCTTGTAGTTGATTCCTTGATACATTTTTCTTGTTTTAGACACCCTGTGTTTAGGTTAGAAGTTTTTCTTTACATTTTCTTGTGATGCACTTATGCAAACAGCTCTTTTATTATTGACTAGTTTTTCCTTTAATAATTGTAAACAATATTGTTTGTTTACTAAAACAAATGGAGGAATTGTTGTGTATGTAAACATTTTATGGAATTATTATGTTACTGACCCTACCCTCATCGGTGATTGTGCCCTACCCTGGGGTGTGACCTGGCATTCTGCCCCCACCCTAGGGTGGTACCTGATTCTGTTTTCACCATTGGGTGGTATCTGATCCCACCATTGTGTGGTAACTGATCCTGGGGGATAAAATCAAGGGTCTGTGGAAGGCGAGGGGTTTTTTTTGGCTGGAACTGATGCTGAGGCTTTGGGCTTCAGTCTTGTCTTCCGAATAAAGCTAATATTTCTACAAATCTGACTGTCTGCGAGCTGTTTACCCGCTGCTTCACCTCAGAACTGCCGGCTGAATAGGGTGGCAGACGCGTGCTCTGAGCTGGAGGGGAAAGACCTCATCCTCCATCCCTCCATCAGTCAACCTCTTCAGGGGCTGACTTGCAACAAAGCACCATGGTTAAATAAAGTATTTACTTAAGCACCATGATTAAAAACATATTTGTAATTGGGTTTCAGCCATAACATGTTCATCACTCTTCACCAGTGCAACTTTTTCACCACCAATATTCCCCATTTCTCTCCGCCCCCATCTCCTGCCTGTCTTTGAGACACGCATTGTATTTCTCTATCATAGTCATGTAGTTATTAGTATAGTTATTTCTCTAACTGCACTTACCATTCATTTTGGTAAGCTTCATATCATGGGCTGGTCCCATATGACACAGCAATACCACTACAAGGGATATACACTAGAACCAAAAAATCCTCAATGCAATAATGCCCTGATAACAAACTAATCCTAAAGAAACTGTGATCTATCTTCACAATAAAATACTATGCAGTTAGAAAAAATAAAGTCACAAATTTTGCCTGTACATAGATGGATATGGAGTCTATTATGTTGAGTGAAATAAGTCGAAGGGAGAAAAATAAATGAAGAATAGTCTCACTCCTCTGTGGAATTTAAGAAAAATAAAAGACAGAAAAATAATAATAATACCCAGAGACAATAGAGATGAGGACCAGAAGGACCAGCCCATTATATGAAGCTTACACCGTGACTTCTTCTCTAGTCATTTGTTGATGGTATTTAATTTGATTCCATGTTTTAGCTTTTGGAAATACTGCTTGAATTAACAGGGGCATAAAAACACCCTTCTGATAGTGTTTATATCAAGTAAGCAGATGCCTAGGAGAGGTTTTACTGGGTCATATAGAATTTACATGCTAATTTTTATTTTCTTCAATTTTAACTTTGATATTAGTTAATGATCCTTGTAGGTGATGACGATCTACTAAACAAATATGACTTGTTTTAATTTCCCTAAGAGTAGAAAAATCCATCAATCAGATTTTTTTTGTTTGTTTTTGGTTTTTGTGTCACATCCAGTGACACTCAGAGGTTACTCCTGACTCTATGCTCAGAAATCGCTCTTAGCAGGCTTGGGTGACCATATGTGATGCTGGGATTCGAACCGTCATCCTTCTGTATGCAAGGCAAATGCCCTACATCCATGCTTTTTTTCCGGCCCCAAATCCAACAGATTTTAAAGGAGCAAAATAACTATGTTGGCCAAGATAGTCAAGATCCAAAAAATAAGGAGATTATGGGTCTTTACAGCTCACAAAGATCTTTGTCTCTCCTTGTCACTTACAATAATCATTATACCTTGAGTGCCTGCAATGCTTAGACTTTTCAAAGCATTTTCACATATATTATCTCATTTGATTGTTATAAAAGTCATAAGCTCAGAAGGATATTTCCCAAATGAGTGTCATAGAGAATAAAATATTGTTCCACATAGTAATGAATTCTGAGATTTATCCAGGATACTGCTTCATGCCAAGGGACTTTCAGGTTCATAGAAGAATGAACAGCACTCATCTTTTATCCATAAAATTCCACAATCAACTTCCACCCCCCTCACAACATTTTCTTTTCTTTTTGGTTTTTGATTTTTGGACCACACCTGATGACACTCAGGGGTTACTCTTGGCTATGCTCTCAGAAATAACTTCTAGCTTAAGAGACCATATGGAATGCCAGTGATAGAATCCAGGTCTGTCCTGGGTCAGTTGCATAAATGCAAATGCCATACCACTGTACTGTGTTACTCCAGCCCTGCCATTTACAATTTTTTTTTTTTTTGGTTTTTTGGCCACACCCGGCGGTGCTCAGGGTTTACTCCTGGCTGTCTGCTTAGAAATAGCTCCTGGCAGGCACGGGGACCATATGGGACACCGGGATTTGAACCAACCACCTTAGGTTTTGGATCGGCTGCTTGCAAGGCAAACACCGCTGTGCTATCTCTCTGAGCCCTCACAACATTTTTAAGTAGAATGGTAAAACCCTAATGCCTTGGAAAGGTTCTGAGATATGGTGGAGATATTTTACACTTTTGTAAGTCAAAAGGAATTTAGTTTTAAACATGTTCTTTTGGGGCTGGAGAAATAGCACAGCAGTAGGGCATTAGCCTTGCATGAGGCTGACCCAGGATAGACCTGGGTTCAATTCCCAGCATATCTTAATAGTCCCTTGAGCCTGCCAGGAGTGATTTCTGAGCACAGAGCCAGAAGTAACCCTTGAGCATCACTGGGTGTGGACCAACCCCATCCCCTCCATTCCCCCCCCCAAAAAAAGAAAACATGGTTTCTCCTAGTAGTAATTCCATGATTCTACCAAAAGTTATTTTAAGCACCAAAAGTACAATAAGCCTGGAGATGGAGTGATGAAACAGTGAAGAGGGCAATTGTCTTGCATAAAGTCGACCTGGGTTCCATTCTCGGGATATCATACGGTCCTTGAACACTACCAGGAGAGATTTCTGAGAGTAGAGCCAAGAATAAACTCTGAGTATCACAGGTGTGACCCAAAGAACAACCAAATAAGTGCTACATGTCACAGAGAACAGGAACATCCAGTGCTGATGTGGATGCAGGGAAAAAGGAACTCTTATTCACTGCTAGTGGTTAAACAATCTAGTCCAGCCTTTCTGAAAAGTAATATGGACATTCATCAGAAAACTGGAAATTGAACTCTCATATGATCCATCAATACTACTACTAGATATATACCCTTAGAACAGAAGAACACACTACAAAAATGCTCTCTACATGCTTATGTTCATTGCAGCACTATTTACAATAGCCAGAATGAGGAAAAAACCCAGGTTTCTGACCACAGATGGGTGGCTAAAGGGGAACTATGTACAACGGAATACTATGCATCTGTTAGGAAAAATGAAGTCATAAAATTTGCTTATACATGGATGGACATGGAGATTATTATGCTGAATAAAATGAGTCAGAAGGAGAGAGATAGACACAGAATAGTCTCAATCATCTGTAGTACCTCAGAAAATAAAAATGTGGTAATAATACCCAGAGACACCAGAGATGAGGGCTGGAAGGACCAGCTCATGATATGAAGCTTACCACAAAGAGCATTGAGCTCAGTTAGAGAAATAACTGCACTGACAACTTCCATAAAAGACAAAGAGAGAGAAAAATATAATACTTGTCCTGAAGGCAGGCAGTGGGTAGGGGAAGAGAAAAATGGGGTACATTAGTGAGAGGAAAGTTACACTGTGAATGTGCTGTACATTCAGTCACTGAAACTCAACTATGAACATTTTTGTAACAGCAGTTTGAAATAAAGAAATTATTAAAAAAAATAAGAAAATAATAAAAAACAAAATAAAGTCAAAATATACCAAGTTTTAAAAAAGTGATGTAAACCTAATTATGATTGGGGTGGATGTAATGGAAGCTCCATAAAGGTTTCCCTTCATATAAAACACCAGGGAGATTATATTTTAAATAACTCGGCAATATGATAGGATTCTCACTAAGACACTCATCAATTAACTAATTGTATTTTTGAGATCTATCTACTTTTCTTCATAACAGTTTTGTGGATATGTGGTGTCAGGAATCACACCCAGGATCTCACACATTCAAGGCTTTTACTCTACTACTGAGTCATATGTTTGTTTGTTTTGATTTTTTTATTTTGGGCCAAGCCCAGTGATGCTCTGTGGTTACTCCTCGCTCTGTACTCAGAAATATCTCCTGGCTTGGGGACCATATGGGACTCTAGGGGATCCAACCATGGTCCATCCTACGTCAGCCACGTGCAAGGCTAACACCCTACTGCTTGCCACCACTCTGGCCCCAGTTTCTTTTTTTTTTTTTTTTTTGGTTTTTGGGCCACACCCAGTAACGCTCAGGGGTTACTCCTGGCTATGTGCTCAGAAGTTGCTCCTGGCTTGGGGGACCATATGGGACACCGGGGGATCGAACCACGGTCCGTCCATGGCTAGCGCAGGCAAGGCAGGCACCTTACCTTTAGCGCCACCGCCCGGCCCCTCATTTTTTTAATATAAGGCAGCAAAATCTATACCAAGAAGAAATGAATGTTCATGAAAATTATTTTATAGAAAGATTGAGTCTAAATTTATTTTGCATATCAGTAGCCATTTAATATTATACATATTTTAAATTATATTCATAATTGGAGAAAGAAATTAGATTATATTTAAGTACAGGTTTAATAACATGCAAATAATGCTAACATTAAAAATAATTCTTCTACCATTATTCTGATTAGGACAACATTTGTGTTTCAGATTTTCTGATGAGGTTGCAAATTGGCTGTTTATGAATCCAGCCCAACCAAAGAATAGGGACATGTGCTGAGCCCTACTTGCATATTGTCAGAAATTAATTTTGGTATTCTTACATAGATATTGCTTGATTCATTTAATCAGTATCCATCATTCCTACTGTATTACATTCCACTTAAATTCATCTCTACTATATAGATACACTCTAATAGGGACTGATTTTTCCATCACATAAAAGTGTCACAATCTAAGATTAATCATCCAAGAAATAAAGTTGGAAAATTAATGAAAATGAAGGTATCTCAAGATTTTATAGAACTATCAATTCTATGTTTAAAAAATATAAAAGCTTTTCATGTTTGGTAAACTTATTTTCCAAGTAAAAAATCTGATTAGTATTAGAATTTCCTTTACATCACATGTTATTTTGAAGAATAAGTGAACTTTGTTAATATTGGCTTTATAACAGTTACAGACCTATTATTTATTTATAAAGACCTATAATTTACTATGACTTCTTGAGTTCAGAGCCAACAATAATGATCAAGTCAAAATGTTACAAAATGTTGTGCAACATCTATAAAGTATTAGTATAAGCTCTCTAATTTTTACATTAAAATTAATAGCACACATTACTTTTTGCATGTAGGTCTTTGATAAAAAGCAAATAACATTGATCATGGGCTTCTAGAGATAACATAGTGAGTAGTGCACTTGCCTTGCACACAGTCGACCTGGATTCAATTCCCACCATAACTAATAGCTGACCAAGAAAGCACTGAAGTGATTCCTGAGTGCAAAGCCAGGAGTAATACCTCAGCATGTTGAGTCTGGCCCAACAACAACAGCAGCAACAACAACAACAACAACAACAAAATTCTTCATATTGTGTGAAATCCAGAGATGTGAATTAAGTTTCAACAGTTCAATATCACTAAACATTCAGGAGTCCTTCTGATCTAAAATTCATCTGTTGTCAATAAACAGAAAATTGATCCTTATCTACTGTCAGTCAACATAAGGTAGGTGTTGCCCCTTTGTTTCATTCTGCTCCTATACTTTTCTTAGTTATATTAGGCAGAAAGCACATAATATTAAATGATTATATCCAGATACTGTTATTCTCAAGCAACATCAAGTCTTTTTTTAATTAAATAATTATTTATCTTTATTTAAACATCTTGATTACAAATATGATTGTGATTAGGTTTCAGTCACCCATTCACCAGTGCAACATTCCTACCACCAATGTCCCAAATCTCCCTTCATCCCACCCCACCCCAACCTGTACTCCAGACAGGCTTTCCAATTCCCTCATTCATTCACATGATTGTGGTAGTTCTCAGTGTAGTTATTTCTAGAACTGCAATCACCACTCTTTGTGGTGAGCTTCATGGGGTGAGCTGGAAGTTCCAGCCCTCCTCTCATTGTCTCTGAGGATTGTTGCAAAAATGACTTTTATTTTTCTTAAAACCCATAGATAAGTGAGGCTATTCTGCGTCTCTCTCTCCCCCTCTGACTTATTTCATTCAGCATGATAGATTCCATGTACATCCAGGTATAGGAAAATTTCATGACTCATCTCCTGATGGCTGCATAATATTCCATTGTGTATATGTACCACAGTTTCTTTAGCGATTTGTCTGTTGAAGGGCATCTTGGTTGTTTTCAGAGCCTGGCTATTGTAAATAGTGCTGCAATAAATATAGGTATGAGGATGGGGTTTTTGTATTGTATTCTTGTATTCCTAGGGTATATCCCTAGGAGTGGAATAGCTGGGTCGAATGGGAGCTCAATTTCCAGTTCTTGAAGGAATTTTCGTATCGCCTTCCATAGAAGTTGGACTAGATGGCATTCCAGCAAGCAGTGGATAAGAGTTCCTTTCTCTCCACATCCCTGCCAGATCTGATTGTTCTCATTCTTTATGATGTGTGCCAATCTCTGTGATATGAGATGGTATCTCATTGTTGTTTTGATTTGCATCTCCCTGATGATCAGTGATTAGGAGCATATTTTCATGTGCCTTTTGGCCATTTGTATTTCTTTTTTTATCAAAGTGTCTGTTCATTTCTTCTCTTCATTTTTTTGATGGGATTAAATGTTTTTTTCTTGTAAAGTTCTGTCAGTGTCCTGTATATTTTGGATATTAGCCCCTTATCTGATGGGTATTATTGGGTGAATAATTTCTCCCACATGGTGGGTGGCTCTTGTATCCTGGGCACTATTTCTTTTGAGGTGCAGAAGCTTCTCAGTTTAATGTATTCCCATCTATTAATCTC
Organism: Suncus etruscus; assembly: GCF_024139225.1. Taxonomy (NCBI): domain Eukaryota; kingdom Metazoa; phylum Chordata; class Mammalia; order Eulipotyphla; family Soricidae; genus Suncus; species Suncus etruscus. Next base: position 112,093,991 of record NC_064854.1, on the reverse strand, counting down.
TGCTTCCACTTGTTTGGAAAGTGCAGTTTCCTCCCTGAAGATGCCTTTAGTCTTAATGTCATGGAGTGTTTTACCTATGTGTTGTTCTATATACCTTATGGTATCAGGTCTGATATCAAGGTCTTTAATCCATTTGGATTTTACCTTCGTACATGATGTTAACTGGGAGGTCTATGTTTGCTTTTTTGCAAGTGGCTAACCAGTTCTGCCAGAACCACTTGTTGAAGAGGTTTTCCCTGCTCCACTTAGAATTTCTTGCTCCTTTGTCAAAAATTAGGTGCTTGTATGTCTGAGAACTCAAGCCTATTCCACTGATCTGAGAGTCTGTCTTTATTCCAATACCATGCTGTTTTGATTACTATTGCTCTGTAGTACAGTTTAAAGTTGGGGAAAGTAATGCCTCCCATTTTTCTTTTTCCTAGGAGTGCTTTTACTATTCGAGGGTATTTATTGTTCCAGATGAACTTCATAAGTGTTTGATCCACTTCTTTGAACAATGTCATGGGTATCTATAGAGGGATTGCATTAAATCTATATAATGCTTTGGGGAGTATTGCCATTTTAATGATGTTAATCCTGCCAATGCATGAGCAGGGTACGTCAATAATGATAGGGAAGAGATGGACATCAAGAAGGCAATCCCATTCACATTAGTGCCACACAAACTCAAATTTCTTGGAGTCAACTTGACCAAAGACGTGAAGGACCTATACAAAGAAAACTATAAAGCCCTGCTCCAAGAAATAAGAGAGGACACATGGAAATGGCAACCTCAAACCTTAAGGTAGATGCTCTCACATTTGAGATCTGTTGGAAGATTCAACTAGTAGTCATCTTGGAAAAGCACTGCCTTGTCAAATAGTCCCAAATGTGCTAATCTAAATTCTTCAAATTAGTTTTATCTTTACATAAAAGAGAAGTTTTACCCGTTTTGATTCCCTAGTCCATCATTTTTGCTATCTCCCTTTTTTCTGTCTTGAATGTGCTTGCTAATATAGCAGTAAGCTATATATATATAAATTATATATATATATATATAAAATTGGATACAACAAGTTAGGAAAATGTTGAAAACATGTTTGTTGTTGTCTTTATTCTCAACTCCCTATTTCCCCTAGAAAAGTAAATGAAGAAAAGCAAGTTGATGAAGTAATGACTATTCTGGGCAATAGAAGCTATATTAATTAGAAACCTTACAATCCTACTCAATCATAAGTAAAGTTTCTCCACCAGAAACTGAATCTAGCTTCACAGACATGATTTAAGAAACCATGGCCTTTTCAATTCTGTTAAGGCTATTACACTGAGTGATAGCGTGAACTGTATATTTATTTCCTAGACTCTGCATGTTCTGAAGAGACTCAATTAGATGATTCTTAATCTAAAAAATATATACATATATATCAGGCCATATTTCTCAACTAAGTCTAGACTAGATACTACAGAATATTTCCATTTTCCATTTACTTTTATAAATGGATATATGATAAATTCAAATTGTAGAGTTTACCAACTGTTGGTCATGGAACAGTTCCAATTTACTGAGAAGGAAGGATTCCTTCAGTGTTAAAATCACTGTGTTTTTATAGGCATACAATTATAGACAAATTTTTGTATTTCAAGGATTTCAACTAGGATATTTGCTTGATAATAAGACCCTAGCAATTTAAGGACAGCAGTGCATGCAAAGGGAACTAAAGCCCTTGCAGCACAGGTATTTGCATTTCTTTTTTTGGAAAACAAGCAAAGAAGCAGATACAAAAGAACTAAAACCTGGAAATTGCTCTCACAAATTAATTTCCACGTGTGCACCTAGCCAAGTCCATCTATTCACACTATTCCTGAAAGAGATAGAAACCACGCTGTGAAAAATCATGGTTATACCAGCCAGGCAGCTGAAAGCTGGCAATCTTGTGGGAGGACTTTTGGCCTACTGAAGCCACCCTGTTGCACCCATCATCCATAATCGCTGCCTTGCCTATAGCCCTCCTTCACCACTCTTCTATAACTTTTGCAGAGACACCTGTCTGACAGAACTTCAGGACGCTGGTATTAGGGCTAATATCAGCATGACATTTTTGGGGTGAGTATGGGGTCCCCTCACCACTACTTTAAACATGCCCACAAATTCCAAGGTATCAACAATAGTGCTTTGAATTCCAGGACCACATGGCAGCATTTGCAGCACTGCAACAACCTAAATTTTGTTTAATATTGTCATTTCCATAGGAACACACCAATTTGGATACTAATGTGTAGCTAAAATCACTTAATATACAGAAATAAATGCAGCAACAAAATGGTCAGCTAGCAACAAGAATTTACTAAACCTTCTCACAGTACCTTAATGACTTCATTGGAGACACACTAATTTTTACAAATTTGCTTGTCGCTGTACTCTTATTTTCCTCTTCACTCCCATTCATTTTTTTTACCTATCTATTCTTTTCTTTAAAAAGTAATTTTGCCCCCCCCCCCCAAAAAAAAGTGGGGCCGGGCGGTGGCGCTAAAGGTAAGGTGCCTGCCTTGCCAGCACTAGCCTTGGACGGACCGTGGTTCGATCCCCCGGTGTCCCATATGGTCCCCCAAGTCAGGAGCAACTTCTGAGCGCATAGCCAGGAGTAACCCCTCAGCGTTACTGGGTGTGGCCCAAAAACCAAAAAAAAAAAAAAAAAAGTAATTTTGCTATCATTTATCTAGAAACAAATATATTATGATCAACTATGTGATGCATGCTCTTTAAATAACATAAATTTATAAAAAAAAAAAGACAGCCTAAAACTACAGAGATAATAAGTCTTAGAGTTAATTTTTGAACCATATTTTTCTAAATGAATTGTCTCTTGTTGAGGGAGTTAACTTCTGGTCTCAGTGCTAACTCAAAGCTTTGTATTTGGGAGGCTTAGGCTAGAACTCCAGGACAGCATGACCCCTGGAGCACAGCTGGAAGTGACTCCCCTGAATACAGGTAGCTTCTGACCATCACCACTCTTACTCTCAATCTTCAAACACCACAAAAATGTTCACTTTTCATTGTTGGTATGTAAGTCACATTTTTTTCTAGAAAAAAACCTGACATGTTTGGTTAATAGTTATAAATACAATTAAAACACATATAAGAGAATGGGCACAATTGTGAGTAGGTTTGCCACATCTAATGTTTTTATGTTTTGTCTACACCTTAGAATAACTGAAGCTTAATTCTGATTGTTTTTGAAAATAATACTCTAAGTGATAGTAAATATAACTACATACTTGAGACCAATCCAAATGAATCTTTTATAGAAGGGTTTATTGATCAGGATTATATGGTAGAACATGTGTCTTGTAAGCGTGGGTCTTGAATTTGCTTTCAGGAGGAGGAGAAAGTGGATGAAGATAAAAGAAAGCTCTATGATCTTGCTTCTTACGCTATGTGTCACAATCTTACATGGGGATCACATAACTGAATGTGGGGGTTGAAAACATTTTGGCATTAGTAAATGTTTATAAATACACAGCAACCAGAATTCATTCAAAACCAAACAGAAAATAAATCTGAATCGGTTCTGGCAGCATTAGTCCATGCTGAATTTCTCGAGTGAAACGAGGTTGCAAGGAAACTGTGATACAAGTGAGTAGGATTTTTGCCTTGCATACAGAGACCTGGGTTTTAACTCTGGCATCTCAAATGGTCTTCTGAAAAATTCCAGAAGTAATTCCTGGGTGGAGAATAAGGAGTAACAACTGAGCATCGCTGGGTGTGACAAAAATAAAAACAAAAATAAAACAAAACAACAAAAGGGAAGGGGTCACAAGTAGAACTAGTTTAAGCGGCTCTGTTTATGTGAGGCATTAAGAGAAAATATAATGTCATTCTTTCAGTGAAATAGAAATAGGCATAACCAAGGTTACACTACAATCATATATAAAAGTTAAAGCAAAACCCAGAATGTCTTGCCCATATCATAGGGAGAATTAGGGAGGGGTTGTGGAATTTATATCTTAGCATTAAGTGCCATAAAAAAGGTTGTTTTATTCTACCAGAGGATATGAAGAGAATACATTTCACCTTTGGACCTAACACCATAAATTTTAACTTAAATTTGCTGGTTACCAGTAGCATTACGAATTAAAGAGTGTAGAAAAATTTGATGAACTTCATCTCTCCTCATATCACTCATCTTCAGATTCTGATGTGAAAACATGAAGCTGTCTTTAATCCACATATATAGATCCTAAATGTAGAAAGACAAGCTGCCACCACTGAGGCGTAGCCTTGCATGATAGATGAAGCCAGCTCTTGTGACTGCTAAAAATTCTTGCAGTCTTGTAGTCATACTAAAGGGCAGAGAAGAAGGGGGCCATCTGCTACTTGCTGGCTATTGACATTGTTGGATTGAATGAAGAATCTACTTCTTATTCACACATATGCACACACACACACCAGAAACTTTATTTTGTTCACTTTTGGAGGAACTGATTCTCAGTGAGGAGTGTTCTAAATATATGTGTGTCTTACATGAAGGAGGTTGTATACATAGGTTGTATACATAGTCATAGGCCTCTTTTTTGATATTCCAAATTTCTTTCAATGGTTTATGTTAAGGAGATTCATGCTGTTTTTCTAAACCAGAAGAAAATACTGAAGATTTTTTTTACTATGTTTATACTTTTAGCAAATGAGAATTTCAAAGACTATAACTACTAATATCTTTTGATATACCTATACTGGAGACCTTCATTGCCTTGTAGGACTTTAAGATACTAACTGAGGTAGAACTAAGAGAAAAACAGCAGACTAGTTTTTGTTCAATGCCTTTCCTCTTCCCCCAAAAGAACATTTACAAATTATCTATGTATCTATTGAGATTCTTTTTAAGATTATTTAATTTTGGTTTGGAGGCCACACTCAGAAGTACTTAGTTTTTCTATTGTCTCAAAGATCACTAGTAGCAGGCTGAGGGGGGCCACCTGGGTGCCAGAAATCAAATGTAGATCTGCCACATGTGAGGCAAATACCCTATGCACTGTACTATTGATCCAGTCCCATATTTTTGCTTGTTTGTTATTTTTTTTGAAGTTCTGTGCAATGGATTTTATAATGTAAAAAGAATCACACATAGGTAAAAGAAAATGTCACAGTTCAACTAATGTGGACTTTTGTAGTCTCCTGGGCAGCACAAAGATTTGTGAAGCATGAATAAGTACTTATCAAGACATATAACTGAAAGGTAATTCCCTGATTTTTCTGTGAAAGCACTAGTGTTAGGGCCTCTCTGTACGTTACACAGCCATAAATGTAGTAGCTCTTAGCTTTTAATTGCCACTTATCTACAGAAATGACTCTCTCTCTCACCCCCCCCTTTGGTTTTTGGGCCACACCTGGTGAGGCTCAGGGGTTACACCTGGCTATGCACTCAGAAATCACTCCTAGCTTGGAGGATCATATGGGACACAGGGGATGAACCGTTGTCTGTCCTAGGCTAGTGCATGCAAGGCAAACACCCTACCACTGAGCCATTGTTTAGGCCTCTTCTCTCTCTTATTTTTGGAGAAGGGCACACCCAGTGACGCTCAAGGGTTAATCCTGGCTATGCACTCAGAAATTGCTCCTGGCTTGGGGGACCATATGGAATGCCGGTCCATCCTAGACTAGAGCATGCAAGGCAAATGCCCTACCGCTTGTGCCTCCACTCAGGCCCCCTTCTCTCTCTCTCTTTTTAAAAGTTACAGACAGCAGTGTCAATGTAAGTGCCTAAACTATGTGCTACTTTTCTAGCTATAATTACCTTTTCTAACAGAAAGGAGTGAGAGGAGATACCTAGTAGAAGACAGTTAAAGAAGAGCCTTGATTTTTCACAAAATTTTCCCTATACTATTTCTGATAATTCCATTTATCATTTTATTGTAATAAGCAATATAATTTTTTATGTCTGCCATGGCTTGTGGAGTGTGTGGGAAACTGGGGAGAATGGTGAAGGGAAGGTTACACTGATGGCAGAATTCATACTGGAACACTGAATGCCCAAAGTAACTGAATTATGTACAGCTTTGTAAATCACAATATTTAAATAGATCTTTAAAAAGGATAGTCTTTGGCCGGGAGAGATAGCACAGCGGCATTTGGCTTGCAAGCAGCCGATCCAGGACCAAAGGTGGTTGGTTCGAATCCCGGTGTCCCATATGGTCCCCCATGCCTGCCAGGAGCTATTTCTGAGCAGACAGCCAGGAGTAACCCCTGAGCAACGCCGTGTGTGACCCCCCCCAAAAAAAATAATAAAAAAAAGGATAGTCTTCAGCAAATACCTTCCTTGTATGGATAAGAAAAATAACAGATGTGATTACTGAAGCATACCAACTTTGGGTTAGACATCTGTCAAAGTTATGACTCCCAACTACAATCAGAAGCAAATAATCTCATACATGCTTCAATTTCCTCAGCTGACACATCAGTATCATATTATAATATTTTATTTAAATATTTAAATCCAATAATTTCATGCACACTAGACCTATTTTTCATTTTGAAATATTTACTGACATGATCCTACTCTCTAAAAATATTTTTCTTAAAACATCAAAATAGTATTTAATATTTTCTGATCAACTTACAGAAGATGGGTTAATGGTGAGATAAGGTGCTTCCTTGCCAATTGGGAAAATTAAGTAACATACAGTAATGTTCTCCCCATCATAAATCACTTATAAAACATGAACTGGTTTGATAAGTAACTACATAATTTATTCTGCCTTCAAAATTTAAATGAGACTATGTATGTCTATTTTTCATTTGCTATAAAGGATATAAAGGATAATATTTAGAGGAACAGGCTCAATTTTGAGATTAAAAATATTATAAAATTGGAGAGAGTACAATGTCTATGGTGCTTGCCTCACATATAACCAGCATGGGTTTAATACCCAGCACTTCTTAAGGCCCAGAGACTACCAAGAGTGATCCCTGAGTACAAAACCATGACTCAGCCTTAGCATATGCAGGGATGGTCCCTTTCCCAAAACAAAATAAAATATGATCAAACACAGATGCTATATCACTTTATATAATTTCACTTAAAATATTTCTAATATTTTCAAGATACAAATCCATTTTATAAGAAACAATGCCATAGTAGAATCTTTTGTACTGAAAACGAAAACTTGGAGTACTTTATTTTTAAGTTTATAGAAAAAAGCTGAAGACATATAAGCTCATAAATTTACCTTTCCCTAATAAGTATTATCATATAGCTGAAAGGGAGTTGGAGAGATGGTATAGCAGGAAAAGACAATTGCCTTGCATGTGATCAACTAAGTTCAATTCCAGGTACCACATGTGTTTCCCTGAGCACTACCAGGAATGATCCTTGAATAAAGAGCCAGGATTAAGCACAGAGCAATCAGGTGAGGCACATAATCCACCACCACTCTCTTTAAATATCAAGAGAAAAAAATCCATACTGCATACTATGCTAATGCAAATTAAACTTTAAAATGATAAGAAGATTGGTATGTCTTAGCCAGAAAATTTCATGTAAAAATTCCATGCAACAGTACTGCTGGATATTTTTAAAAAATTTATCTCTATATTCATATGCTTTCCAAATTCAAACTTCCTGTCTCATGTCTTTATAATGAAATCAAAGACATCCTTCTTGGTACTCTTATTTTTTGAGCCTGTGCTTTCTTTGTGCTTGACTTTATATGAGAAAGCACGGGCTACATAAATTAAAATATCAGTTTCATTTATTATCTCACCTCTAAACCTTGTAATCATGAATTATGCAGGCAAGTATTGAAGGTTTTATGATGAGGGAAAGTAACTGCATGAATCTCATAGGGGTAATGGGAAGTCACAGGATGGACAAAATGGGAGCCATGTAGCTCTGACTTGAGGAATTGTTAGACGAATCTCTATGTTTACTGTGATGTTTATCAAAACATTCCTACAATATTTCAGGGACACAGCTCTTCTATCCCGATTCTGAAACTTGATGATGCCCAAGAGCAAAAATAGGCATATAAAGTTTTCACTAAATAATTTTTCAGGGTTGAAGCGATAACACAGTGAGTTGGGCACTTGCCTTGCACACAGCTGACCTGTATTTGATCCCTGGCAACTCATATCATCCCTGGAGCCTGCCAAGAGTGATTTTTGAGTGCAGAAGTAGGAGTAATCCCTGAGCACTGCCGGATGTGGCACCCCCAAAATAAAGAAATAATAATTTTGCAAAACATGTTGCATTCCTGAGAGTCTAATTTATTGAGTGACTCAGTGAATATCTAATGACATCCTTCTGATCTTCTTCATCTCTAGCTATATTTAGACATATTGCATGAAGTGAGATTCATTGATCAAATATTAATTAATTGAGCAAATATTCAATAATTACACATTTGTTGAGCACCTTCTGGTTAATTCAGTGTTTATTCCTAGATGTACATTACAATCACCTAGGGAGACTCTAAAATGTACTTCCTCCTAGACTTTGGATCTTTTAAATTTCATCAGTGAATCTATATGCAGCCAATGTTTAGAATAATTGGCCAAAGTACTTGGGTCATTTCCCTGTTTTCCAGGAACTTTCTAAATTATCAAACTACTTCAGATCCAAAAAAAAAGAACCCAAAATTTCTACAACAATTTTCCTTTTCCTACTTCCTGACTTCTCCTATTGCTCAAATATTACTCTGTTTATTTTGTATTCCAGAAATTGAGGCAATTGATTGCCCTGTTCTCCTTGAGTTCATAGACTCTTGGGATGAATCAATAAAAAATCAAATGAAAATGAAAATAAAAATAAGATGAAAGGTAAGCACTGGAATCAAAGGAAATCAGCCAGCAACAGGTTTAAAGGAACGTCTTATTAAGGAAAATAAAATATGATTAACATTTTCAAATTTGAAATAAATTTCCTCATTTATATTTATATGCTGGTACTGATATATATAGCTGTGTTTTGTATGCATTCAATTGTTCATAACATATCAAGATTATTCTTCTACTAGAGGGAATGACATTGCACAAAGATAAAAAGAAACTGCACATCTTTATGTTCATGAGTTTACCCGTAAGGACAAAATAAAGGTCCATTTGGTAGCTAGACTAGAGTAACTAGATACAGATTGGTTTTGCTAAGTCTCATTTGTCATGACCAGGAAATGGGGTTTCTATTTTAGAGTAAATCCTAGAAACTTTTTTTTTGATAAAAGAAGGAAAGAAGTCACAATTAATTGTTCAATTCAGAATGACTAGAGTAATCACACTCTGGGGTTAATGGTGTTTGAGACAACTACCATTTAGATCATTGTTTTGATTCATATATTCTAAATACCATGTATAAATACAGAATTTATAAATAAGAATTCTTATTCTTACTTCATTTAACAAAATATCTTCTAGTGCCATCCATGTTGCTGCAAATTGCCTGATTGCATCATTCCTTAGTATTCCTTTGTTTATATGTATCACATGTTCATGAACCACTTATTTGATTTTAGGCCAAAGGTTTTACCTTTCTATTTTCCACAACTATTGCTACACTCATGCAAAAACAAACAAACAAATAAACACACAAACCAAAAACACCTGCCACATACACCCTTTTTATCCTTTTATTTTATTTATTTCTTATCTTTTAAATAGGGTCTCTCCCCTTTGTCATAGAACCTTGGGACACAGATTACTTTATCTTACAACATATTTTTGCATTTTTCTAAAAAAAGTAAGAAGAAAGAAAAAAGAAAACTGGGGGCCAGACGCCAATTGGTTTCAGAGCATTGGTGGAAGAAAATAAGGACAAAACAAGATATCAAAGTCAAAAGTCAATGACAATAGAATCAAGAGACCTAAACTTTAAGGATCTAAACTTAAAGGAGGAGAGGATAACATGCTCGAGAGAGCACAAATTTATAGGGTAATATGGTCATAGACCCACAGAGAAGAAAAAAAAAAGAAATTTAAATATGGCCCTTTGTAAACCTATAAAAACCTAAGAAATGTGGTGGAAATGTGGATATGCATGTTTGGGGTAGAAAGTTACTTTCTTCAGAATTTCAAAAGGATTGGGTACAGACTCTGCCCAAATCCTGGTTCTGTTTATTTCTGTGTAATTACTCTAAAAATTGCTTAATATCTCTAGAAATGACAAAACAGTCCACATGATTTCTGCATGATTTATAGAAGTAGTTTTTATAACATACTTTAAAATTATCAGGGCTATATTTAGTGCTAACCAATAATCATTTTCATCTGGGATATAAAAGGATCCTGGGGATGGAGCGGTGGCACAATAGGGCGTTTGCCTTGCACGCAGCTAACCTAGGACAGACCAATGTTCGATCCCCCAGCATCCCATATGATCCCCCAAGCCAGAAGCATTTTCTGAGCTCAGATCTAAGAGTAACCCCTGAGCATCACAGGGTGTTGCCCAAAAACCAAATAAAATAAAATAAAATAAAATAAAAGACAGAAAAAAATTTAAAAATATTAAAAATGTTGGATCCAAGTTAAAACTTTCTCTAAAACTAATAAACTATATTACTTAGATTTGGATACCAGATATCCAATATAAGAAGTAGGTTTTCTCACAGCTCAGTTACTTTTCAATAATTGCCTTACTTTCAATACTTAGTTCTTTCCTGACACTGTGTGTGTAGGTCTTATAAATATAAGGATATGTTCCTCCCTAGAGGAATTCAAGGTCAGGTATGAACAGAAAGTAGTAATTATATATGTCAACTTTATACTTAACTGGCAAGTTCAGTAACAGAATTACATTCAGAAGATTAATGGGACACATGAAAATTTTGAATTCACTTGTGGAGTGGATAACTTTCATCTGCTTTCCAGGAACACATTGCAATAAGAGGTAGTCTTTTAAGGAAAGGAAAGATCTGGATCTTTAAAGTAGAGAATATTAGCAAAGCCCAAGAGGCAAGAAACACTATTAAATGGTTAAAGATTGATAATACTGGAGTCCAATACAGTTTGATAAGGGAGTGGTTAGTTAGACTAGGAAAGGCCTGAATGCCAAGGTGAAAAACTAATATTTATCCTTCAGAGAAATTCTAGCATTGACACAGTAGTAAATCTGGCAGTACTATGAAAGATGGGTTAAGAAGCGTTGTACTAGAGAAAAGGAATCTAAATAAAAGAGATTGTAATGCACACAAAGAGAAAGCAAAAGGTAAAAAATCAGGCAGGAATGATAGCATAACAGGTAGGGCTATTGCCATATATACAGCTGACCCAGGTCGATCTCTAGCAGACCATATGGTCCTCTGAGTCAGCCAGGAGCAATCCCTGAGCATAAAGCCTAAAGCCAAAGTTTTGAGCACAGCTGGATGTAGCCCCCCTCCTACACACACACACACACACACACACACACACACACACACACACACACACACACGGCCTGTAGCTAACTAGCTAACTTTAGGAGAAAAGGGGATATAACAAGAAATGGCTTAGTGAATCTGTGGGGTGCAAGAGACACATTCAAGTACAACCACTGAAATTTCTAGTTTGGAGGATAGGTGATTCAACATCTAAAACTGAGAAAGCAAGAAGGACAAAAGCATGTGTTTAGGGCTTGAGCAGAGGTGAGCTCAGTATGAGACACAGTGCTGGAGCCAAGTAAGGGCATATGAGTGAAATTGAAATAGGTTTCCAATAAAGATCAAATTAGATAATGCATATGAACTGCTTTGTGAACTACAAAAACTAATTATCCTCATGATTATTGTCATTAGCTTACAGGAAAGACTCTCACAAACTCTTATTCAACCCCTCTCAACCATAAATTTCCTATCCACGTCAATGGTGATAATAACTACCCATCATCTCAAATTCACATTTGGGTTTAGGAAGAAATTGTCTATGAAACAACATCAATTTCTTCTTGAGAGAGACATAAATCTAACATAGTATTAAGTGGCATTAAATTCAAAGAGATGATACAGTGTACAATGATTATTTCTATAATATTTAATAATGAGAAGATAATTATAGCTCTAAGATTCTTGGTTTAACATGACAAGCATATCACCATGGTATTTTTAATCACATAAGTGAAAAGTTATTTTCCTTTGAGTCACATATTCATTTTTAAATAGTAATTCCCAGAAAATTAAATATTATGTATGATCTTGTGAGTGCATATGTACATATGTGGCTAGAGACATACTGTAAATATTTACATATTGTAAAATTTGCATATTGTAATGTAAACCATTTAAATAGTCAACAGCCTAGATTTCTGAAATTTATGCTATATAATTTTTCTACATTTTTATATAAATCTTTGATACCCTGACCAGTGGGGTTGTCCGTTGTGCTACTCTGATCAAGTTAAGAAATCACAAAAAGGGGCCAGAGTGATAGCACAGAGGTAGGGTATTTGCCTTGCACAAGGCCAACCCAGGACAGACCCTGCTTTCATCCCTGGCATACCATATCGTCCCCAAGCTTGCCAGGAATGATTTCTGAGTGCAGAACCAGGAGTAATTCCTGAGCACTGCCGGGTGTGACCCTCTCCCGTGCCCCCCCAAAAAAAAGAACTTACAAAAAAGTTCAGTTGAAAACCTGTTTTACAGTACTTATATTCTTGGTGTCTCCAATAATCAGTCTTGCATTCATTCATATAAAAGTCGATTTGCTTTTGGGGCCCATAGCAGTAGTACAGTAAGTAAGATGCTTGCCCTGCACACAGCGGACCTGAATTCTCATTCTTGGCACCTCAGGAGTTATTCCTAAATGCAGAGCAATCCCTGAACTTTGCTGTGAGTGACCCAAAAACAACTCCCCCATTAAATTTTGAAAAAAAAAAAAAAAAACAGAGCCTTAATTAATATATTTCCCATTTCTGGGCAGTAATTGAATTTTGTCTACATTTACCCTGTTACACATTCTAGTCTTTCACATCTCTATTCTTTTAAAATATTGCAAGCAAATATCTCCTGAGTCTCATGAATTCATTGTTAGGCACCAATATACAACTGAATGTAGAGAAATGCATCAACTAGCAAATGAGTAAGAGAAGAAAGAAAAGTTTTTCTGTTCAAAATTAAATGGAAGGCCACTAGCCCAAATTCTCTTTGGCATTCTTTTTGCATATGCAAAGGACAATTTATGAGCTTGCCCCCTAACTAGCTTCTCAAAAAGAAAAATATCCTCAACACCTAGGTATACTTGTTAGCACTTCTGTCTGAAATATATAAAATAACTACTATCAAAAATAATAAGATTGGGCCGAGAGATGGCGCATTGTTAGGGCATTTGGCTTTCAGAGGCAGACCCAGGATGAACCACTATTAGATCCCCCAGAGTCCATGCGGTCCCTCAAGACAGGAGCGATTCTGAGTGCATAGATAGGAGTAACTCCTAAGCATCACTGGATGTGGCCCAAAATTTAAAAAAAAAGAAGAAAAAAAAGGATAATATAAAAATGTAATGAGAAAGTAGAATCACACTGCAGTATTGGAAGTTTCCAAGGAAGGCACTTTGAAACCATGCCTGACAACTATACTATTATCTCTCAGATACATCAATATATTATTTCCTCTTTCTATGTTTTACCCTTCTACAAATAACTGTTATTCTCCTTCCCCAACTTCCTGTTTTGCTCACCTTTAGAGGCAGACCTGCCCACGTCTGGGAAGGGTCTTTGGCTTCCTGTTTTGCTCACCAGGAGGATAGATTGGGGGAGATTCAGAGGGAGGTTGGAGATAGAGGATTGAACAAGAGAGGTAGAGACAGGGTTGAATGCAGGGCTACTTAGGGAACATGCTTAAAAGGTTAAAAAGCTTAGGAGCCACACATGGTGGCTAGGGACTTAATAAAGTTGATGTCTCCTGAAACCTGACTGCTTGTGGATCATTTCCTCGCTGCCACCCTGAGACCACCAACTGGTGGGTGCCTGGAAAGAAAGGCCTCTCCATTCCTCCATCTAGCCATCATCCACCACCATCAAGGACTTTATATTTAATATTTAATTCAACAATAACCATTTAATTCAACATAGCCAAAGTTTTTATTTCCTTCATTTCAGGCCATAGTGTTCAGGCCACTGCTTGCATATTGAAATGTTTAAACGAGAGTTCTCCCATTCATTAATTTTAGCCATAAGTATATATTAAGTAATATATATCCTTCACTTATATATCTTCACTTACCATATACATATATATGTATACACAGTATACACATATATACCTCTATATATACATACATACCAATGCCTATTGGTCTTAATTATGTGCCATAAGCACAGGCTTAGTTTCAGATAAACTTGTGATCTAACTGGCTGAATTTATGAAAATTCTTGAGCACAAAAATGAGGAACTAATTCTGGTTAATAGAAAAGAAGAATTTGCTGAGAAAATATTGTGGAGGCCACAGGATTGCAGTATGACTTTGGAAAACAGAAAAGAACCAAAGGAGAAAACTGAGAAAAGTGCTGAATCATGCTTGAAAATAGTCATGGATACTCAGCTTAACAGAGTAGAACTGGTAACTTGACTATTAATCTGATGAACAATGGAGATGAAGTCAAGGCAATTAAGGATACCAGAAACTATGGAATTTAATACTATTTCTTTACAACACTAAGAAATAGATAATAGAAAACAATATAAAGGAAGGTAAAAAGATAATAAATTAAAAGAAAATTTAAGTATATTAATTAACCTATCCATCAAATATTCAGAGCATCAGATATTGGCTTAGAATTTATCAAAATTTCTCTAAATAAAGATAATTGATATTATATTTATATTTATAAATATTCTATGCCTAATTGACATAGGATACAATCACCTTGGTTGTAATATATTCTAAAATATTACTTTTTCTTTTGGTTCAATTTTCAAAACTTTTCATATCAAAAGGAAATGTCCATCAGATGGTCAATATAAGTCATGTTTTCAGACCCTGTGAGAGTTTCTCTCCTGACCTTTTGTCACAGAAGAGTTAGCCCCAAAACTCACATTTTCACAAGTTCCCCAAACTGTCAAGATATTGAACAGCCATAAAACTGTGACTTCTCCTATAGAATCCAGGTGTTTGACCTTGAGCAAAATTCTTTAATTCTCAGAGTCTAGTACCATTCCCTCTAAAAATAGTGATCAAGTTATAAATCTCAGTCACAGACTCATACTAATAACAAGAAGGATTATATATCAAACAGTAATTTATATGGTTCATAGTGAGCACTCAACCTTCTCGTCTAAAGTTCAGATAAAATGAAAACTGCTGAACTTATAAGATGAATAATTTTAAAACTACTGTTATCAAGAGTAAATTTTGAAAAATTTTAAACCCAACTTTGATGCTTTGAATATTTGATAGATTGAATAATACACCTTAATTTTTGTTTTGTTTTTTTTTTGGGCCACACCCATTTGATGCTCAGGGGTTACTCCTGGCTAAGCACTCAGAAATCTCCCCTGGCTTGGGGGGAGCATATGCGACGCGGGGAATAGAACTGCTGTCCTTCCTTGGCTAGCGCTTGCAAGGCAGATACCTTACCTCTAGCGCCACCTCTCCTGCCCCTAAATTTTCTTTTAACTTGTCAGCTTTTTATCTTTTCCCTTCCTTTATATCATTTCTTCTCAAATATTTCTCTTGTTGTAAGGAGCTAATATTGAATTCCATAGTTTCTGATATCCTAAATTATCTTGACTCCTTCATCTCCACTGGTAATAAAACGTATCTCTCTATTACTTGGAATTCCAATAATTTGCTAGATCTATGTATAGGTCGTATGTAAGTTCAATTTTATGGTAAGACTGAAACACAGTGTGTTCTGTGTTTCCAACTGAAGGCGCATAACTAATTTCTCTTTTTAGTTGCACTTTATAATAAGTATATAGACTCATCAATTCAGTAGCAATTGCAATCATTTCTCCTTCAGATAAATATTACTAGAAAACTCTCCCTTATCTTTAATTTGTCCTAAAGGAGTCATTAAAAACAATAATTTTTGATTCTTCTTTTTATCTATTTTAAATGTATATTTCTTAGATCTATATAATCTAAAAGTGACTGAGGGGTTTAGCTTTATAATAATGATAAGGATTTTGATCAATTTAATGAGATAATGCATTTCAGTTTTTATCCTTATTAAAGAATCCTCTCTACTCATTCTATTCTTATATACTTTTAAGTATTTTTGATGTGACCTTAAAAATATTGATAGCTTGGTCAGTAACTCTTTGACCTAGCAATAGAATTGCATGTCTTTCATATGAGGCCCTAGATATTTTTTATGTTATTATGTTATAGCCCCAAACCCACCACCAGTGTCAACTACCCTCCGTTAATATTGTTAAGTTACCTCTACCCCTCAGCATGCCTTCTTGACAGACACACTTTTAGTTTTGTTGTTATTTAGAACTTCTACTTTCTGTGCTGTTGACTCTGCAGTTTGAAAACATAGCTATACCTAGAACACACACATATAAATTTCTCATAATTTATTTTCCTTATATTAAAATATTAGACCAAATTTACTAATGTTTTGAAGTTTGGAATTAGTAGGCTGCATCTGATTTTTAATTTCCCACAGAATATTTTATTTAAATTTTACATTTATTCTTTAAAAAACCAAAAGTACTCAGCAATGTGAAGCTGGGAGGATGGTTCAAAGTTTTAGAACATATTCTGTGTCCTGGAAGCCTGGGTTTGAGTCCTGGGACCACATTGTCTATAGAACACTTCTGGAATGATTCCTGATCACCAACCTGAAAACAGCATCCAAAGCACCACATGTATGACCCCAAAATTAAATGGGCAAATTAACAAACAAAAACACAATATATCTCTACAGTGTGAGCTGTTTTAGTTGATGCATAATTTCCAATTTTTAAATAATCTTATTCCAAATATATTTTACAACTCTGGTTAGAAACCACCATTTTGTGAGAGCTTTTTAAAGGTAGGACCCTTTATGTGTCTTTTTAAAGGCTTTTGTTATTTTAAATTATAAATGCTATTTGATTGGCCAGAGCAAGTGGAGCAGCTGGGTGTTTGCCTTGCACATGACTGACCTAGGACAGACTGCACGATTTGATCCCCCGGCTTCCCATATGGTCCCCCAAGCCAGGAGTGATTTCTGAGTGTATAGCCAGGAGTAACCTCTGAGCATCCCCAAGTGTGCCCCCCCCAAAAAAGCTATTTGATGTTTTAGTTGCCCACATACCTACATAGCTCTGAATGAATAACAAATAACTGCAAACTTAAATAACCCAGATCAAAGCAATGTTACTGTTCTTTTCTCTTATTTTTATTTTTTCATTATTATTTTTAATAACTTGTTTATTTAAACACCGTGATTACAAACATAATTGTAGATGCAACCTTCCCATCACCAACGCCCCCATCTCTTCCCTCCCCATCCCCCGCCTGTATTCGAGACAGGCTTTCTACATCCCTCACTCAATATTTAATTGTTCTTTTATTTAAAATATATTTAAAATATAGGGGAATTATCACATCTTACAGCATCCTTTCCCCAACTCTCCAGTGACATGCAAATGAACTACAAGCTCTAGGAAGCCTAGATAAACAGTTTAAGTGTTATTTTGCTTTTGACATTAATTTTGCACAAAGGGAATGAACTGAACTTCTAAATGAACAACAGAGCTAAGAATAACAATGACTACTGTTATTTTTTTTTTCAATTTTTTTCTGTAGGCAGCATATAAAAAAGAGAACCTCTGGAACATAAAATATAATTTACCAGGTCAAGTCAGAAGAGATTCCCTCATGCTCTATACTGCACTGTTTTCAGCATTTATGGCCTACAGTCAAAAATACTGTGATGTGCTGTGAAAGGTTCTCTAAACTATAGATGATAAATAAGTTATTATGTTCAAGCTATTGAAGCTCCATTGGCATCTCTCAACATTTTGAAAATAGTTTGTGGGGAAAATTGAGCTAAAATAAAGATCTCAGCTCAGAAAACTTTTTTTAAAGAATTTTTTTGTCAGTATGTCCAACCTATAAGTCCAACATTTTTTAAATATGTGAATAAAAAATGAATGTGGTTAAATTGAATATGATAAAATTACCAATCATCTTGTTACAAATAACAAGTTTTGTCATAGCTTTTCTTTTCTTTTCTTTTTCTTTTTCGTTTTTTTTTTTTTTTTTTTTTTTTTTTTTGGTTTTTGGTTTTTGGGTCATACCTGGCAGTGCTCAGGGGTTACTCCTGGCTCTATGCTCAGAAATCGCCCCTGGCAGGCTCAGGATCAAATAAGATGCCAGGATTCGAACCACCGTCCTTCTGCATACAAGGCAAACGCGCTACCTACATGCTATCTCTCCGACCGCTGTCATAGCTGTTCTAGTGAAGTTTCCAGCAAACAATTAATATATTCAAGTTCCTTGGTGCAGAAATAGTATTCTAAAATATGTAATATTACACTAAAAAAGTGCAACTTGGTCTTTTGTTTGGTTTTTGAGGGATCACACCTGGCAGTGCTCAGAGCTACTCCTGACTCTGTGCTCAGAAATCACTCCTGGAAAGCTTGGTGACCAAAGGGGATACTACGGCTCGAACCTGGTTCAACCGTGTGCAAGGCGAATGCCCCACCAGCAGTGTTATTACTCCAGCCCCACATGAGTACTTTAAGATTCAATAATCCCCTTCTAAGAGATGTAATTTATTAATAAATGTATTACAAACTTATTTAATCTACTCTTTAGTATATAAATGATAGGGCTTACCTAGGGGATTGGGTATTGTCTACTATCAAAGAATATGAGTACCAATAAGACCATTTGCTGTTATTTTAAGAATTTCATGTTATTTTTCTACATTGATGTTGGTTAGAAATGATAGATTAGAAAAAAGTCTATCTTGCTAAGGATTGCTTTTATCTATTGGTTAACTGAGATTGTGAGTCAAACTGATGTTGGAATACTACGTTCATGAAATCCATTCAAAAATTAAGTATTGTGTATTATAGTACCTAATAATAATAATAATAAATTATAAAGCCTAAAGTAGTCTGATTCTAAAGTAGTCTGATTTCCTTTAGTATGTGATAAACCATTCACTAAAAGAAAAATTAGATTATTTCTAAAATTATTTTACAAAATTTATAACATCTTTTAACCTGGACTAGGTAAGCATACTATAAAATAAAACATTATAGACCAATATTCAATATTCAATATCATCATTAATATTAGAATTAAAATAGAAGAATTAAAATTCTTCAAAATTAAAATAATCATATACTGTAATCCAGTAGGACTCATTCCAAGGATACAGAAATGGATCAACATTTGCCAAAAATATCAACATGTTATAACAAATCAACAAAATAAATAAATATCACATGATAATCACAATTAATGCAGAAAAAATATTTGCCCCAAATCAATTTCTATTTATAATGATATATTCCCAAAAATGTGCATACATATATATGTATATCAACATGATAAGTCAAGTCTAAAGCTAATATTTTATTCAATGGTGAAAACCTAAACAACTTTCTTGTAAGAAATTAATGGCAGTTATATGTACTTTTGCTACTTTTATTCATTAGAGGACTAGAAAATCTGAGAAAGAAGTCATCCAAATTTGATAAAAAGTAAAACTCGGCAAAAGCTGGCTCCCTGTGTGTGACACCAGGCGGGGAAAATCCGCGAAAGTACACCGGCCCAGTGGGGCTCAGCTGTGAAAGACTGTGAGTGTGACCTGTCTATGTCTGTCTACTGTCCTCTTGCGTGAAACTCTTGCGAGTGGGGCAAAAAGAGCCTCCAGAAACCTCGCTCGCCCAGACGCCATTTTCAGGGAGGGACTTCAGAGCATAAAAACCGGCTATCCTTTGCAAAAGCTGGCTCCCTGTGTGTGACACCAGGCGGGGAAAATCCGCGAAAGTACACCAGCCCAGTGGGGCTCAGCTGTGAAAGACTGTGAGTGTGACCTGTCTATGTCTGTCTACTGTCCTCTTGCGTGAAACTCTTGCGAGTGGGGCAAAAAGAGCCTCCAGAAACCTCGCTCGCCCAGACGCCATTTTCAGGGAGGGACTTCAGAGCATAAAAACCGGCTATCCTTTGCAAAAGCTGGCTCCCTGTGTGTGACACCAGGCGGGGAAAATCCACGAAAGTACACCAGCCCAGTGGGGCTCAGCTGTGAAAGACTGTGAGTGTGACCTGTCTATGTCTGTCTACTGTCCTCTTGCGTGAAACTCTTGCGAGTGGGGCAAAAAGAGGCTCAGAGGAGCACGGCCGCTCCGCTTCGCTACGCGGCCGTGCACTCTTTCTAAGGAAAGAACTCCATTGCAACAAGAAGGAAAAATCACACTAAGAACGGCGCTATATCACAGAAGCAAACATTTCTCTCTGGACTGTCTTCTCTGTTACATGCTCGGGCCTAAGATTTGACCCAGTGTGAGGCTTCATCCACGGAGGACTCCCCTCCCTTAGAGGCAAGTCAGCCAATCCAGAAAGGGAGGAGCCAGAGGAGTGTGCTGCCTACATCATATAGACAATGAATACCACTACAACACGTAGAAAAACCCACAATACAAATGTGACAATGGGGAAACAGCGCAGGCCAGCATCAGACATAGAGAATGAAGATGACAATTCTGAGGACCAGATAATGACTGAACAACTAATCAACCTCTCAGATAAGGACTTTAGACTAGCAATATGGAAGGTGCTCAACAGACTCCAAGAAACCATGGATCGAGTTGAACAGAACACTAATAAGAACCAAGAAAATATGAAGGCAGAAATGACAAAACTCCAAACTGAAATAACATGTCAACTAACAGGCCTGAAAAACTCAGTAAACGAAGTGAATGACAAAATGGATAAGCTCTGGGACAGGGTATCAGAAGCTGAGAATAGACTTGGTGCTGTGGAAGATGAGATACATAACAATTCCATACAGCAGGAGAGATTGGACAAAAAACTTAAAGCAAATGAGCAGACAATGGAAAAATTAGTCAAAGAATGGGAACAGACGAAAATAGAAGTCTATGATAAGATCAACAGAAACAACTTAAGAATCATTGGAGTCCCAGAGACCCAGGAAGAAAATTTCCAGGAAGAATCAATGGTCAAGAACATCATTAAAGAGAAACTTCCAGAGCTAAAGAATATATGTGATCAAATCCTGCATGCCCGAAGAGTACCAACCAAAAGAGACCCCAGAAAAACCACCCCAAGACACATCCTAGTCACAATGACAAATCCCACAGATAGAGACAGAATTCTGAAAACAGCAAGATCAAAAGGGGAAATCATGTTTAAGCAAGCTTCCCTGAGATTTACAGCAGACCTGTCACCAGAAACGCTCAATGCCAGAAAGCAGTGGTGGGATATTGTGACAAGACTGAATGAAATGAATGCTTCACCCAGAATACTATACCCAGCAAAACTCACTTTCCGGTTTGATGGAAGAATACATGATTTCACAGACAAAAAACAGCTCAGAAACTTCACAGACACAAAACCAGTCTTAAGAGAAAAACTGAAAGACCTAATCTAAGACAAGACTACCCAAAAGACACACCAAATTTTGAAATAAAGATGGCGTTAAATCCCAGGACAATTCTTTCTCTCAACGTCAATGGACTAAATGCACCAGTTAAGAGACACAGAGTGGCTAAATGGATCAAAAAACTCAATCCAACCTTCTGCTGCCTACAAGAAACGCACCTGAATAGTCAGAACAAACATAGACTCAAAATAAAAGGCTGGAGAAAAGTTATCCAAGCAAACAACACCCATAAAAAAGCTGGAGTGGCCATACTAATATCAGATAATGCAAACTTTATACTCAGGAAGGTTGTAAGGGACAAAGATGGACATTTTATATTAATCAAGGGGTACGTAGAGCAGGAAGAATTCACTCTCCTAAACATATATGCACCGAATGAGGGGCCAGCAAAATATTTAATACAACTGCTGACAAATCTGAAAAATAATATCAACAACAACACAATAATTGTGGGGGACCTAAACACGGCTTTGTCAACACTGGACAGGTCAACCAGACTGAAACCCAACAAGAATATACTAGACCTGAGGAGAGAAATGGAAGAAAGAGGCCTAGTGGATATATATAGGACACTCCATCCCCAGAAACCTGGATACACATTCTTCTCCAATGTACATGGGACATTCTCCAGGATAGACTACATGCTGGCACATAAAACATACCTCCATAAGATCAAGAGGATAGAAATTTTGCAGATTACCTTCGCTGACCACAAGGCTCTGAAATTATTTGTGAACTCCAAAGGGACTCAGAAGAAACACTTTAACACCTGGAAGTTAAACAGCCTCATGCTCAATAACCAGTGGGTCCGAGATGAAATCAAGGAGGAAATAAAAAGGTTCCTGGAAACAAATGACAATAAAGACACAAACTCTCAGAACTTATGGGACACAGCAAAAGCAGTACTGAGAGGAAAATTTATAGCTTTGCAAGCACACATCAGGAAGGAAGAAGGAGCTTACCTGAGTAGCTTATATGACACAGCTAATAGAACTAGAAAATGCTCAACAAAAGGACCCAAGAACAGGAAGACAGAAGGAAATAACAAAGCTGAGAGCAGAAATCAACGAAGTGGAAACTCAAAAAACAATCCGAAAGATCAACGAAAGCAGAAGTTGGTTCTTTGAAAAAATAAACAAGATTGATAGACCACTGGCAAACCTAACAAAGAAAGAGAGAGAGAGAAACTTGATAACTCGTATCAGGAATGAAAAAGGAGAGATCACTACTGATATGACAGAGATTCAAAGGGTAATCAGAAACTACTTTGAAAAACTCTACGCCACTAAAAATGAGAACCTGGAAGAAATGGATAAATTCTTGGACTCTTATAATCTTCCACGTTTGAAGGAAGAGGATGTAGCATATCTAAACACCCCCATCACCATTGATGAAATTAAAACAGTAATCAAATGTCTGCCGAAAAACAAAAGCCCAGGTCCAGATGGATTCACTAATGAATTCTATCAAACTTTCCAAGAGGAACTACTGCCAATCTTGGCAAGACTCTTTCATGAAATTGAACAAACAGAAACACTTCCAAATAGCTTTTATGAAGCCAACATCACCTTGATACCTAAACCAGACAGAGACGCTACCAAAAAAGAAAATTACAGACCAATATCACTGATGAATGCAGATGCAAAGATCCTCAACAAAATCCTGGCAAATAGGATTCAATGCCTCATTAAGAAGATCATCCACTACGATCAAGTAGGTTTCATCCCAGGAATGCAAGGCTGGTTTAACATCCGTAAATCTATCAACATAATACACAACATCAATAACAAGAAAAATAAAAACCACATGATCATATCAATAGATGCAGAGAAAGCATTTGATAAGGTCCAACACCCATTCTTGATCAAAACTCTCAGCAAGATGGGAATGGAGGGAACCTTTCTCAATATAGTGAAGGCCATCTACCACAAGCCAGTGGCAAATATTATCCTCAATGGAGAAAAACTGAAAGCCTTCCCTCTAAATTCTGGCACAAGACAAGGCTGTCCTCTCTCACCACTCCTATTCAACATAGCACTGGAAGTACTTGCTATAGCGATTAGGCAAGAAAAGGATATCAAGGGAATCCAGATAGGAAAGGAAGAAGTCAAGCTCTCACTGTTTGCAGATGACATGATACTCTACTTAGAAAACCCTAAAGACTCTATCAAAAAGCTTCTAGAAACAATAGACTCATATAGCAAGGTGGCAGGCTACAAAATTAACACACAAAAATCAATGGCCTTTCTATACACCAACAGTAATAAAGAAGAAATGGACATTAAGAAAACAACCCCATTCACAATAGTACCACACAAACTCAAATATCTTGGAATCAACTTGACTAAATATGTGAAGGACCTATACAAAGAAAACTATAAAACTCTGCTCCAAGAAATAAGAGAGGACACACGGAAATGGAAACACATACCCTGCTCATGGATTGGCAGGATTAACATCATCAAAATGTCAATACTCCCCAAGGCATTATACAGATTTAATGCCATCCCTCTAAAGATACCCATGACATTCTTCAAAGAAGTGGATCAGACACTTTTGAAATTCATTTGGAACAATAAACACCCTCGAATAGCTAAAGCAATCATTGGGAAAAAGAATATGGGAGGAATTACTTTTCCCAACTTTAAACTGTACTACAAAGCAACAGTTATCAAAACAGCATGGTATTGGAATAAGGATAGGTCCTCAGATCAGTGGAATAGGCTTGAATACTCAGAAAATGTTCCCCAGAGATACAACCATCTAATTTTTGATAAAGGAGCAGGAAATCCTAAATGGAGCAGGGAAAGCCTCTTCAACAAGTGGTGTTGGCACAATTGGATAGCCACTTGCAAAAAATTAAACTTAGACCCCCAGCTAACATCATGTACAAAGGTAAAATCCAAATGGATTAAAGACCTCGATATCAGCCCCAAAACCATAAGATATATAGAACAGCACATAGGCAAAACACTACAGGACATTACAGGCATCTTCAAGGAGGAAACTGCACTCTCCAAGCAAGTGAAAGCAGAGATTAACAGATGGGAATATATTAAGCTGAGAAGCTTCTGCACCTCAAAGGAAATAGTGCCCAGGATACAAGAGCCACCCACTGAGTGGGAGAAACTATTCACCCAATACCCATCAGATAAGGGGCTAATCTCCAAAATATACAAGGCACTGACAGAACTTTACAAGAAAAAAACATCTAACCCCATCAAAAAATGGGGAGAAGAAATGAACAGACACTTTGACAAAGAAGAAATACGCATGGCCAAAAGACACATGAAAAAATGTTCCACATCACTAATCATCAGGGAGATGCAAATCAAAACAACGATGAGATACCACCTCACACCCCAGAGAATGGCACACATCACAAAGAATGAGAATAAACAGTGTTGGCGGGGATGTGGAGAGAAAGGAACTCTTATCCACTGCTGGTGGGAATGCTGTCTAGTTCAACCTTTATGGAAAGCGATATGGAGATTCCTCCAAAAACTGGAAATCGAGCTCCCATACGATCCAGCTATACCACTCCTAGGAATATACCCTAGGAACACAAAAATACAATACAAAAACCCCTTCCTTACACCTATATTCATTGCAGCTCTATTTACCATAGCAAGACTCTGGAAACAACCAAGATGCCCTTCAACAGATGAATGGCTAAAGAAACTGTGGTACATATACACAATGGAATATTATGCAGCTGTCAGGAGAGATGAAGTCATGAAATTTTCCTATACATGGATGTACATGGAATCTATTATGCTGAGTGAAATAAGTCAGAGAGAGAGAGAAAAACGCAGAATGGTCTCACTCATCTATGGGTTTTAAGAAAAATGAAAGACACCCTTGTAATAATAATTTTCAGACACAAAAGAGAAAAGAGCTGGAAGTTCCAGCTCACCTCAGGAAGCTCACCACAAAGAGTGATGAGTTTAGTTAGAGAAATAACTACATTTTGAACTGTCCTAATATTGAGAATGTATGAGGGAAATGTAGAGCCTGTTTAGGGTACAGGCGGGGGTTGGGTGGGGAGGAGGGTGATTTGGGACTTGGGTGATGGGAATGTTGCACTGGTGATGGGTGGTGTTCCTTTTATGACTGAAACCCAAACACAATCATGTATGTAATCAAGGTGTTTAAATAAAAAAAAATTAAAAAAAAAAAAAAAAAAAGTAAAACTCATGGAATGCTGACAGAATCATTTCCTATGCTAAATACTCTAAAAACTTCACTAAAAATAATTAAATAGAATAATGTTGCAGAATAAAAAGTCAATACACATAATTATAGTTGACATGCCTATACATTAATAATGAACTACCAAAAACAATTAAGGAAATAATCATAAATTGAGGCCAGAGCAATAGTATAGTGGATAGGGTTTTTGCCCCATATATGGCCAATCCAAATTCAATCCTGGCCTTTCTTAGGGTTCCCTGAACACACCAGGAATAATAACTGAGTGAGTATATCCTGAGCAATTGCCAGGTATTGCCCCCGAAAACAAAACCAAACAAGCAAAAAAAGAAAACAATCAGATTGCTAGCTACAGTGGCCTGATTTTCTCATCCACAACCGAGAGGAAAGTTTCCTGACACCACAAAAAAACAAACAAACAAACAAACAAAACTCTGGGATATGGCAATGAGTATGTAAGGAGCCAGTGGTTGTTCCCATGACAGTATGCTTTAAGAGTGGAGAAACCCTGAATCTCTTAGACCACGGGAATTTCCTTCCTTCCCCAATACTTACAGTGCCTATGCAAAAACAAAAAAAAAAAGTGGGGGGAACACCAAACCCTGCCACTCCAGCATTCCTTTTTCTTGCTTTGTTTTGTTTTGTTTGTTTTTGATATTATTTTTCTTCTCTTTTTTCTTCCACTTTTTCTTTCTTTTTCACTCTTGTGGATATTATTTGGGGAATTCTTTTAGTAGTTGATACCAAAGTTTTCTTCGCTTTTCCTTAACCTTTTTATCTCCAACAGAATCGCATAACTTGAATCATACAGCCTCATAAATTGAGGGGGGGGGGAATGATGATACCAGGACCAGTCATATGAACATGTAGTGAAAATAAAAAATGATCAGACTGGAACACCAAACCCAAAGTCAATGACAACAGAATAGATACCCAATCTACAACAAGCTGTAAAGTGAAGACCAGTTACACTAGTATTTTGGGGGGTAAAGGAGGGCGATGTGGGAGACATGCTGGGAACAGAGTGGAGGGAGGACAACATTGGTGGTGGGAATGCCCTTCATTCATTGTCACTATGTACCATAAATAATTTTGTGTAATGCACTTCAGTCACAATAAAAATTAAAAAAAAAAGATTAAAATCTTAGGCATAAACTTAAACAAATAATTAAAGGTTTGGAGAGTGAAATCAGAAATGTCGTGATAGTCTATTTGCATGCATCAAAGAATTAACATTGCTAACATTTCTCTATTACCAAAGTAACTACAGATTACATAAAAGCTCCATCAATGTTCTATGACATTTTCCACAGGCATAGGATAAACAATCTCTTTGGCTTCGCAATAGGCCCTGAATATTCAAAAAAGTAAAATTGAAAATTAAGAACCAAGTGAAAGTCTCCCAATCAAAACAGTATAGTGTTGGAATAAAAACAGAGACAAAATGGGAAAGAATGCTATACAGGGTTAATTTTCATCCAAAAGGCAAGAAAATTCAACAGGTAAAAAGTTACTTTAGTAAACAAGACTGAGAAAACTAAACAGCAATGCACAAAACAGTAAAACGATAATTCTCATACAATACAGAAATCTTAACTTAAGTTGCATTAGAAAATTGAGTATAATACTAGAAGCTAAAAAAAAAATCCAGAGAACAAAACTTAGAAGGGAAAAAGCCTGACACTTTCTCAGCAATATTTTTATGAATTTAATTCCACAAGGATAGTCAATTAAAGTAAAAACAAATGAATGAAAACTATCAAATTAGGAAACTGCCTCTATGTGACAAAGAAATCATTATCAAGATGTAAAGACAAACTAAAAGAATGGGAAAAGGTACTCAGAAATCACATATCTGATAGAGGAGTAATACAGAAAACTACAAATAACTTAATTTTTTTTTAATCCAATAGAGCTGGGGATGTGGTTCAGGGTCTAAGTGAAAATCTCAGCACTTCATGGCCCCCAGATCACCAGCAGGTATTGCCTATCTGGCTCTAAATACTACCTGGGAGGGTCCCCAAAATAAAATATCAATAATAATGAATTATATTTAATTTAAAAATAGAATCACTGAAGTCATTCTTCCTAAGATAACACAATGATGACCAATGGACACATAAAAATGCTCAATAACATTCATCTTCAAGAAAATGTAAATCAAATCCTTAATGAGATACTACCTCATTCCTTTTAGGATTGCTCTTAATAAAATACAATTAATGACTATTGACAAAGATGTGAAGAAAGAGGAGATTTACACTGTAGATGGGAATATAAATTGGTGCTGCCACTATAGATAACAGTATAAGAGCTTCTCAAAAAAATAGAATTAGGAATGTAGGAATGTGGGTCATTGGGAGACCACCTGCCTTACATGGCTTAAATGCCCAGAAGATATAAAAAGTTAAGTAGCACTACAATATGATCCAGCGATACCTTTTTAAAGTATTTAATCTCTCCCAAGACATATATTTGAAAAGATATGTGCTCCCTATGCTCATTACATAATCATAATAATAATTCATAAAAATAAATTCATAATAAGAATAAACTCACAATAAGTAAATACTTAATAATAAAACGATAATGATGAATTAGTAATCATTCATAAAAATAAATAATAACAAAATATAAAAACTAACTTAGTATCCATTGATAAACAGATATACAAATGGCTAAAGAAGCTGTTGCCCACAGTGGAATATTACTCATTCGTGTAAATGAAAGTCTGCCATTATAACAATATTGGTGTAATGAGAAAACTATGCTAAACTAAATAAGTCAAAGAGGAAAATTATCTTATGAATCTACATCTATATAAAATCTACGCAAACAAAATAGAAACTATAGAGGCAGAGAATGTACTGGACAAAAATGTAGGGGTTGCTGGTGGGAAACAGGGTGAAGATTGAGAGACATAAATTCCCAATGACAGGGTCCCAAAGATATACCTGTGGTCAAATCACTTTCCCTACAAGCATGATGCCCCTGTTCAATTCCAGTACTGTCCACATGCACTAAATGTGGTCCTGAAACTTAGCTCTCTGGGCCTAAAATGATACAACGGAGTAAGGGATCATTATTGTATTACAGCCAAGTGTGTGAAAGTGAAACTACTAAAGTGCTCAACCCACACAATCCACCGAAAGCATATTCAAGCACCATGGCCTGGTGAGATACGATTCCTCAGAAAGCACTACAAAAGCACACCAACCAAAGTGTGCATATGCACCAGAAGTAAACCTGTGTAATTCACAGCATAGTGGCTGAGTCTGTGAGCATTGCGCAACTCGACGTGTGTGCATTTCCTTCTCATCACAACAAATGGATGGGGGAAAGACAGTAAGGTTGTTGCAAAATATAAATCAAGGGAATATTATATGCATCTTGGGGGTTATAATCCATAATGCGGCATTTTAAATTTAAAAGATGCTAAGAAAATGTTAAATTGGCAGTGAGATTAATCTTTTACAATATAGAAAAATGTCAAGTCATTATGCTATAAACCTGAAAAGAAAATGCTGTTATGATTCAATTAAAATAAAATAGTAAAATGTAGATGAGTGCTAGATATTTTTTACCTTTGAAATACTGATTGATCATACTTTATGCATTTTTATTTAAAAATTAATGCAAGTATTTATTCAATGATGTTCAATCTTTTATTCTAAGGCAAACTAATTAGAATGAGACCTATTCAAATGAAATACATATCTCAGCATGGAAACTAAACATGGGAACACTACTTTTTCATCATAAGTAAGTTCT
This sequence comes from Suncus etruscus, assembly GCF_024139225.1. Lineage (NCBI taxonomy): Eukaryota > Metazoa > Chordata > Mammalia > Eulipotyphla > Soricidae > Suncus > Suncus etruscus. Next base: position 112,064,502 of record NC_064854.1, on the reverse strand, counting down.
AATTATTTCCTTGAATATTTGGTGAGTGGAGATAGGGGCACACCTGGTTGTGCCCAGAAGCTATTCCTGGCTCTATCATCCAAAATTAAATTCCAGCAGTGCTCAGTTGAAATGAGGCAGGCACTTGCCCTACCTCAATTGATTGCAAGGTAAGTGCCTTAATTCTGCACTATCTCTCTGGCACCAAGTTTCAAATATTTTTCAAAGAACTATAAAATAAAATTTATTGTCCTACCTTAAAAGTTTTCAAAGTTCATGTACCTAAAACTGTAAGCACCAACTTATCTGTCTATCTACAGTAGTTGACAATTAATTAATATTAACTAGAGAAATTAGGGGAAGAGATAAATATGTTGAGAATCAAACAAAATTGTTACTTTCACTAGAAATTATTGTTTACATACTCAAAATAGCTTTAAACTATTTAAAATGACACTAACTACTTTTAAATATGTACTCTCTCTACACATACCAATAGAAACCTGAAGTACTATATCATTCCTCTCAGCCTATACAAGAAATACCATCTACTTCATTAGTTAAAATATTAAGTTGAATAATTATATAACATCAAAGAACAAATGTAAAAATATTTTTAAAAATTGTAATTATTCATTTATTTACTATTTGTTTTTTGGGGGGCTGCACACTGGTGTGCTCAGAGGAAATTCCTCACTCAGTGCTCAGGGGACTAAATCAGGTCTCCACAAACAAAGCATTTGATGACTTATATTCTATTTTGTTTTATTTCTTAAGTGGTCATACGGACTGTACTTAGAGCTTACTCCCGGCTCAGTGCTCGTGGATTGCTCCTGGTGGTGCTTGGGATCTATATGCAAGTTTGGGTATTAAACTAGAGTCAGTAGTGTACAAAACAAGTACCTACGCCACTCTACTGTTTCTCTAGCTTCAATGACTTTTTATGATGTAGAGTTACAATGGTGGGATTATGTCTATGTCCACTGATTGAAGTTCTACAACCTCCTTAATACCCATGTTATATAGTCTATGATGTTATTTTTTATTTTTATTTTTTATTTTTAAATGGGAATAAATTAAAGAACTTATAAAACAACATAACTAAAGAAATTTAGATTGTATAACATTGACTCCATAGTTTTAGTGCAACTTGGCCCAACTACATTTTAATAACATTCAACGATATAACTCAATCTTCCCAATACAATTTTATTTAATTTAAACCAAGACCCTCTTTTGCTTTCATAATCCTATCTTATTAATTTATATAATACTTAGTTGAATTATAAAACCATAATAACTACTGAAATCAGCTTAAACAAGTTTGGAAAGGACCATTACTCTTTATGAACATACAATTTAGTTGATGGGGTCAGATATATCTGATGACTAATGGCAGCCTATTAACCTTGAGCGCCTGTGTTTTGCACAAGGCAGATAAAGTTTTGACTAAAGTAAGCTAAGGGTATTCATGGAATGATACCACAGTGATGATACAGTTTATAAGGCTGGATTCAATCACTATTACCCCTTATGATTCCTCAGGTCTTACTATAAGGAATCCCTGAGCACAGAAGTAAGACTAATCCCTGAGCACCACTGGGTGTGGCCCCTCCAATTAAAACAAGAGGTTTTCAATTAATAAATGCTACATATTTAAGGGAAAATAATAATAAACATTTAGGGCATAAAAACTAAAAATTAGAAAAATAAACTTGAATAGATAAAAATTATGAGATTAAAAATAAAAAAAAAGGGGTTGGAGTGATAGCATAGTGGATAGGGCATTTAACTTCAACCCAGGTTCAATTCTTGACATCCCATATGGTCCCCAGTGTTTGCCAGGATCATTTTCTGAGTGCAGAGCCAGAGTTATACCTGAGCAAGACAGGATGTGGTCCAAAAGACAAAAAATATTATGAAACTAATACAAAGCATCACTAATTTAAGACAGGATTATTCAGTTATAAATAAAATGTCAATTTTCTCTACATTGATCTATCGATGTAATGGAAGTTCAGTAAAAATTCAAGTGATATTTTATTACAACAGACATGATTGTTAAAATATATTCTGCAATGAATAGAATATGGAAGTCATGATATTCTGATGTATATTCTGATAGGAAATTCTTGATTAATACATCCTAAGACCTATAAAAAGACTATGATAATAAAACCATAGTGATGATGGTAGGGAAAGAGAAAACAGTATTAATAACCTTCCACCTAGAATAAAATACTCCCTCATATTAATAATATTTGAATTAACATAAGAAGCAAAACCCTTAAAACATTAGAAAACAAATACAGATGATGCTGAAACAACTAAATACTAATTGCTTAGAAAGAAAGTTGGTTTTATACTTCATTAATTATGCTAATATAAATTTCAGGTCAGTAAAATACAATTTCAGTTATTTGGCATTTCATAAGCATTACAGTTCAAAAATTTAGGTGAAATTATTCATTTATTCACGTTTAGGTGACTTTGGCTTCTCTCAAACTGTGTAACAATACTGAAACAGTACTTATCTGATGTGAAAAGAATAAGGTTCAAAAAACAAAACTGTAAACCAATAGAAAACTAAAATGAACTCTTTAAACTCTTGGGTTAGAACAATTATTTCACTTCATAAAACCCAGAAATTATCAAGGAAAATAAAATGATTTAACTGCAGAAAAAATAAACTTGGTTTATGTAAATATAAATCAGCATTAAGACACTAAAAATTGGGGCTGGAATAATAGCATAGCAGGGAGAGCATTTGCCTTGCAAAAGGTCTACCCAGGTTCAATACCCAGTGTCCCAGAGGGTCTTCTGAGTCTACCAGGAATGATTTCTGAGTGACACTGGTGTGGACAAAAACAAAACAAAACAAAAATTAAAAATGAAATGATTAAAATAAAACTAAAAATTTCCCAAAGACAAATGACAAAACATAAATGTTCACAAACAGGTCAGCTTTTTTATATTAATCTATAAGCACTAGAGAATTTCAGTAAAAATCCACGTAATTTCTATTATTTTATTCATTATAGTATATCTAAATGACCATGTCTCTTATAATAAAGTATCACTTAAATAAAGTGCTAACAGTTTAATCACTATCAAAATCTTTGAGATAGAAAAATACAGAGGTTTTAAAAATGATAATATTGGTCCAGTAAGATAGTTCTAAAGTTTTAAACAATGTTTTGCAGGCAGGAGCACTGAGCTGGATAACCCTGAACCATATTGTTCCCTGAGCACTGCCAGATGACTCACTGAGCACCAAATTGAAAGTAAGACCTAAGGACTGACCATTTATGGGACAAAAACAAAACCCTCTGTGAAGCCTAGGGGAACAACTCAATGGGGCTGAAATGTACAGTTTATTTGTTGGAGTTTGAGAATTGAGCCCTGGCACTGCAGAGTTCCTTTTATATTGACCTGGTAGTGTTGGGACCTGAATTCTGAATAAGGAGGGACGCCATTTTGTAAAAGCCACATGGCAGACTCCTTCTTTAGGTTCTGAGCAGGTAGAAACACCATTTTGTAAGGACCACATGTTGTGAGCCTATTTCCATAGAACCCACCTCAGTCTACCTGGCCATACTAAGTAGCCTATCAAGGAAGGACAAGGGAGCAATAGGAAGGTACCCCTAGACAAGAGCCAAATATTTTAAAGATCATCAGAAAGCTACAACCTCCCTAGATCCCTATCCTATATAATCCCATTCATGACCTTGAGTGGGGTTCTTTCATCCCTCATGGGAGAGAACCCTGACCAGTCAGTTAGGAGCTGTTGGCAGGCAGAATAAAGTTTAAACTTTACTCCAATTTGGTGGTCTCATCCTTCGACTTCTGCCTAACAGTAGTAGCCTCAAGTGCATCCAAATGTGACCCCCAAACAAAAATAAGTAGAAGTTTTAGAAGGAAAAAAGTGCAATAGAAGAGCTCTCAAAAATTAATAAAGATTAAGAGGCCGAAGAAATTAAATATAATGGGATATAAGAATCTTATATAAATGAAACCCAGAAAGGCAATTAAGATGTTTAAGGGACATACAAATAAAAATCTTTAATTATATATTAGAAATGCAAATAGTATCCACTCTAAGATATCTTCTTACACCTGTAACAATGTTTTGCATCAAAAGCACTAAGATAAGAATATGAAATATAGGTATCAAGAAAATGAAAATTTTATATACTTGATTAAAATAAAAATTAGTATATCCACCTCGGAAAAAATAGTTCTTTAATTCCTAACACATGTTAAAAGTCAAAGAAAAAATACAAATGGCCAAAAGATAACATGAAAAAAATGTTGCATATCACTAATCATCAGGGAGATGCAAATCAAAAAAACAATGAGGTATTCTTACACCGCAGAGACTGTCACACAGCACAAAGAATAAGAACAATCAGTGCTGGCTGGGATGTGGGGAGAAAAGAACTCTCCTTCAGTGCTGTGGGGAATGCTGCCTAATCCAGCCTTTATGAAAAACAATATGGAGATTCCTCAAAAATCTGGAAACTGAGCTCCCTTATGACCCAGCTATACCTTTCTTAGTAATAAACCCTAGAAAAACAACACAAAAAGGCATTCTGCACAGTTATATTTATTGCAGTACTGTTTACAATAACCAGAATTTGGAAACAACCCAGACACTTGAGTGGCTAATAAAACTGTGATGCATATACACCATGGAATACTACTCAGCCATGAAGAAAATGAAGTCATGAAATTTTTCTATATATAAATACAATAATAGCCTTTCTACCCATCTATAAAACTAATAAATATCCTTACTATGTAAAAATGATCATTTCTAATGCATTCTTTACTAGTCTAATCCCCACTCTTTTATTTATCAACACAGGTCAGGAAGCAATTATCTCAAATTGACATTGAATAACCATCCAAACAATTAAATTAACTCTAAGCTTTAAACTAGATTACTTTTCACTACTATTCATACCAGTAGTTTTCTATATATAAATACAAACTATTATGCTGAATGAAATAGGTCAGAGGAAGAGTGATATACACAGAATATGCTCACTCACCTATGGGATTTAATAAAAATAAAAGATATTATAGTAATAACACCCAGAAACAATAGAGATGAGGGCTGTAAGGACCAGCCATGATACGAAGCTTACTACAAAGAGTGGTGAGTGCAGTTAGAGAAATAACTACTCTAACAACTATCATGACAATGGTAGAGAATGAGAGAAGTAGTATGCCTGTCTTGACTACAGGCAAGGGGAGGGTGAAGAGGGAAATGGAGGGCATTTGTGGTGGGAAGATTGCACTGGTGAAGGGGCATGTTCTTTTCTTATAACTGATCTAAGTTCAAACATGTTTATATATCTATATAGGTATATAGATATAGCTAGATGGATTGATAATAGATAGTTAAATGGATGGATAGATAGACAATAGATGGATGGATAGATACATAGATGATGATGATGAAGATGATAGATAGATAGATAGATGATAGTTAGTTAGATAGATAGATAGATAGATAGATAGATAGATAGATAGATAGGTAAATCTGGATCTGAAGGCAGAATATCCATATCTGGAGCATAATACTGTGAGCAGAAATCAAGTTATTGCCAGATCTCAACAACTTCACTATCTTCCCCCCTGACTTCAGCCTCAATTGAGCCTCCTAGTCCTTAGACATGACTACTGAAAGCAATGGGAGGACAAGATTCTTTTTGCTATGTTAATTACAAAAGGAAGAGTAAATCAATTTAGGACCCAAAGTCACATATGCCCAACTGTATTTCTAGGATAGTGTCATGTTGCAAAATGGTTTTGATTAAATTATATCTACTTAGCTGGGGACAGGGGGAAATATAGCATAAAAACTTGAATTCTGCTTGGAATTTAGGCATAAGAAATTGAAAAGTAACCAATAACATCTCTAAAAGTAGAATATACAGGTTACAAACAGCTACATTTGCCAGGATTGAAGAGTTAGTACAAAGAAAAAGATTCAGCTTGCATGTGAATGGTCCAAATTCTCTTCCTGCACTGTTGGGAATGACTTAGTATAATGAGGCAGGGCTAGCCCTAATCATCACTAAGCATAACTATTAAACCCCAAAACAATAATAATAAAAACGTATTTTTAAAAGATAAGCCTTTACAAGTTATGATTAAGTTTTTATTTGAATCATCTCAACTGGCTAGACATTATTTAGAGCCATTGAGTAATATAGTAAATTAACTCTATCAGTTCAATAATATACTATGTATTGTTTATCTGAGTTGGAGACATAAAACTAATATAAATTTCCAATGGTCTCATCATGATTATCTTATGATTGTTGTACCAAAGACCTGACATTTCTAATAGAAGAGCTAATTTTGTATAAGTAAATTCAAAATAAATTACTTCATCTTCTTAATATTTCTGTTGCTATTAGATTTGCAGAAACTCTTTGTTCAGATTTTCCTTCAAATCCTGGGAGTGAATTATTTTTGTTCTGAAACCAAAGCTCAATGACAAAGATAATATTGAGCAATAAATTATGCTGGAAACAAAAGAGTATGTCAAAGGGTAGTGATTAGAGAAAGCCTTACATAAAAGCATTTGGATGAGCGCACAAAACAGAAAAGCAAGTTCTTCATCACAAGTGAAAAGGGAAATGTTCTAAATCATAAATCTCCCTTAAATATCCTGCACTAAAATATGCATAATTCTGAATTTGGGTTTCTTTCCTAACACCATCATTTATTACCGGGCCATAAGAAAATAAACAATGCGGCATAATACTTAACATAGGGTGAAGTAAGCCTAGATTTTTTTAAGTGAAAAGTGACAGATTGTTTTTCACTCAGAGGCAAAAGGAGGTGAGTGCAGAGACCGCATTATGTCCCTGTGTAGAAGCTCAACATGGTCTTCTGACTCAAATCCTAATTGAATATCGACTAAAAAACAGCTTTGAGCTCTCAGCACAGAGCAATGGAAAGAAAAATATGAAAAGTTCTTTGGGCTAAATGGAAAGTCCAGACTTGTTTCGAACTGCTGCTTGTTGTAGTATGGGGCAGCACAGAACTGTGTTTCTGATTAATTAAAACAAATACAAACCTTAGTATGTTGCCTGTTCACTTGGAGGATTGATATAAAAACGAAATCATAATACACAGCAGTACTGCCACTGCCTGCGGAAAGTAGATAGTAGAAAAGAATCATTCTCTCTTCTCTACTGCCAGGCACACACAAAGATTGGTGAATGATGTTATACCATGGAAAAAGCTCATAGGAAGTTGTTTCTAACAGACCTACTGAAAATACTAGAGTAACTCTTGCCCATTTGCAAATTAAGACATTTTGAATGTATTGGTAATATCTTTTGGAAATTTTCAAGTCCTCAAATATCTTTTAAGAAAAAGTTCCATGACAAGGCAAGGCCAATCATGCTCCACTTGGCAATCACCCAAAGGTCTGCATTTTCTTGGACAGTTCTTATGTCTCAGGCTAGTAGAATGTTCACTAAAGCTATTCAGGTGTCTTGATCATTATGAATGACATTGAGTACCTATCACAATAAAAAAAAAATTGTCTACTAGCATTCATTGTTATTCACTGCCTATTTCCAATCTCCCTTTCCAAACTTTTATCTTATATGTGTTCAAATTTTGGGTGACTTCTGTATCTTCTCTCAAGCTCTCCCTAAAACATCTATTTTCTCACTTCCCTGTGATCCTATCTTCCCAAAGCTACAATGAGTCTTTCTCCAGGAAGCACTGTTATTGTCTGGAAATGAATCTGGTGGTTAGAAGTCTTTAAGATGGTGCAAAGACCTTGGAATCCAGCAATTCTAATTTTATCTCAGAAAGGTGGCCTATCTTCTCAGGAGAACTATACACACAGACAGCAATGACAAATAGAAAATTATATGTCATTTCATCACTGAGGCTTTGGAAGACTGAACTGAAACATATGTCCCCCCTTTTTTTAATTCTAACTCCCTAACTAAATCTTTCCATTTCTGCTAACAAATGATGTTGTTTATAAGATATTGCTACCAAAGAATGTACAAGAAAATAAATGATATGCTTTCTTTTTAGTGTAAGTTACACTGGCTACTAATAAATGTGATGTGACATTTTGACCATTAAAATTAAACTCTGCTTGTGGATAAATGAGGAAGAATAAGCAATTTGAAAATACACTTTTCCATATGTTTTGCAAATCTACATGTTTTATTTAATAGAATCTTAACATGTCTAGGGAGACAGATCCAAGCTTTTGGTCTAGAAAAGCTAAGGGACTCAAACTTTTCAGTTCTCAAACTTGCATCTCAACTCTCTATTTCAACTCTATCCTCCTGTGACCTTAATATTAATTTGGAATTATGATTGGATAATTGTGTCCCCTGTGGGCAAAGATAAGCTGCATCTGTATCTATTAAGTTATCTAGAACAAAAATGAATCATATGTATATTTTCTGAAATTAAATCAGGCCTGGCTCTATAATCTTTGTCCAAGAGAGAAATTATGTTCTTCATTATGTTTTGCAAGAATGTTTCTGTACCTGCACAGGAAGATAAAAGAACATGGTCACTGAATTTAAATATAATCTAAAAGGCAGGTACTTTGCTGGGCATTTATGAAATGTGTAAAAAGACCTCTACACATGCCCCACACATTATTGCAAACATATAAAAATGACTAATAAAAAAGTAAAAACAAGGCTCAACAAATGCAGTAATATGATACTTTTGAAACAGCTTTTGTGACAATTATACATATAAAATCTAATTTTCTAAAACTTTCCAAATTTTTCTCTGCAAAACTTCAACAATTAACTGTGCAAAAAAATGAAAATAAATTGTGATTTATTTTTTTCTGACAATGAAAAGACATTCCCCCTTCCTCTCCTATATTCATTCCAGGCTTTCCAAACTCTGCTTCATAAAATAGCTGGTAGGATGTTCTTCGCACACAGCTGATCTGGGTTTGATCCCTGGTACCCCACAAGGTCCCCTGACCCTATCAGGCATAATCTCTGAATGCAGACCCAAGAGTAAGCTCTGAGCACTGCTGGGTCTGGCTTACCTACAGTCTACAAATTCTTCAATGATTCTCCATTGGATTTACAGATAAATTTCCAGTTGTTGACTCTGTTGAATTGCATCTACAATTAAGAATTGATCTTAACCTTTGATCTTATTTTTCCATATCCAATACTGCAAAATATGCAAATTTATCTGATCAAATGTACTTGAATTATTTGAGTATCTCCTCTTAAATATTTGAAAGCATCTTTTCTACCAAACTCCAGTCTCCCAAATATATATTCCTATCCTTTGATCTTCTCAGCCACTTAAGACTAACTTCAAATACCACTTCTTCATTAAGATAGGCTATTTTATTTATTTGTTAAGCCACAAGGCATTGCCTGTCATTTTGAAGCTTTCGAGAGGTCTATATCATGTCTGATATCTTAAATAAAGTACTTGTCTTGTATGTAAAATTGAAACTGGAAAATTAATCTTTAATTAAATTAATCTTTAATTAAATGACTACTCAACATCTGTAACTTTATTGTTAAATGTAGTCTTCATAAAATACCACTATTATCAGAGACAACTGGCATGGTTGTGTCTTAAAATTTCTCTAGGAATTTCTGTGATTATACCATTTTTCCAAAAAATAATTAATCTTTATTAATAAAGGTTAATTCATTAACTAAGGTTAATTTGCTTATACAAATTATTTTAAAATAAAACCACCCTGAAGAGAACAATAACACACCTCTCCTAAGAGCCAAAGTAATCCCTAGTTAAAAGAAAATCAAGATACCACATTCTACCACTTTAAACTGTACAATAAAATCGTAGTAATTAAAATAATGTGGTACTACTGGGATAAAGACAGACCCTCATATCAATATGATAGAATTAAAAATCCAGAGATAAACCTTCAGGTATATGGTCAGCTAATATTTGATAAAGAAACTAAAGTTAGAAGTGAAGCAAAGAAAGCCTCTTTAACAAATGATGCTGGGAAAACTTGTAAGCCATCATTTGAAAAAGAGTGAACTCAGAACTATTTCTAATACTATGCACAAAAGTCAAACCAAAATAGAGCAACCTGAATGCATAAGTTATATAGAGGAAAATATAGGCAAAATTCTCCATGACAATGAAACTAGAATCATCTTTAAGGATAAAATGACACTGACCAAACAAATAAATGAAAGCAAAGATAAACAAATGTAACTACATTAAAACAAGAAACTTCTGCACATCACAGGATGTGATGACCAGAAAAAAAAGAAACCCCATAGACTGGGAGAAATTATTTGTCCACCATACATATGACAAAGGGTTAATATCCAAGATATAAAAAACACTTTACAAGGATTTTACAAGAAAAAAAAATTCAACTTCTCCAAAAATGGGGAGAAAAGTTGAACAGAAACTCAACAAAGAAATGCAAATGGCTAAAAGGCATGTGAAAAAAAAGCTCTATATAACCAATCATCGTGGAAATGCAAATCAAAACAATGAAATATCTCACACCAGAGAGATTAGCATTCATCAAAAAGAGCAATAACAGCAGTATTGCTGTGAAAATAGGGAAAAGAGACCTTTATTCTCTGTTGGTAGAAATATCAAATAATCCAGCTTTTTTGGATGTCAATATGGACATTCCTCAAAAAAAAAAAATCTTGGAATTGTTCTTTCAGATGACTCAGTCAAAACACAACGCAAAAAAGGTATCTGCACTCCTATGTTCATTTCGTGCTATTCATAATAATCAATATCTGGAAACAATCCAAGGACCAAACAAACAGCAGATGATTGGACCAAGAAAATATGGTACATTATCACAATGAAATACTATTTGGCCATAGAAAAGATAAAATTGGGGCCAGAGCTGCGGCGTCTGCCTTGCCGGCACTAGTCTAGGACGGACCATGGTTTGATCCCCTGGCATCCCATATGGCTCCTCCAAGCCAGGAGCAATTTCTGAGCGCACAGCCACGAGTAATCCCTGAGCATCACCAAGTGTGCCCCCCAAAAGAAAGAAAAGAGAAAGTAATGCAATGTGCTGATACATGGATGGATCTGAAAAGATTCACACTGAGTAAATTGAGTCTGATGGAAAGGGATCTTGTATGGTAAGAGTGACCTCATTCATATGCAGAATATACAAAAAAAGAAAAGAGAAATAACTAATGCTCAAACACAATAGAAACAAACAGCAAAAGAACTGGCTCTTGGTTGAAAGCTTGTCACTATTGGTGAGGAGTGTGGGAGAGGGGAAGGCCAGGAAAAGGACCACTATGACAATGACATAGGGAAATATTCTCTCTGAATAAGGACTAGTGCTAAATGTAGTCAGTGGTATACATATTTTACTATCAGTAATATTATTGTAAACCACAGTGCCTAAAATGGAGTGAGACAGGGAGGAAAAAAAAAAACTGTGTCTACCAAAGAAACAGGCTGGGAAGCAGGGGAACTGGGGAATATGGTAGAGGGAAATGGACATTTTTGAAAGTATTGGTTTTAGAACATTATATGCCTAAAACTCAATAATTTTTTCACTTTGTAATTGAAGTGATTAAATCAAACAAAAATTAACTAAAAAATCCAGTCCAATGGTTTGTGGAAGTTTTCAATTAAAATAATAGGTGGTTAAGCATAGGAAGCCTGTTTTAATATTTGTATGAGGTGGGGGGGGATCATAAAAGGAGGATAATTTGTACGTAACCATCTTCTAGCTTTGATTAAGAAATGACTATAAATTCACAGAAACCTTGGTATACTCAGAGATTTCTATCTCTGCATTTAAATTCTTCACTCAGACCTTAAAATTTATGATAGCTCTGACTATCCTGAGAGTGAATATACAATTGGAGTGAGCCCAAAATGCATTAAGGAAGTCCATGTTAGTGTTCTATAATTCTTTTAAGCTAATGGAATCACTCAGATATTACTTTTGCCTGCTTCAAAATGTGAACATACATTCCATGCTCCGCCTACTCAATCGCTCCTGGCTTGGGGGGATCATTACTCAAATAGGTTGTTATTAAAAAGAAATAAGATGGGGCTGGGCGGTGGCGCTGGAGGTAAGGTGCCTGCCTTGCCTGCGCTAGCCTAGGACGTACCGCGGTTCGATCCCCCGGCGTCCCATATGGTCCCCCAAGAAGCCAGGAGCAACTTCTGAGCGCATAGCCAGGAGTAACCCCTGAGCATCACAGGGTGTGACCCAAAAAAAAAAAAAAAAAAAAAAGAAATAAGATGAGGGCTGGAGAGAGAGTGCAATGGGTAGGATGCCTGTCTTGTATAAAGTTGACTGAGATTTGATCCCCATTATCCCATATGGTCCCCCAAACACCATCAAGGGTGGTGAGATCCTTAAGCAGAGCCAGCTGCTGGGTGTGGAGCAAAAAAAAAAAAAAAGAAAGAAAGAAAGAAATGAAAAGAAAAAAGAAATGAGATCATCTCAATAAACATGGTAAATGGGTAGAATTTTATTCTATAATGTGATTTTAAATATTTTAATAATATTGATAATAATATTTTTTAAATTTCTATATAATTATGAACTTAATGATTATTCATTCATGCAGTAACTATTTATTGAGAGCCTACCAGGCTTATGTACTAACTACCAAAAATTAGATAGCTAAACAGAATAAATTCTGTAAAATCAGTGGGGGAAACAGGTTTGAATTGAAGCAATGTATGCTAAATTCTCCAAGGCAGTCAAGACATTGTACAGGTTAACATACAGTTAAAGTCAAACCACCAGGTGATACACCAGTTCTACCTCTCTGTATGATGCTAGAACTAAGATGGTTCCTTAACTGTTTTTTGAAGTTCTTCACTAACCGTAAACCATCAATCTCTGGCTCAAATCTCTGTTCAACTTTGTACAGTGGTGACATATGTCATTGGCACATTGTCCATTGGTCCCTAGTGAAGACATCAGTCATAATTTGTTAGTATACTTTATTTACTATATCTGCAAGGGCAATTTCAAAATAAAGTATTGGGAGTTAGGACTTGTACATATGGATATGGGGGATTCATTATAAGTCATAATAAAGATAAAGAATGGAAAACTGAAAATATCAATATATAGAATGCACTCTCCATATCTTGTTGTATACAATAGGTTATTTGTTCTATGTTTATGTACCTTAATTTCTCCCTAAGACCAATAGATTTTCAGAGACCAAGAAGGCCAACTGTCTTTGTATTATTTGCCAAAAGTATTTAGTGAGTTTCTTCTATGTAGAAAGGGCTCAAAACAATTGTCTGATTATGTATAACAAACAAAAATTAAATATGGAAGAGTCCTCAAGAAATGTTTTGAACACATTATGTTATGACACATTGCCTTATAGGCAACAGTTGCTATACATGTCAGAAAAATCACCAATGTAGATGCTCAAGATATATTTTAAAGCATTTTGCTTCAACAACTCTATGCCTACCATCCACACCAAAAGGCAGTTTTTCTGCATGGGAAACAGAAGGCTTAATTATTTACAAGACTTTTCAATGTTTTTCCTTTGCTTTCTTAAGTGGCAAAGTAGACTCTGTACTACTCTGCATATTTGCCAAATTTTTATTGTCTTATTTAAAGCATTGTTGTACCTGGAGGGTTGCTAACTTAGCTTGCACTTCTGGAACTCATGCATAAAAGCAAGAATTAATTGCAAAGGATCTCAGAAATTCTGACTGCACAAAAATGATCCTGAGAAACAGCACATGACAAGCTGATATATTCCTTTGACTGGCTGATAAGAGAACATCAACACATTATCTGTTTATTCCTGATCTCTGAATTACAGAATAAATACAAGAGCATGGAACACTTGGTGGCTTGATAATTCACTTTATAATTCCCTCAATGTTTTTTTTGTTTTTTTTTTTTTTAATAAAAGTAATGGCTTAGCAAAGAGAATTTCCTCTTTGATTCTTGAAAATCATCAACTAACACTTACTAACCAGTTTTACTTTTGAAGACCTTCCCAGTTATGTACAGAGCCCCAGTGGAACTACTGGGAAATTGCTGGTCAATGGGTCAGTGCCCAAACCCAGGAATGTTGAAGCTCACCAGAGTCATATCCAGTAGTGCTGGAATGGGTATCCAGCATAGTATCCAGGGATACCATATAGTGTGGGGAACTAAGTTCAAGATCTATTGTATGCCAAGCATGTATTCTGGCCAAATGAGGTAGAGTTTCTATCCCAGTTTTACTTTATTAGAGATGTTCCACAATATATTTTTATCATCACATGATACACAATACTAATATATTTATTTTCTTCCTTCACAGAGCATGGACTTTAGACAGCTGAAAACAAGAGAAAATTAGTGTCAATTAATGTCAAAATTCCACAGGGAACAAAAATAGAAATAAGATGTATATTTATATGTGCATATATAGATCGTATGCAGTTTGTTACATAACGCTAACAAGATTTAGACTTATATTCTTAATGAATAGTTTCTACTCTAGTGTTTTTCACAATATATATTTTTTCTTTAAAGCTCAACAAACTAAAACTTACTGAAGAATATTATACAAAATACAGAAATTTAGTTTCCATCTTGACTTTTCCTGACAATGTTTTATTACCTAAACATGAACTATTAGTTATGCAAGATTTAGGATTCAGGCATAGCAAGACATTTATAGTTGTTTTGATCTTTTTAAAGTGATCTTTTTAAGGGACTTGAACAATATTATTCAGCTAATAGGCATTTGTCTTGCATGTAGCCAACAGAGATTTGATTTCAGCACCACAAGTGGTCCCTTAAGCACCACCTACATCCCAACCAAGTGTGGTTCAAACCCCTTCCCAACCAAAGCAAAGATGATTTTCATGAGCTGTATTTTCTGAGTGATAATATTGGAGGTAAAATATTTGCTTTGTATGTGTCCTGCAAAAATTCAATTTCCATCACCTCTTATAGTTTCTCAAGTATTGCTAGAGGGACAGTGAATATAGAGCCAGGAATAGACCCTTACCACAGCCAGGAGTGGCCTTAGCCCATCTCCACCTTCCCTGTCAAATGACTTTTTTCTCACAGACTGTGGCTCATAAATAGGGGACTTGCCTTCTTTTGTACATGTAAAACTGAAGATTTACTTTCCTGCACTCATAGTTCGTATCTTTAGGGTTCTTACAGTCCAGTGAGAGAGAGAGGAGCATATAATATCAAAGATAACTTAACTATAACAAATAGGAGGTAATGTATAAATAGATTCGCTAGAAATAGGAATATTTAGTCCAATATAAAGTTGCTTTTTGGGGGGTGGGTTTGGGCCACACCCAGAAGTACTCTGGTATTCTAGTGTTCATTAAAAACACCCAGGGGTTACTCCTGGTTCTGTGCTCAGAAATCACTCCTGATAGGCTCGGGGATCATATGGATGCCATATGTCCATCCCAGGTCTGCAGCATGCTTGGCAAATGCCTTACCACTGTGCTATCGCTCCAGCCACCATCTAAAAGTTTCTTGAAGGAGATAGCACCTAAGTTAACTAAAAAACAAACTATGGGGCCGGCGAGGTGGCGCTAGAGGTAAGGTGTCTGCCTTGCAAGCGCTAGCATAGGACGGACCACGGTTCGATCCCCCCGCATCCCATATGGTCCCCCCAAGCCAGGGGTGATTTCTGAGGGCATAGCCAGGAGTAACCCCTAAGTGTCAAATGGGTGTGGCCCAAAAAACAAAAAACAAAAACAAAAAAACAAACTAAATCAAATCAAGGGAAGTAAGGTGAGAAATATATTCTAAAATAAGCAAAAAAAGTGAAACAAAGGTAATATGGCATGAAATATCCTGGGGTTATAAAGCTACTATCAGATCATCAATGTCTGTGCAGCAATGACAAGAAGAGAATGATGCTGGCAAGAATAAGTTACCTGATATTCTACCAGATACAAACAGGATCTCTCTAAAAACAAAGGCCGTTTAGTTAAAAGTGTTTAACATGCCATTATTTAAGAGATACCTTACTAATCTTATTTCTGTTGCCTTTTGTATTCAGAAAATTCACTCACAGGGAGATAACTCAAGCAGTGGAGCACAGGCATTTATGAGACCTTGGGTTTGATCCCTGGCATAACACAATCCTTTGATATTAATAAGTGTGGCACTGATTTTCCCCAAACACCCACTGGGGCAGTGCTGGCTACCCTTGATGTATCATGATCTGGAATGAGCGTTACAGATAGTAATCCTTTGCCTCTGTAGTACCTCTAAAAGTTTTTTTATATCTTAATCCCAGAGACAAAGATTATAGTAGTGCTTGCCTGGCATGCAGCTGAGCTGGGTTCCAGCACCAGCATCGCATAAGGTCCTAATCCTAGTCAGGAAAATGTCCCTGTACCTGAGCACAGAATCAGAAATAAGCCTCAAGCACTTTTAGCTGTGGCCGCCAAACCAAAAATAAATAAAACATCAAACATCACTTTGCTCATCTGCCAATTAAAATAGAAGCAAAAACAAAACATATATGCTTTAAATTATACTAATACATTTATTATTTTTTAAAATAGCATTACAAAACATCATAACTATAATATTAATACATAAATGACTTAAAGTAGGTTAGCAACTGACTTCTACTGTTGATTTCAACACAAATATCGATTTTTATGTGAAATATAAAACTAATATTGCAGGGCCGAAGTGACAGCATGGAGGTGAGGCATTTGCCTTGCATGCAGAAGGACGGTTCAAATCCCAGTATCCCACATGGTCCCCAGAGCCTGCCGGGGGTGATTTCTGAGTGTAGAGCCAGGAGTAGCCCCTGAGCACTGCCAGGTGTGACCCCCCCAAAAAATAATATTGCATCTTAAAATTTGAAAATTAAAAAAACTTTAAAGTACTGTACAATTGGGAGGTGATACCTGCCTTGCAAAGCAGTTGATTCCAGTTCAATATCTTGCAACACACAGGTTCCCTGAGCACTGCCAGGGTGACTTTCTTTTTTAAAAGAAGATCTGCTGCATTAAAAGACCTTCTTTTTTTTTAAAAAAAAAAAAAAGAAAAGGTGAAAGAAAAAAAAATACTGGGTAGATAAAATCAAGATACATTTTTCATCCCACTGTCATAACTATGTCATAAACATTGACAGTGGGCTAAAAAAATGTATTTTGTAGCTTTATAAGATCTCACCTCTTCACTTGAAAGTTTTGATAGCTAGACGTGAAATTAGAATTTCACTTGTCTCAGATTATTGGAAAACATTGACTTATTTCAGAAAATACAAAAGTACCAAATACAAATTTGAATGAAACTGAAGACTTTACAATGAGTAAACTCGCTTGCCCAGAAAGCTATCATCTATTACACAAAGGGGATAAGGTAGTAATTATCTGAAATTATCCCATCTTTTTCTTCATATGACAAAGAAATTACCCGGGAGAGAGGATATATCTTATTTACATTCCGTATCTTATAAATAGAAATGTATCTCAGAAAAATAATTGGGTTTGCCATTGAAAGTAGGAGACTGGACTGGTTACAAGGATTAACTAGCCAATTATTTTAGAAATTACTTCTAAACTAAATCATATTGATACTGATTTATGCTATACAGACACATTTAAGTAGAGAGTCTATGACTCATCTTAACTTTTTTCAAAGAATCATTTGACTTTTATCACTTTATACTTAATTTGCAGTCCAGTTTTAGGGAATGATAAGGCTATTCCAAGTGTGTAATGAGATAGGAAACACTCATTGCCTCTTTGGTATTGCAGATTTTCTTAACATCTTTCTTTGCAACAGAGCATAACAGTTCTAATCCACTGCACCAAGGAGATTGTCTGGGGCAGGAAGGATACAGACATGAATGCCAAAAAATCATATCTAAATAATTCAGTTCTTTCACTTATGGAAAGAAACACATAATTCTTTTCAATAGAAATCATAATTTAACAGTCAATTTTTAACTCCCTTAAAGGGGGTTGAGAACATTTGTGTTTTATTCCATGTAAATTATAGGTTGCATTGACAAAGCAACACAACTTTTTGAATAGTGGAGCTAACTTAAATGTCTCCGAGCAAATCTTAATGGGTGAATCACAAATATTGATCAGATATAAACAGTGAACAAGTTCTATGTTTTTATTTTTATAAACGATTTAAATTTTTGAATCATTAACAAATAACATTAAAAAAAAGATAAGGAACAGAGAAGTCTTTATCTCTAACAGTGACTCAATTTAGCCATAACTTAAAGGCAAGATATAAACTGGATCACATGAAGTTAAGTAACTGGAACTTAGCAATTGTTGTTTTGGGGGACTTTACAAAAGTCCTCTAATACAATAGGAGTTGCTACAGAATATGTTCTTAGGATTTCCCTTTCCATTAACACTCACTCACACACAAAAATATATATGTACACAAACCAACAGACATACATAATATATGTTTTGGACATTTGTTTAGACCATGCAATATAAATAATTTCTAGGCTATTTGAAAATCTGGCCAGATTACTCTAAATATTATACAGAATTGTTTACAGTGACTGCTTTTACATTCCCTCTTGTAATATCCATAAGTAGCTAAGTTCACATGAGGTAGCTGCCCATCATTATTACTACATGGTTCAGAAACATATGGTGTAGTTCTCTCATGCCAAATTCTAGGATGCACTCACAAAAGAGAAGTAAAATGTGCAGAATTGTCTTTCAAATTATCATTTACAAACTTCAATGCCATCTACAGTAATAATCTAATGCTGGAGTTTTGTTCAGATTGCATATTAACATTACCAGCATGTTATATTTAGAATCATAGCAACTCCAAAATTATCCCTACAAATGAAGCGCTCTCAAATAGTTTGTTTTAAAATCCCATTGTTTAACCTGGAAGATGGCTATAATGTCCATGTATTATTTTATACCAAGCTAAGATTGATATGGAACTAATTATCTGTCTGAATTATCTACCAATGATACCTTCTCTCTGTATAGTATCCAATTGCCCTCTAACTGAGAAGACCATTCTCCCCAAGTTCAAACTTAATAGAAAGACTGATGCAGAAAGACTGGCCCATCTCTATCATTTACAAAATATTTGCATGTGATATTTACAAAATAAATATCAAAATGTCCATGTTGCCTATGTTGATTATTTGGTAGGAAACCAGAAAAAGAGTAGCAGGACTCCTCTGAACCCAAATAAAACTAAGCTTAGATAAAGAAATGCTATAAAGGGACTGAAGTAATAATACAGCAGTAGGATGCTTACATTGCCACAATTGACCTGAGTTTTATCCTCAGCACCTCAAAGCATAACCTGAGCACTGCTAGCAGTGATCCCTGAGTGCAGTTAAGAGTAAGTCCTGAGCACTGTTAAATGTGCCCCCCCAAATGCAAAAAAAAATTTGTATGTGATATGTTGTCAGGAGACAAGTTTCCATTTACATTCTATAATACTTCTAAAAGCCAGAGCAATAGTATAGAATAAAGGTGTTTGTCCTGTATGGGACCAACCCTTGTTCAATACCCAGTATCACGCAGGGACCACCAAGCCCTACCAAGGAGTGATCCCTGAGTGCAGTCAGGAGTAAGCCCTAAATACTACTGGATGTGGCCCACTAGGAAAAAAAGAGTATTTCCTTCCAGTGTTTCATTTTAAAAGATACTGTCTAGGATCACAGTACTTTATCTTCAATTCTCACTCTTTTTTTTTTACATAAAGCTTTAGGCAACTTAAAAAATATAAAACTCTTTTCAGAGTTTGTTTTATCTCTCCCAAATGCAGAAATACCTACACTGTTAGGGTTATTAAGATCATTTAAATGATCATAGAACAAGAAATTCAGGAAGGGAGCAAGAGAGATGGTAAGGAAGGCACTTTCCTTGCACGCAGCCTACCTGGGTTCAACCCCCAACCACCTATGAACCCCTGAACACCACCAAGAATGATTTTTGAGTGCAGAAACAGGAGTAAACCTCATTCCTTTTCTAGGCAAAAAAAATAAAGAAGAAGAAAAGAAAAAGAAATTTGGGATAAAAACTAAGAAATATTTTTATAATCTATAAATGCTTAATATGGACCTTTTTATTTTAACACTTACTGTACAATATTAATCCTGGGGCAAAATGGGTCTGTGGAAAAGTGGGTATAAGGTATATGAAAATTTTGGCTTTTTTTTCCCTCAAATTTCCAGCAAAGCTAAAGAACTTTTTAAAAATCAAGTCTGTTTAAAACAATAAGCTAAGAGAAGCAGGTACTTAAAAATGAAGCCAGTATTGTGATAAAGCCTTGTGGTATTATAAAGTCTGTTATCAACCACCATCAGGTTTATCAAGATGTAACTTACATATTATATATAATTACACATATACATATTATATTACATTATAATATATAGCAGTGTGATATAGCAGAGTGTATAGCAGAGTAATTTCACAAAATTCTTTTTTTTTCTCAATTCAAAAATCACTCTTCACAGGACTCTTTCTCCCTCCGTCTGACCTTTGCCTACATCATTTTTCCTGCAGCTTTTTCCAATTCATCATTTCTATATACTACAATATCAGACTTAGCTTATATTTAGATTTTTATTTATTGAAAATAAAATTAGAAGTGCATAGATCTCATTTGGAGAATTAAAATGTATTACAATACGTATGGAAACTTTTTAGTTACTTTGATGGTTGCTTTTTTTGATTTTGTATTTTTAATCAAAAGTCTTTCTACTTGGAGAAAAAATTAAAAAATAAACTTTTCCAGGAAGTGGTTAAAACTTAAAATATACCATCACAGTAGAAAAATCTTGTGGATTTTTGTAATATATTTTCTGTTTTTTTAATAGAGCCACCAATTTTTTGGTAACTTTGTAGGATATGTTTTTAGTACTAGATTTCTGCCATAGCTTCTTTGAACAATGCTAGTATTATGAATTTACCCTAAAATTTTTCCGATTTTTAAAGCTATGTGTAAAAAAGAGGACCCACATGACCCCCAAAATCAGAGCATGGAATGGGTTAAGATAACATAAACAATCACGTAAAAATAAATTCATCTTATTTTTCTGATTTTTCTCAGATGACTGAAGTCTGTTCAGAAAAACTGGATCTGGTGAAAGTGGATGTCTTCCCTCATTCTCTAGTGCTAAATTTAAAGATGTATTTAAAAGTGCAGCTTTCGACAAATGAAGTTTTGGGTTTTTTTCCTTTCATTAAATCATAACAATTTTCACTGCAAAAGAATTAGATTATTTTGAGTTGATGCTGTTATTAAATGGGGCAGATTTTGGAGATGGAATCCAAATCCTCTTTTGGATTAGACAGTAGACACAAATCAACATAATTGCAAGCTCAACTTGAAAGATCAATTCTCCTGACCCAACCTTAAGAGAAAACTCAAAGGACTTTCTTTTACTGTTCTAAAGATACCTTTGTTGTACTGTAATTCAAAATTCAGACTGAACAAGAAAAAGAGGCTGAAAGTAGAGTGTCCAACCCACCTACTCTTCAAAAAAGGAAACAATTTAGGTATTTTCTTTTATTAATAAAACTGCACCCCGACCCTGTGACATCTGAGAGAGATTACTGGTATTGGGTGGTGTGTGGGTAAAACAAACAAAGAAATCTGTGCTAAGTAGATAAGAGTGTATAAATATAGGAAAACCTGACACTGCGCTACGGCAACGTATAATTCTGTTTTAAATAGCACAAAGACTGGAAAAATAGAAATCCACTATTTTAAGAATTGGGTCTTACAGTTGGAAGCTCGCAGGGCCCCCTCTTCACCTGCTTTTCTGATTCTCTGTGTAGAGGAGAGTAGGACTGACTTTCCTCACTCACTCACTCACTCACTCACTCACTCACTCACTCACTCACTCACTCACTCACTCACTCCACTCACTCCAGCTAGCTATTTGACCCCTTGCCTTTCCATGCTGGCTACTGTCCCTCCCTCTGCAGTGACCACTCTGCCCTTCATTGTGACAGGGAAATGCCTCCTGAAAACAGGCGTTTTCATGCCTCCCTTGCATCAAAGGCAACTGAGGACAGTCAGAGCCCTGTCCCAGTCTTAGGCACAAAAAGCTTTATTTATTTGTGCGTTTGCTTGGGAGTGCTTACTGCCAGGCTTTCTGCAGCTGCTACTCTAAGACAAGGGCAGCAAAGCTCAGAGGACCTCAGAGGGCCAGAAGGTGGCGGCGAAGTCACCTTGGGAAGCGAAGAGGGTCAAAGGGAAAGAGAAAGAGAGGAAGGAGATGACCCTGGCGAGAGACACCCCCCCCCTCCCCAATAGATATGGCCTTTTGGGGCGAGTCAGTACAGGACACAAGAGGAGGCAATTCCAGTATAGAGGGCAATCGGTGACCCAAGGCCCAAGGGCGACCCTGGGAGGTGATCAGCTGACCCGGGCTGAAGAAGAGTGCCCTTCACAGTGTCACAGATAGCTCTGCCTTCTGACTCGGCCCCTGGAAAAAGTGCTGGGTCCGAGAAAGGCGAGTGCGGCTGGGAGGCGCACTTGCAGCCGCCGCGCATCCGCGCCCCCACCTGCCGGGTGCCCCCGCCTGCCAGGCGCACGCCCAGGAGGGCGGGCCCGGAGCTGAGCGCAGCCGCTTGGGGAGTCCCGAGAACCCCTGCAAAACAGCCAGGCCTTTCGGGGTGCCCCGGGCTGCAGCCTCCGAGGTCACAAAGTGGAACCGGCGCGCTACGCTCCTTGGCACCGGAATGAAAGGCCCTAGCGCGCGGTGCTGCGTTGCGCTGCGCTCCTAGCCCCAGGCTGGCTCCAGGCCCCCCGGGCTGTGCCCCAGGGGCCTCGAGGGAGCCCCAAGACCCTTTCCCAGGGGCGCTGTCTGCTTCTCCTCGCCAGCTGCGCCGCCAGCTCTCCCATTGTTCGCCCCGCCCGCCTGACGACGTCCGGGGCGCTGCGCCCGGGCTGGGCCTCTCCAAGCGCGCGCACTCTCTCACTCACCTTCTGCTGCCGGCGAGCCATGTCGGTGGGCTGTTTGGCATTGAAGGGGTAGGCGATGCAGCGCATCACGAACACATAGAGCTGCAGCTTCTTCTTCCTCTCCTCTTCCTCCTTCTGCAGCCGCTCCAACTCCTCCTTCTCCTTCTCGCTCACCACGGACGGGCTGGGGCTGGAAGGCCGGCCACCTCCGGCACGGCTGCTGGGTTGCAGTCCCCCGGCCCCACCGCCGCTGCCGCTGCTCCCGCCGCTGCCCCCGGCGCCGCCACCAGCGCCCAGCCCGGCCCCGGCCCCTCCGCCGCCCCCCAGCCCGGCGCCGCCGCCCGAACCCTCGCTGGTTCGGCTGGGAGACAGGCGCGCCCCGGACCCGGCCGAGCCCAGCACCTCCTTGCCGCTCTCCTCCTCCTGGATCTCATCCGATTCCTCTTCGCTGGACGAAGGGTCCAGCATGGTGGCGCCGGGATAGGGGGGTTCCTAGGAGCCCCCGATTTGGGGCACAAAAGGTTGGGGGGTACGCTGGAGGCAGCTAGGGGGTCTCTCTCTCTCCGGGATGGGCGCTTCGGGCTGGATAGCAAGCTGGGAGCGAGCTTGGCTGTTGTGGCCGCTGCTGCTGCTGCTGCTGCTTCTGCTGGTGCTGGTGCAGTTGCAGCTGAGCAACTGATGGGGAGCAGGATGCAGACCCCAGGAACCACCAGGATGGGGAGAGAAAGGGGTGCGTCCGAGACCCCCTCCCCAGATGGCCCAGGGATGGAGAAATCAATGGCAAGCTCCGAGCCCTCCGCCGGAGACCATCTGCAGCCGCTGAAGGAGGCGCCTCCAGAAAAGATGCCGAGTGTGGCAAGCTGTCGGTGCAGCCCAGAGCTGGAGAAGAGGCATCTTGACGATTGGAGAGGGAGCGGCGCTTACGTGTTTATTGGCTTAACTCTCCCGTGTCCGCGGCGCAAAGGGTGGCTGGAAGAGTGGGGGAGAGTGCGCGTCGTCCCCAAAGTCTCAGAATTTCAGGACGGATCCCAGATCCCCTTCAAACCCCACTCTTTAAAGTCTTCCCTTTGGTAGGGATAAATCCCCTCTTGCTGATCTTGATGTTGATTCCCCCAACTTTCTTCGCCTCCACCCCTCTCCTCCAGCTAGGGAGGGGAAAAGTTGGGGGAGGAGGAAAGGATGGAGACCCAACCCGGTGATGACTTCTCAGTGATAGGGAGCTGCCTCTTTGGGAGATCTTCAATCCTGAATGCTCCCTCAAAGGATGTCAGGAAGATTCCAGAGTGACTGCTGTTTGCAAGGTTTTGCAAACCCTGGTAGGGACCCATGCAGCGTGGCTGGCTGGGCAGCTTATTCGCCCTGATGCCAGCAGTTGACTTTGCATCCCAGTGAAAAGCAACGTGAATCAAATTTTGAGCCCGATTGGAGTGTCAACCAATTAGCTCAACTATTGAGGCAAAATCCTCCGCCCATATCTGCTATGCCCAAGCTACAAGAAGCAATCTTTTAATACCTAGACTAGGACTGTATTCAACTGAGGAGAACCTACCAGAGAAACAGGATTGTTTTCTGGGGACTTTATTCATTCTGGCGCACTGTCGTCTGGGTGGAGTGAGGATCCTGAGACCAGACAAAGTCACCCCCAAGAATTCAGCGGCGTCAACATTTAAAGCATGGATTGTCGCACTGTCTTCATCTCTGCTTTTCGGTTATCTATTCAATTCAATGCAGCAGATGGTGCCTTCCCTTCCCTTAGCTCCTTTCTTTGAGGCCAATAAACCTGGCGGTCTGGGGAGCTGGCCAGCGTGCTGAATCCAATCAGAGATTCGCAGATGGATTGAAAACAAACCAGCCCCTGCCATCCGGGGATCTGAGGCTCCCTGAAGACCTCTTTACCTCCGAAAACCTCATATCCTATGTTTATTTTTTAATGTATTTTACTGTGAATGCATTGAAATTTGATACTCGTAGAAGTTCCTGTAGGAGTTTAGTGTGTATTTAAAGTTTTTATCACAGCTGACTTTTAGGTATCTTCAAATTTGCCCCGAGTTCTACTCTGATATGTGAATGAATGAATATTTCTAGTTACTATAGTTGAGAGAGAGAAAAAATAAACTCAAGTCAACATCTGACATTATACTACCTCAAAAGAGTCTTTCTTGGAATTTTTTTTTTTTAACTAACAGGATGAATCACCATTGATCTCAACGTAAGGACACAATCTTAGTGGTTATCACATATTTTGTAATCTAACAGAATCTAGAAAGGTTAAAATGGTTCCAAAATGACCATTTTTTAACTCTTCAAAAGAAGTAAAAGTTATTCCAAATACATTATACTGATTTCCCTGGAACTGAAAATATAGGCAGCCTATCAATCAGTCAACATCCTTTATTCAGAGCCTTTTCATAGAGTAAATATTGATCCTGGTGCTTGGGGTAGGTGGAATTTTTAAAAGAGATAAGTATGTGAAAGCAGCAAACAACACTAATTTGAACGCAGCATATTAACAAATACAAGTTTGTGAAAACTTCCATGAATGAAACAATAAAACAATGAAAGCCGTGTGTTTCTCAGAGAAAGGGCTCAAGTTTAAAGGTGAAAACCTTGCGAATTAAGGGAGAAGGAGCCTATTTCACAAGTATAAAAAAGGTTATTTGCAAGACCGTAGTGAAAGGGCAAAGGATTCAAGTGAGCTATAGAGTGTGTGTGTGTGTTTGTGTGTGTGTGTGTGTGTGTGTGTGTGTGTGTGTGTGTGTGAAGATGAAAGCATAGGTAAGTGAGGAGATAGGGGGAGTTGAAGTAATTCATTTTGCCAAATGGAGGGACCCAATTCAAGACACAAAAAAATGAATTGATTAAGGGAGCATATGATGATTAAGGGAGCATGCCATGGAATTGCTCTTGAAGAGAAGACAAAGACCATTGACTAATTAAACATTTCTTCTTTGAATAAATATATGCATTTAAGTATTATCATATTAAACATTGGTAGTAAAGTGGCCATGAACTATGTCTTTAGAAACATTGAGTTTCTCATTGGCTTTGTGTAATAAAATTTTGTTGAATTTTATACCTTTTTATGAACTTTTTAAGTTATAATATTTAAATTGTACACATTAAGAAAAACTCATCTACCTTTTGCTACTTAATATCCATGAATTAGGTATTAAAGTTAGCATTGTTTAAAAAAATTTAATATTCATCTTAAATACTTTTATTTAATTTAATTTAACATCTTTTAAAAGTTTTCCAAGAAACACAGATTTTACTAAAATCTTTACTTTAAATGGTAATAATTGCTGTATTGAATTGTATATCTTCCATATATATATGTGTGTGTGTGTGTGAATTTAATTAAATACCCTTGGAGGTATTATAGCTCATTACTGGCTGATGATATGCCAGACAGAAATTTCTAAACATTTGAATCAGGAATTGGAAATTTTAGTGCACATTTAGCAAATAATGACGAAACTAGTCATATCATGTCTGATCTAAAGAATAATGTACATTTATTAATGTCTTTGGTTCATTTTTCTGGAAAAAAAAACACAAGTATCCCATAAATTTATATATAAATGTATATACATACATATATACATATATACAAGCACTGATATCCTCAAACTCACTATTTTAGGTGCTTTCATGTTGGCCTTCTGTAATCTCCAGCTCTGCTTGATAAAAAAAATTAAATAACCTCAAAATAATGAAATAAATTTTCATCAGCCATCTAAAAACTATATTATAAAAGAAGAAATTATAATAATAAAATCTTTAATCCCACCCACAGGTAGAAAAGTTTAGAAATAATGGAAGTGACTGAGATACTTAACCAGAGTTTTCTAATTTAGACTTAAAATGCTTTCTACCTACTGAAGCATTTACTGTGGTTGTGCAAAAGGTTGCAAATATGATGGAACATCTCACTGGTAATTGACAGAAACTTAAAAACATGTAGCTTCTTTATGTCACTCACACCCTGTTTCAATTAAATAAACTGAGTTTAGTGCTCTTTTTAATGTCTCTACATGTTTGTTACAGGAAAAAAGAGATTGGCCACTTAATACATTTCAATCTCTTTTAAACAGACTTTATATTATCTGCCTGTAGTTATCTCACTCAAATAAATATTTCTTTTATTTAAAAATCAAAGATCTTGGGCCTGAGCGGTGGTGCACCAAGTAGGGTGTTTGCCTTGCACATGGTTGACCTAGGACAGACATTGGTCTATCCCTTGGCATCCTATTTAGTCCCCCAAGTCAGGAGCGATTTCTAAGCGCATAACCAGAAGTAACTCCTGAGTGTCACTGATGTGGCCCAAAACTCCAAAATAAATAAATAAATGAATCAAAGAACTAGTACAGGAGGTATGGTACTTACTGTACATACAACCACTATAGTAGGGACCAGACAGATAGCATGAAGGTAAGGTGTTTGCCTTGCATGCAGAAGGACGGTGGTTCGAATCCAGGCATCCCATATGGTCCCCCGTGCCTGCCAGGAGCGATTTCTGAACAGAGAGCCAGGAGTAACCCCTGGGCACAGCCGGGTGTGACCCAAAAACAAACAAACTAAAAAACAACCACTATAGTAGTGACCCTCTTCACTCCCCAGCACAACACTCCTAAGCGCAGAATCAGGAATGTTCTCTCAGTACTATAGGTGTGGCCCAGCCTTTCTCCCCAAATATCTTTACAGAATAACTTACAGGCACAAAATAAATACATTTGGATCTTATAGTATGTCTATACTGCATTAATTACTTGGATGTTTTTAATTTAAGCAATTTAAATCTCTGTAAAATAGTAGCAGAGTTTTCCTGAGAAGATTAATTAATGACACAGACACAGCTTTCTCATGTGTGACAAGAAAATTAAACTAGCTGTTATATTTTAGTTCTGTCTATCATATTTTAAAATTATATATTTCTTAAAAACTGGTGAAGTTATCTTGTAATAATTAAGATCAGAAAAATCAACACAAATGATTAGTAAATATTAGAACACTCAAATACCTTGAAGTATATGATCAAGTAACATATTTTCTTACCTGCTTAAACTATTCCTGTCCTGTTTATCCTTTTCATGAACTGAGAAAATGGCTCATCATTATTTGTCATTATTTAATTATGGTATTTCTGATTAAAATATAGTGCATTAGGATGAAATTAAGGGATTGTCGTACAACTAAAAGTAATAAAATCAAGCCATGCAAAAGCATTTTCTTGAGCTCCAGGCAATAATATATATATATATTTATATATAAAATATAAAATAAAATATATAATTATATATTTAATATAAATTAAATATTTAATTTGTATTTTGAAAAATAGCTATTCACAAGGGTAATCACATATCTTGTATGTAAACTTCTTTTAGTACACTTAAACATTTTCTGTGGTTTATGTACTTTTTGCAGCTGTTTTATATAGACAAAGTAGAAAGTTGGGTCTTTTGTGTTGATTATGGGGAAGGATGACTTGCATGCGAGTTAAAGGCAAAAAATATTTTAATAGATATTTCCTCATTATAAGTGTTAGGTAAAAATAGGTTTAACTATTCTCTCTCTCCAGTTTGCCTTATTTTGATAGTTGTTACTACCACTATATTTTCACCTTCTCAAACGAGTTCTAAGTTCATTGCCTAGGGTCATGTGTACGTGTTAAAATGACAGTGACTTTAAACTGAAATACTTGTACAGATTGTAAAAGGTAATGACTGAAGTCAGTACAATTTCATATTCTAAGTTTAAAATATCTTCAATTTGGCTACCCTAAACTATATAGGCCTTAGTCTTTTGGAAGAAGACAAAAAATGATTAAGCAAAAAAGAATGAGAGATATTTGATGAATGAAGTAAAATATATATTGTTAGTTCCTGGTCCAGAGATAGATGCTATCTACCCTCAAGCATTAACAAACCTACAAATAAATGTTGGCTAACATGTCCTAACTCAGTCCTAGTTATCTTAATGCCTGCTTGTTATAAGCAAAAGAGAAGTTCGCAGAAACAGGATTGTACTCTGCACAGATCCTTCCTTGTTGGGATCACACTGACTCTTTTTTTTTTTTTTAGCAGGGTTCACTGTTCCAGTTCATTGTTTTAAGAATGGTATCATTTATTACTTGTCTCTTTCAGAAAGATCTTTTTGCACAGCCTGATCCCAAAGAATATTAAGGGAAATTTTGGTGTTTGATTACTTTTTGTTTTGGCTTTGGTTTTGGTTTTTGGGCCACATCCAGGGTCATTCAGCAGTTACACCTGGCTCTGCTCTCAGAAATTACTCTTGGGGCCATCAAGAATACCAGGATCAAACCCAGGTTGGTTGCATGCAAAGAAAACACCCTACTAGATATGCTCTAGGTTTGGCCCCTGGTATGTGATTATATTTTACTTTTGAATTATATCTAATGATTTACCATAATGAACTTCTTCAAAACTTTAGGTTACATTATTTTATGGTTTGGTATATCTTAATAAATTACTGATGAGTGTTTATATTCTTTCACATGCTAATCTTTGGAGTGATAACCAAGTTATAACTAGAAATAAAAATCATAGTACCAGGCAAATGATACAGTACAGGAGGTAAAGTGCTTGCTTTCATGTATCTAACTCCTGTTCAGTCCTTGGCATTATGATGATACCCTGAGCATTGCCAAGGGTTAGTCCTGAGCACAGAGCTAGACACAATGTCTAGGACAATCCTTGAGTAAACACAGGTGTGATCACCAACTCACCAAATAATAATAATTTTAAAAAATCATGACAACATTATAGTAATTGTGTCAGTGCTCAATACTTTTCCAGAATCAAACTTTGATAATGGTAAAAAGGAGTATATATCTGTTTTAAAAAAATTAAAGCTTCTACATTTATTGCTCAGAATTTATATTTTAAAGTTTTGCTATCTTCTGGTCAGACTAGAAAGCTGAGATAACAAATATTACAAAATGCATATTTGTAAAACTGAATGACAAATGGTCTCTGTGTGAAGGTCTTACATTTATAGAAACAAAAGAGAAAAATAATTCAGGGTGACAGAGCTCTTTAATGTTCAGTGTCTATCCATTAATAAACCTGCTTCAACTAACACAATTTACCTGGTAAATGTGATTGGTAAATTCTATTTCTTTTATTGTTTTTTATTTTCTTTTATTTAGTTTTGAGGCCCACACATGGATGCACTCAAGGATTACTCCTGGCTCTGAGTTCAGAAATTGCTCCTGGCAGGCTCGGGGGACCCTATGGGACCCCAGGGATCAAACCCAGGTCCATCCTGGGTCAGCAGAGTGCAAGGCAAATGCGCTATCACTGTGCTATCTCTCAGGCTTCATAAAGTCTATTCTTGATAAGATGATAAAATAAGATGATAGCAAAATCAGGAACTTGGCTTTTTCCATGTCATACCTTTTACCAAGAGTCTCAATTCTCAGATTCTTAAGAAGAGATCCAAATAAGCGACTATACTGTCTCTTTAAGAGTCTATCTCCATCAGTTGTACTTCTTTGGAATTCTGGAACTTATCTTGGTAATAACTTTGAAGGTGGTAAGAGCTAAAATGTATGTGTGTGCTTAGAACAAAGAATAGATCATAGTTCTGATAAATGCTAGTGGAGGTTAGTAGATCATCTTTATGTTCTTCAATTTTTTTGTTTTTGTTAGAAGGGGGAGACACATCTAGTGATACTGAGGGCTTATTCTGGGCTCTGGGCTCTGGCATCTCTCAGTGGGGATGCAGTGAACATAAGGGATACCAGCACCCAACACTATACTATTGCTCTGGCATTCTATGTACTTCAATTTTAATTAAGACTTGGCCTTAAATTTTGGAAGGGGAAGGCATTCCTAGTTTAGTTAGGTCAAAGAAAATCTGATTGTCCCTTAACAGAAAGACAATATGGGCTAAAGGGATAATACACTGTGTAGGGCACTTCGTTTGCATGCTGCCCACCTGAATTTGATCCCTGACATCCCATTTGGTTCATGGAGCCTCATAGGACAAATATTTCATTATCAACATTAAATTATTCTTATTGCTATGGTTTATATTTTAACATTTATATGTTTTTAATTTGTTTATATTTTCTTTATAATGTTTTTTTGTTTATATTTAGTATATATTTTATTTATATGTTTTTATATTTATTACCATGGTTTATATGTTTTTCATTATTATTGTTATTATGTTTTGGTTTGGTTGTCACACCTGATGGTGCTCAGGAGTTACTCCTGACTCTGTGCTAAGGGGTCATTTCTGGTGGTACTTGGGAGACCATATGGGATTTGCTGGTCCACCATGTGCAAGATAAATGTCCTACCCGCTATGCTAGTGCTCTGGCCCCAATGTTTTTAATTTTTATAGCTTTTGCTGTTAGGTAAAACATTTATAGGTATTTTCTGTATTATTCATTTAACATCTTTTTCTAGGAAAAAAAGGGACTCAAACCAAGAATTTAAAACAATTCATAAAAATATAATTTGTGCCTTAGGAAACAGACAGTTTGGCGATGGAATTTTAATTTTACCAACTATATGATCTTGGGGAAAAAAGATAATTTTGAAACATACATTTTTTGGGGTCTTGAATTGGCAATGAAAGAGGCAAATATGTTGTGTTTCCTTGAAAATGATTTACATAATATGTTTAAAATGCTTAGCAATAATCAGGAAATGGAAACTATTATCAGCTTTAAACATGAGTTGGGTCCCATTGACTAGAGAAGTAGGTAAAAGTATATGTCTGGCATGTGCCTTCTAGAAAGAGGACAGTTCCTGTTGAATCATTTATACAAGTTTTATTTTCTCATCAAGAATTCAATATTCTGGGGCCGGAGAGAGAGTATGGAAGTAGGGCATTTGCCTTGCATGCAGAAGGTCTGTGGTTTGAATCCCAGCATCCCATATGGTCCCCTGAGCCTATCAGGAGCGATTTCTGAGTGTAGAGCCAGGAGTAACCCCTGAGCGCTGCTGGGTGTGACCCAAAAATCAAAAAAAAAATTCAATGTTCTAACCCTAACCAAGAAAACTTCATTAGAGATAGCCTGATAATATGAATTATCATTATATATCTCATCAAAATTATTTCAAGAAGAACAGTTTTGTCAAATAATCTTGTAATAAGGATATTATAATGAGGTTGACATTCTGGAAGAAAAAGGGAAAGAAAAGGCCATTCAGACATTGCTTTTTGAGGGCTCAGCTAAATAGAATTCAGAAAGAGCTTCTATTAGTCTGTATTTGCATAACAAAAAGATTCCCTACCTTCCTATAGTCTTATTTGCAGATCCTAAGTAGAATATTTATTAACGTCTAGATGCAATTAAACCTTTTGTAAAAGTTGTGTTTGATCTTGAATAGAAGTGAGTCAGATTGTCTGTGAAGGAGATGGTGACATAAGGAAAGTATACAAGAAAGCATTTTTCACTTTATATCTAGCAATAAAATTTAAATAGCAGAAAAGAGAAAAGATTTTAGGGTAAAATAAAGTCTTCCATGGGGTAATTTTATCACTAATCTTTGTTCTTGCTTATTACTCTCATTAATTCAGATAACATATGTTAGATGTTAGAAGATTTTTTTTTAAATATAAGATAGTAATGGGAAGGTAGTCTTGCCCTAACCAAATCGTTCTGAAAGTGCTTTTGTATAAAAAGAAAATATAGTGAGTCCTCAGATAGTATTGTTTCATTAACATAACAAAAACTATGGTTTTAGATTACTACAAAAGGTGTCATAAAATATAAGCTTTATTATTTCACTCGAGAAATGTTAAAGGAGGTCTGTCTCATATCTATTATTATTCTGAATTAGAGCTTTTTTTTTTTTTAACTATCTCTATACTTCACTGTGACTCCAAGAGGTGGTTCCTAAAGAGTTTACCTAATTTGTACAGGTTTTTATTTAGAAGATAACAGAGAAATTCCCTTTGGTGAAAAAGGAGAGTGAGAGAGAGAGAGAGAGAGAGAGAGAGAGAGAGAGAGAGAGAGAGAGAGAGAGAGAGAGAGCTTAAACTAATCAAATAATGTACCCAAAATCTCAATGAAACTGAAGCATAGTTATTTATTATATGGTGTGATTGAATAAGAAAGAGCAAATTTTGTTTCATTATGATTTTGTGAATTTAAATATTCTCAAATAATTCCTGCCACTGACCTTATTTTCTTTTTCAAAGGCAAAACAAATCAACTTGAGTGGAAAAAGGGATGGAAAACAATAATCTGTTTTTGTATTTCAGGGTTATTTGCTTCTCAAGTAAACTTGTCTTGCTTACTTATAATCATATCAAAATATTCATATTTTGAAAATTGGCAGGAAATGCAACTGCAATCCTTCTGTCCTTGTTGGAACATATCAGGGAATCAGGATTTTCCTTTATCCCAAGAAGTTCCTTTTAGTTTGTGCCATTTTCTAAGCCTGGGGATCATAAATGACAAAAATTATACATGAAACCTTAAGGTGAGCTGAGAGTTCTAGTATTTTTTACCTCAAAAGTGCATTCTAGAACTTCAAAGGCATTTTGATTTAGCTAATTCTAATTGTGGTTGTATTTTTAACCATTGGGACTAATGTCCCTGATAATTTAAGTTAGATTTTGTAAGCAGAGTCTTTGGTAATCTAGTATCTGTGCGTCAGGTGGGAGTTCATGTTTGTTAAATAACTCTCAACTTCAAGATTTTGAAAGTCTTTTATCTTTCTTACTGGTTTAACAAACACACATTGAATCCCTATTATGTACCACCTTCTGTGCTAGATTCTGGGAGTAGAAAATTTAACAGGCAGGATTTTTATTTGTCTCAAGAGAGCTCACAGTATTGTTGGGAAGATAGCCAACAAAAGAGAAAACGATAATGTCTTCTGCAAGGTCCAGGATAGAACTGTAGGCCTTGAGTGCTATAGAATCTTCTAGGAAAAAAAGCCTAGATTTGAAATATGAAATAGTAAAGAGAAACTGGAAAAGCAGAAATGGCAATGAGGTATTGTCCAATATTTCTAAATGATAGAAAATAAATAAAGTGGGCCATCAGGTAAAATTCTCTACTTTAAATTATGCTTCCATGATAATTCCAGAAAGGTTTGAAGGAGATGTCTTTCCTAAAGAGAAGGAAGAAACGTTATGTTTTCTGGGCCAAAAAATATGTATGAAAAGAGGTTCAAAGGCACAAAGTAGAATTATACATTAAAGGTTCTGCTCAGATCCTGGAATCAAATGGATCTAAGATCTAATCCCAGTTTTGTTACTAAGTAGCTAAGAATAATGAATCCATGTAGAAGTGTGGAAATTTCCTAGAGTTATGGAATCTATGCATAACCTATTATTCTATTTATTAATTTTATTTTTATTAACTCTAAAGACACCTGAGAGCAAATAAAGTTTTAAATTTGTCCTCTGTAGAGAAAATTAGTGTTTAAACTATAAAAGTATCTGTGGGTAATAATAGTGCTAATAAGCAGATTTATTTGCTGGATACTTTTTAATCCCTACAGACACTGAGCACTTTATTTTAGTCTATTTTTTTTCCTAATTTTGTCTCATGGTTTTGCCTCAAACTTGAATAGATACTTAAATAAGAATTTCAGATTGATTCTAGCAAGTAAGTTTAGATTCTGGTCACTATAATGTTTATTTTTAAAAATTTTAAGAGTCAAATCTTTTCATCTGATTAACGAAGTCCAGGTCCTGGTCATGCTATTTAATAAATACATGAATCTTGAACAAGTTATTTGCTTTATCTTATTTTATTTATTTATTTTAGGCCCCAGATTTCCTTAACTTTGTTCCTTCTGAGGGTTAGGTAGGACAGCCAAAGAAATGAAAATATTAGGTTTCATCTCAACAAGTTCATTTTTATGATTTTTTACTCTTGATAAATATAGCTATGTTAGCAACAAAAATATAGGACTTTCATTTGTTTATTTTTGCCAATCTTCTCACTTTAAGGAAGGACTCCTAAGATATCTGATCTTGAGTCATCATATTTATCACCTTGAAACTCCTTCCATGAGGCATCATTCAAATGTCACAGGGACAACGTTCACCTGACATTGTCTATTCCCTAAGAAACTTCTTTTGTGTCAGAAAGATAATCTAGCAAATATTGTACTTGCCTTGCATGCAGTAAACTCCAAACTCCGTTTGATCTTGGGCACTCTGTGTGATATCTAAAGCACCACCAGATGTGATTCTTGATCACAAAGTCAAGAGTAAGCCCAGAGCACCACCAGGTGTAATCCCCAAACCAAAATTAATTAATAAAATTAAAAGGACCTTCGTAGAATAAAATTTACATCTGTTAATAGCTTTGTCCTCTACTTCTCATCAGTGACTTCTTAGTCTCTATTTCTCACCCTTTTCAAATGATATAAATCCGGAAGCAAATTTTTCATTTGTCCTATTGACGCTCCCATGGGCATTATTTAGCCTCAGAACTCAGAAGACAAAGCTATAAAATAACTGCTAGTCCCCATTACCCTAACGCCGGTTATTCAAATTTAAATAAACTACTAAAATAGTTATCAATTTAATAAATAAAATAAATTAATTTCACAGTGAACTATCATCTCTACAAGCCTCCAAATTCATTAAATTAACAGTTGTCACAGATTTTTGAAGAGTGACTGAGTTTAATTTAAAAAGAAACTTGGATCTTTTTGATATTTTAAAATAACCCAAAATATATTTACTTAACATATTTTCATAAGGGCTCAAAAAATCAGGAATAAAAGTAAAAAATGGTACTATATCTTGACCCTGAGTCCGGTACAGAAACAAGGAAGACAGACCATCTAAAGAAAAATATAAAATGACAACACAAGGTGAGTAGCTGGAGAGCTTGGGTCAGAGCTCCTGACTGGAGACTTGATTTGAGTGAATAATTCAGAGGCGTTAGTTAAGGGTTATGGGATTTTTCCAAAATTTAGCAGCATGGAAGTTTAAAAAATTATGCATTCTTTGCTCTTCAGGAAGATTCTTTATGTGATTAAGGTGGTCCAAACATTATACAGGACAGACATCTGCTCCTTTATATATATCCAAGATAAGTCTTTTCCTGTAAACTAGGGGAAAACGGGATTTATTGCTCTGATACAGGTGAAATTATAATACCATTGTGCTTTCTTTAATACTTGCTTTCCCCAATCAAGTATGAGTGATGCATCTTCACCATTTTATGTGGGCTTTTCCCCTGGAGATCAGAGGGCAGGTGACTATGCAAAGCTATGAGAAAGGCCGTTCTAAATATTGGTCCATGGTTTTCAATTTCACTGAAATAAAGGATGCTGGGAAATAGTCTTGAAAGTGTGTATTTTAGGCTCCATTCTCTCTTGTTTTTGATTTCTTATGCCCAAGGTGAGTTTCTGGGCTTAATCACAAGCATTTATTGTCAGGTGTTGTAAGAGTTAAAGATGCAAATGATCTGTGATTGTACTTGAGAAGTGCTCCTTAGAGATGCTGCATTTTTATAACCCAAGAACGAAGAGTTGGAAGCCAGTTCCTAAGATATTAATGATTTACAAAGTGCTGGAGAGAATTTGAAATAAAGATAGGTATTTTATTGGGGCTAGTAGAGCTGTTATAGTTCCTGCCTGATATGAACATGACTTAGCAGGTTCCCAGCCTCCATCTCTCACCACTGTTGATTCAGGATTCTTCTTCCCTCAGTGCTCCATGTAGCCCCCCCCCCCCCCCCCCAGAAGCTGTACTCTAAGAGACCAGCCTTCCCCCAACAGTGGCGGATGGTCCAGGATAGAAGAGCAATTATGCGCCCTTGCTAAAGCCACCAAACAAGTTTTGAGAGCACCACACACCCCTCCACAATGTGGGAAAAAACAAGTAGGTTTTCTATCCATAGTTAAGTATGTTTACACACACACACACACACACACACACACACACACACACACACACACACACACACTCACACACACACGAAAGGATTAGAATTAGGGTCTTAGTGACAGCGTAATTCTGAGGGAGACCTAATAAGGAAAATCATTTCAGTGCAAGAAAGACACTGTCCACTGTCCACAAATTTCAAACAGTCCTGGGGTGGATTTCTTCTGAAATCTGTTTCCTCCCTCTCTACTCCACTCAGCTCCAGAATAACCTAAACAGACACACTTCCCCGAGGGCTTCCGTGCTTCTCTTCAAGTCGTCCTCAGCACTCAGATCTCTCTCCTAGCTCAGAGGTTCCAGGTTTAATTTTTGACGGAAACAGGAGCAGAACACCAGCTGCATCCCTCTAGGCAAAGTGATCTCAGGGAGCCTCCCTGGCCTCACCCCTTCACCACCCAAGGGGGGGTGGGGGACAGGCAGCTCCCCGGGAGAGTTGGGAAACGTGAACTGGAGTTTTACGCAGGATCTGAACCCCAGGGTAAAACACCTAAGCAAATACTTTCTCAGAACATCAAAGCTTCAATTTTACTTTATCTTGATCAGACGGAAAAGAAAATGGAGCGAGAGTCTAGGAATCCAGGATAAAAGTTTCCTCTCGGTTGCTGCTCAATAGGAAATATATTTTAAGAAGGGAAAGCTATTTTTGCAGATTACTTTTATCAGCCTATTGATTCCAGTCCCAGAAATGGGACAGCTCTCCTGCTGTGCTGCTAAAGGTATTTTTTTGAGAAGTCATTAAATAAATGCAAAGTCACTAATTTGCCACTTGGAGTCCTGACCCACTCTACTGCTCTGCTGAGGATAAGAGATGTTTTTGTTCTTAGCCTATTTTGTTGTCAACCTATTTTCATTCACTGAGAGTTTCTGACCTCTTCATCCCAGATTAGACAGTTAGGAGCCTCAGTGGCATTATCTGTCTAGGTCTGTAGTTATTTTAAGAATTTAAATTGCATAAGAAGGCACTTTGTAGAATTCCTTCTTAAGGTCAGTTCCACACAGGACATCCTTAAAATGTCTGCCATGAGCTATGCAGGGTTTTTGTCATTGGGTCTATTTTGATTGACTTTTAGGGCTGGATTACCAGGGAAAGTCATCGGATTTCATATCGAGAAGATGGCAGAGCAAGGAGTTTAGCACAGAGAGATTGGCAAAGAAGTGTCCTGCTTTGGTAATAAGAAATGAAAACTCAACACAAACTGGTTTACACAGTGAAGGGAGTGGAGAGACTCCCATGGGAGATGTCGAGCTAGAGAGCTTTAAGCAAAGTCATTTGTGAGTCCAAACCCAAGCAAAATCAGCTAACTAGTCTTTTTTCTTTCAGGTCTGCTTTGCTTTGTGTTGATATCTAATTCAATATTTCCCACAGAATGTCTCTAGCAACTTTTGTCACTTTTCTTTTATTTTTATTTTTTTAATCAGAATATGTTCAGGGTCACCATAGCTTGATTCTCAAGGGACCATAAGTCTTGCAATTTTGTGCATGCATCCCTTTGAGCTATATTCCTGTACCCTGTAATGTTTAAGTTTAAGAATTTTGGTTGTTTGCTTTAAAAAATAAAAAAGAAAGATAATAAGCATGTTCTTATCAAGAGTTCTCCAAGTTATTTTTGTTTGTTTGTTTGTTTTGTGTTTGTTTGGGGGACTGCCCTTGTCATGTTCAATGTTCAGGGATTACTCCTGACTATGGACTCAGGAATTACCTTGGGATGGTGGAAATTGAACTCTGGGATGACTGTGAAGCCTGCAAAAATAAGCAGCCCCCTTTATCTGAGCTGAGCCTTGACCAAAGACAATTCCTGGCTGGAATTCAAAATTAGAACTGCTCAAATTTAGGGTGATGTATGTATGCATGCATGTATGTATGTATGTATGTATGTCATTATGTCAGGATATCCTAACTGCCATGATTTATTTTATTTTGGGTATGTTCAGAATTTTATCTCAGAAGGAGCACTTTGTAGATAGATTGTAAATAATCGGCAAGGAAAGAACCCCAGGCGCTATTACCTCAGAGAAAAGGGACCAATTTAGACAACCTCTTACATTAATTCCCAAACCTCACCGGGGAATCTAGGATACCCTAATTTTTGTGACTTTACTATAAGTCAGTGAGGTGGAAATGTGGTTTTCCTGCCTTTGTGCAGAAGGTATATAAGGTATATATAGTTTGTCGTGATCTTAAGTCTCTTTGGCCTGGAATTCTCAGAACTGAACTACCTAATAAACTTTCTATTCTTTAACTATCTCTAGTATCTCCTTGGCTCTGTGCTTCCGGCCTAACAGGCCACATGCAAGGCAAATACCTTACCCACTGTGCTATATCTGTCCTTCAGTTTTCTAAGTGGCCTGAACCTCACTGAGCTGATTTGGACTTTGTGCTTTGATCCAAAAGCACATACCGTTCTTGCAAGCATGGGAAAGAGAATAAACCCACTACACATTTGCTTGTTTTACAAATAGAGATTATGATTATTTGGGATACACTACACTTTCACTACCATCTCAACATCTTCAATTCTCACAAGTCTTTGAAATAGGATCAAAGAAGGGACGCCAAAAGCATATTCCATCATGCCTTCTATCAGAGTACAAAACAGAAAGCTACAAAGCAGCAGCTAAACTTTGGACCTTCCTAGGTGCTAATTCCTTCACTTTTTCATTACTCCTGGTTTAGTGGCTAGTTTAGGTTCTCCCATTACAAACTGATATTAGCAGAGATCTGGGATTCCCTTCTAATTCTGGGTTTATGAGGGTTTGGATGGCCACTGTGGATTTATAAATACAAGTGCTCTGTAGCTGTCATTGCTCTGAGATTGAGACTGTCTGGGTTCTGAACCAATGATCATGTTTGCTGGGGTCTGGCAGCTGATACTTTGATACAGTCTGTCTTGTTCAGGCAATAACTGGTGATTATGGTCATAAACATGCAGTCACTGCAGATCATGAAGGAGGCTGATCTTTGTGGATAATGTGAAGTTTCTGTTTGTTAGTTACAAACTGTAATAGTGAGTAGAGCCAAAGTTCAGCCATTCTAGGTAGCAATCATTAGTTTAATCTTCTATTGTCTTGAAAGACCTGTGTCACCAAGGTGGAATGGTTCTTAGGTACTGCTAAAAGGACTAATTCATACATGACCACATATGTGAGGGAGTTAGCCAGAACAGATCTGAAAAGACTACCAGAAGTCACAGTTTTCTTTAACCTCTGATATGTCTGTGCTGAATTTGAAAAGCTCTGTTGTGTTGTCTCTTGTTTTGGTTTTTCGACAGCCAATGAATGAATCCCTTTCACTAGTTTGAAGGATCTGGAAGGAAGCTACCTGATACTTCAGATACGTGTGGTGAAGGGTGCCTATTAATCTAAGATCCTTCAAGTTTCCGTGTCTGCTCTTTAGATTAGAAAATTTCCCAGGATCAAGGACCCTATATTAGATGGATATGTGTGAGGTACTCCTTTCCTCAATGCCCTAAACTTTCTATTGAAATGTTAATATAACCTGGATGGTCAGAACCACCCATACCTGGGAGGATCTGCAGTTTGGAGTAAAGTATAAAAGGTGTTGCCTGGGCCTGGAGAGATAGCACAGCGGTGTTTGCCTTGCAAACAGCCGATCCAGGACCAAAGGTGGTTGGTTTGAATCCCAGTGTCCCATATGGTCCCCCGTGCCTGTCAGGAGCTATTTCTGAGCAAACAGCCAGGATTAACCCCTGAGCACCGTCGGGTGTGGCCCAAAAACCACCACCACCACCACCAACAACAAAAAAGGTGTTGCCTGGTGAGAAGAAAAAAACAAGGAAGCATGGAGGGCAGCTAAAAAGAAGGAGAGACAGAGGCAGATAGAGCCAGACAGGAGCAGACTAGAAGCTGCTTGAAAAGTTTAGCATAGAAGCCATGTGAGGAAATGCACATGGCGGTTAGGGCCATGAAATAAAGCTGGCTGACTCCTAAAACTTTAATTGACTGCTTGTGAATTTCTACACTGTCATTCTGTACTTTCATACCCACCAGCTGAAGGGGGAAGGTGCCTTGCCAAGAAAGGCTTCACCCCAATACTAGGACTTAAGACTTTTTATTTTATATTAAAACAACAGATCTGAATCTCTATACATTTCTGTGTTGTCATCAAAGCTTCTTAGATTGTATACTGTTTCATATTCCTTAGAAATAACCTCAAGACCCTTACTTGGCTTTTCAATCTTTGTAGAGAGGGAGTAAAATGGACTGGCTGAAGAGTAAGTCAGCAGCTCTGACTTTGTGTCAGTGAGTCCAGTCAGCTGATTTGTTGGACCCCCATTAAACCCCATAAGTTGCAGTTCAGCTGCATTCTAATATCATTCCCCCTTAACTCAGGGTAAAGCTTGGGCTTGGATCTCAAATTTGGCTGCCTATTCATAAACTCAGTGAGCTGCTACTGCTAGAGATCTAAAGATCTCTGGACTGAGGTGTGTTTTTTTTTTTTTTTTCAATGCAAACAATTTTGACTGAAGACTTTTACATCAGATCTCTGGTTATGACCTTGAAACTGTTACTACAGTGGTTCATTCATCTCTAGAATAGCTGCAGCAGGACTCCCCATGGTGTTATCTTCCTTCCAGTCATCTCTGAGAGACAACAGAAATCTATCCATCTCGAAATCTGAGACATGCCTCCAAAACACCTGAATCTTGCTCCTTTCTGACTTCTCACTGCAGAATTAATTTTGGGGAGGGGATCACACCTGATGGTGCTCAGGATTTACTCCTGATTCC
Organism: Suncus etruscus; assembly: GCF_024139225.1. Lineage (NCBI taxonomy): Eukaryota > Metazoa > Chordata > Mammalia > Eulipotyphla > Soricidae > Suncus > Suncus etruscus. Next base: position 112,022,946 of record NC_064854.1, on the reverse strand, counting down.
TTGCTCTCCTGGGGATGTGCCTAGAGTCAAATTCAGATCTGCACCTGCAAGGCAAGTTCCCTACCCACTCTACTCTTCCTCCAGTTCTTCCCTCAGTACAGCCCTTTTATTCATGCAACATCCTTGCTACTCCTTGTCACCTGTACTTCTCCCTTGATTTTCTATCTTCCCACTTAGAGCTTTATATCCATCACGCTCTTTGACTTTTTGTAGCTATGGGGCAAGGGGCTGGAGCAAGGGCCAATCCCTTTTATCTTATCACAATTTGCACTCTCTCCTTTGATTTGTCTCGGATTCTGAATGGGTGTTTAGATCTAGTGGAGTTCTCTGTAAGAACTTAAATGAGCATTTGTACCCATGATCTCCCTCCATAAAGGTTCTCATTGAATTATCCTTTTATGGGCTATTTTGGCCTTCTTCTTCAATTGTTTGCATATTCTGAACAGCCTTTAAAGTATTTTTTTAAATCAAACCTCATTTAATTCTCAAAATAACTTTATTAAATTGTCATAGTTTTGAATGGCTTTTACATAGATGAAGAAACTGGGGACAGAGATTTTATAGAATAAATGTAAAAGCCTGGATTCAAGGCTGTCTGCATTTAGAGCATCTCCTAGAGAGCATATTAACTCACTAAGCTACACACATGGACATAGCAAAATGTCTAACTTGTTACTGGTCATATATGGCTATTCAAACTAAATTAAGTTGAAATGAAATAAAATGAAATTTATTTCCCTAGTTACACAAGTCATATTTCAGTGACTCAATAACCACATGTGGCTAATAGAGAACAATTAAATTCTTGCAGAAATTCTATTGGGGGTTAATAGTAGATGAATTTGAAACGTCATTTTCAGTCTTGATATGGGAATTGAACAAATTCTTAAAGGTAATTCCTAAGCCAAATTCACCTTGCCCGCGAAATTGTCTCTCTTTCTCTATTTGAACCATATTCCTTCATTACAATTAGGTGCTTGTACCTTTCCATGCATTCTTTACATTCGCTCTGATCTGGACCACTCTGCAGTTATATTAGGCAGTAATTCACTGCTGTTGTCTCCTCTCCATGTTATACTTGAAGATAAAATGTAAGAAATCTGCTTGTGTTGGCAGCAAACTTTGGCAAATATATTACAATAGAAAAAGAAGGAAAGGAAGGGGCTCCAGATTTATTTATTTATTTACTTATGTATGTATGTATTTATGTATTAAATCTCATTCACTGACTGGTTAGCTAGTCAAAATAGATAATAAAATGGTTGGAGATGAGAAATTGTGAGTTATAAATCCTATATCCCGTGGCAAGATAACCTTTCCTTTCCTTTGATATCAAATGAAACATAATCTCTCTTGGACCCCACATTTCATGCCTGGGCAAATGGCAGGAAGTCAGCATTTCACACACATACCACACACACACACACACACACACACACACACACACACACACACACAGTTGACTGGAGAACAACGGGATTCCATAGGGACAAAGAGCCACTAGCCCACTGGCCCTGAGAAGTAGCCTTGGAACCTCTGCAACAGACAATGAGGGCAGCACTGGACTTCGAGACAGAGTCAATAAGAAAGCAGCTTGGATCTGGAGGGATTGCACCAACAAGAGAAACAAACACAGGAGCCAGTAGGTAATTTGTATGGAACCAGAGAGTTAACAGTGAGCAACTAGCATGGTTTCAGGACATAGAAATCAAGAAATTCCAAACCATCTTATAGTTAAATAACTATAACTTCATAAACAGCTGGAGTTTTATTTTATCTTTTTTATTTTGCTTTTCAGTTTTAGGTTCGTATATAGTGATGTTCAGGGGTTAATCTTGGTTCTTCACAAAGGAATCACTTCAAGCAGTGTTGGGAGGCTTTAGGCTGCAGGGTTGGCAACCTTTAAGACATAAAGAGCCACTAGGACTCGTTTCAGAAGGAAAGAAAAACATCTAGGAGTTGCAAAACCATCAGGACATTTAAAACAAACATAGCACTGCATACATTATTTCTTATCTTACTGCTATATACAAGGTCTTGCAGTAAGCTGTCTATCTGGAAAAAAAAGAAACTTTCCACTCATGTATTTGTGCAAATTAATAGCCAATTAAAATATTTAAGTGATATAGCTCCCTGCTTCACCCTGCTATCAGCCCTGCTGTCAGAGGCATGGCAAAGCTTTGAAAGAGCTGCATGTGGGGTCGGAGAGATAGCATGGAGGTAAGGCATTGCCTTTCATGCAGAAGGTCATTGGTTCGAATCCCGGCATCCCATATGGTCCCCTGAGCCTGCCAGGATAGATTTCCGAGCGTGGAGCCAGGAGTAACCCCTAAGCACTGCCGGGTGTGACCCAAAAACACTGGTGGGGGATCTACCCTTGGTTGGCCATGTCCAAGATGAACGCCCAACCTGAGCACTAGCTCTCAGGCTCTTTATCTGGAATTTAATATGCAACATTTTTCAAACAGTACTCAGGACCCATTCAGAAGTAAATTCAATTTTGCAGTGACAAAAGCAGAGCTGGGTGTCAAATTTGAGGTCTGTACCCTACAAGATACCATTTGTGTGGAGAAATGCCTACTCCTTGGAGATAAGACTTGGTTTTGAATCCCCAGATCACTACATGCTTATGACGAAATAGTCGTTAGGTGGATTAGCTTGATTTTTGCCTGTCAAAAGAAATGCTTACCACCTACCTCATAACAACATTACTGTTCTTGACATAATGGCCAACAATGGGCAGCTCTAAGGACCCTAGTATCTTTATTGAATATCTCATATTCTATGATTATGTTATATTATATTATTATATATCATTAATATTATATTATATTATATATTATATTAAATTATATTATATTTGACATCCAAACAAACCACAAGCTGGAATTTATGTTCTTAACTATTTCCACAGCCTTGATGCAAAAGCCAAGGACCCTATCAGGAATAGAGTAAATGGGTTAGAAAGAATAGTGGATGTATGGAACGAAGAGCATTATTTCATGGAAGGAAATACTTAAGTGACCTCTGGGAAAAAAACCGAGAAGCTCCTCAAGAAATGATCACACTCAAGCTGCACTTTAAACATAATAGCTCACATTTCTTGAGATCTTACTGTACCAGGCACTGAAATTTTACTTTTGAAGGCATGGTCTCTTAAATCACTTATAAAATGAGCATGTTATCACCCTTTTTTAAATTTTTTTTTGAAACTGAAGCTTAGAGGACAAGTAACAATGCCCAGCCCTGTCATTATTAAAGCAGTAACCAGGAAAGTCATTCAGTCCTGGGTTGACTTCAGTCTGTGCTTTTTAACCTTTATCCTTATATTGGTTATGTTATTTTATGGAACACAGCAAAAACACAGAGAGTGCGGGCAAAAACAACATGTTTGCAAAGAGGGTATAAAAACTCAGAGTGTTTACATAAATAATACTGAAGGCATCTGAATTCTTATTCAAATAGTTTCCATTACATTAAACTGTAAGTGACTGAGCTAATTTCACAACTTGGGTTTTCAAAAAACATAGACTTCTCTGCATGGTTGCTTGATAAACCCTCAGTAGCTGATCTGTTTTCCTAGTCTTTTTTATTTCAAAGCCTCAAAGAGGTATAACATTAGTATTACTAAAGGAATTGACATCCTTATACAGATTATAGTCTCTACTGGACTCCAATTTGAAAGACTGTACCCTCTCTTTTGCTAAGAAACATTATTTATTTATTGGCCATATCTGGTGGTGCTCAGGGATTACTCCTGGCTCTGTGCTCAGAAATCATTTCTGGCAGACTCAGGGGACCATGATGTAGGATGCTGAGGATTGAACCAGGTCTGCCATGTGCAAGACAAATGCCCTATCCACTGTGCTATTGCTTTGGCACAGAAACATTCGTGAGAATAAAAATTTTTCTATCACTCCACCTCTGAGACATTTATTTGTATCATGTTCAATTCAACAATCTCTGCACTTTCTAAAGACTGTCATAATCTTCACCCACTCCACAAATGGTACAGACTCACTTTATTCATTAAACTTTAGGAAATCTAGCTCCCATACTACTCCTAGGAATATACCCTAAAAACACAAAAACACAAACACAATAATTCCCTCTGCAGGTCTATGTTCATTGCAGCTCTATTTACAATAGCCAGAACCTGGAAACAATTCAGATGCCAGACAACAGATGAGTGGGTACAGAAACTGTGGTACATATATACAATGGACTACTATGCAGCTTTCAGGAAAATGAAGTCATGAAATTTTTCTATCCATAGATGGACATGGAAACTATTATGCTGAATGAAATAAGTCAGAGGGATAGATAGACACAGATTAGTCTCACTTCACCTGTGGGATTTAAGAAAAATAAAAGATTATGGTAATAATACCTAGAAACTATAGAGATAAAAGTGGAAGGACCAGCACATGATATGAAGCTTACCACAAAGAATAGTAGCAGAATTAGCGAAATAACTACATTAACAACTATCATGACAAAATGTCTGTCAGGAAGACAGGAAAGGGATATCTGAGGAGGGAGATGGGGGCATTGGTGTGGGCAAGGTTGCACTGATGAAGGGGGTATACTTTGTATGATCAAAACCCACTACAAATATGCTTGTAATCATAGTGCTTAAATAAAGATCTTATTATCAAAAATTAAACTTGAGACACCAAGATTCTTCATCTATTTTCATCAAACTTTACTGGTTTACCATTGCTTTTTAATACCATGAAATGTGGGCCATACAGCTTCATATCTAAATATACAGGTCTCACTACACCCAGCACAAAAGTTCTAGTTCTAGTACCATCACTCTACCAAAATAACCTAATGAGGTGGAGGTAGGGTCATAAGCCCCTTTCCTCAACACCTGCTTTCATTTTCTTCTGATAACCACCATATTTTTCACAGTATCTGAGTTACTTTTGTTGTTTTCTAATACTTTTATTCTTCAAAATAAGAATAATCAATAATAGGCCTTTAGCATTTTAAGGAAGAAGAGATAATATTATGGGTAAGATAATGTTAGAACCTTTATACCAGGTCTAGGGAAATGTCTTAAAGCACTGGAGCAACAGTTTTGATCCTGGTACTGCATGGTCCCTGAGTATAGTCGGAAGCAAATCCATAGACATTGAAATAGGAGGAGTTCCTAAGTACTCTATGTATTTCTAAAAAAGATGGAAAAAAGACAAACAAAAGTTGGGCCTAGAAATAGTACTGTGGGGAAGGCTCTTGCCTTACAGGCAAGCATACCTATGTTTGACCCTCCATATCCTTAGCACCCTTCTGGTCCCTGAGCAACATACCTGTGATCCTTGAGTACATAGTTGGAGTAAGCCCCAGATGTGGTCCAAACCCAATCAAACAAATAAATAAGCAAACAAAAAAAACCTATTTATACTTAATCTACTAAGTAGAATGAGTCCTAATGACTTAATAAAGTTACCATTACACTTTGGTCTTTATAAAAAGCTATTTTTTTTTGTTTTTTTGGCCACACCTGGTGATGTTCAGGGTTACTCCTGACCATGTGCTCAGAAATCGCTCCTGGCTTGGGGGACCATATGGGACGCTGGGGGATCGAACTTCGGTCAGTCCTAGGTTAGCATGTACAAGTAAAAAGCTACCACTCTGCCACCACTCTGCCCAGTAAAAAGCCATTTTTATCAGTTACATTGGGAACTTTGCTTGGTCCTGTGATGTGGAGGTATGTGCTATAATAGATTTGCTTTTTATTCTGATGATCATTGCCTTTTTATGTCACTATAGAACCTGTCCAGGATTCTTATTTTGAAAAGAAGGAAAATGAAATATTCGAAGTTTAATTGCTTCTACATCTAAATTGCAAATTGGGTTGCTTCCCTGAGTTACAAGTCTCTTATTTTTTTTGGTATCTCTCTTTTAAAAATAAAATGTGTATATCAATTTGCATAAAATTATGGTATCAAATCTATAAACAGATATGTACATATTTGTGTTGAGAGATTGTCATAGCATAAAACAAAACTAGATATTAAGTCAAACAATAGATAGAAGTCATTGAATTAAGACACATTTATATCATGATAGTACAAAATGAAAATAATAAACTAGATCTGAATATTTTGGCTTGAAGAGATGACCATGACATAAACATTGAGAAACATTTTCAGGGAAGCATGAAGGAATCTATTTATTATAAAGCTCTATTATTAGTATTTATATTTGTACATTCTTAGAAATGTCTTATGGACTGACACTGACCTATTGACATAAATTGTTATAAAGTGTTGTAGGGAGGGATGCTTAGATAACATTAATTTTTTGTATTGTTTTGTTTTTATTTTTGGGTCACATCTGGTGATGCTCAGTGGCTATTCCTGGTTATGCACTCAGAAATAGCTCCTGGCTTGGGGGAACCATAAGGGACGCCAGGGGATCGAACTCTAGTCCATCCTAGGTCAATGACTTGCAAGACAGATGCCTTACCATTGTGCCACCACTCTGGCCCCAATATATTGACTTTTATTTGACTTACTGTGACTATAATACAAAAACTTCCAATAAAATAAACATGATAATTAAGGCAACAACTGGGCCTACTTGTGATTTCTGGACAAAGTGAACTGAGAAGTTAGCATAGGTATCACTGAGATTCTTTTGATGTTTCTATTCAATATGCAAAACTAAAAATATTAAGAAACTACAAGAAAAAGGAGTGGTTGAACACAGCACCTAAAACTCTCCTGCGTGACTTCCTTTTCTTTAAAGGATTAGCAGAATGGTTATGGACTAATTAGAATCAAAGACAAATGTATTCGTTCTCTTCCCTCTTAGAAAGCATTATTTAACTGTGGGAGTATTTCTCAAACTCAGTATTCCTTGAGGAGGAACACTGTTTTAAGCATTTTGAGTGGGAGAAGAAGCGTTAGTGTATTAAATTAAACCCCAGCTTGTATCTGTTTTTAATGCTACTGCTCTTCTCTCTAACCTCATTCCTTTTCCCGCTTTGCATTGTTTTGCTTTTTTCTTCCTCTCTATCTCTAGTATTTTCTTTATTTCTTTTTAAAACTAAATTAAATACTTTGCATAAATTATTTGATTCGGTCTTTGACTTGCAGATAATTAAGCATGTTAGGCTTTAAATTCTATTCTTTTTTAATTTTTTAAAGAATTATATGTAGCAACTTACATGATTAGTCCTAGACATAGTATAAAAGGAACTACAGAAATCTTGATCATGGGGCCGTAGCGGTGGCTCATCTGCCTTGCCTGCGCTAGCCTAGGATGAACCACCATTCTATCCCGGCGTCCTTCAAGCCATGGTCCTTCAAGCCATGAGCAATTTCTGAGTGCACAGCCAGGAGTAACCCCTGAGCATCCCCTGGTGTGCCCCCTTTCCCTCCAAAAGAAAGAAATTGATCACATGGAGCTGAAGAGATAGCACAGTGGTAGGACATTTGCCGTGCATGTGGCAGATCCAGGACTGACCTGGGTTCCTTTTCTGGCATCCCATATGAGCCTGTCAGGGGTAATTTCTGAGCACAGAGCCAGGAGAAACCCCTGAGCTTCGTCAGATGTGGCCGCAAGATAAAACCAAAAAAAAAAAAAAAAAGAAAGAAATCTTGATCACATTTTATCTATTGCTGGAGCAATAGTACACTGCATGTGGCCTATCTGAATTCAATCCTTGCACCTCATGTAGTTTCCTAAGCTCGGCCTGGAGTGATCTTCGAGAACAGAGCAAGAAGTGAGCCCTGAGCACTGCGAGGTGTAACCCAAAAACCATAACAAAAATTTCACACATTTGTTTTTAATATTAGACCTTAGAACTAACATACTTTTCTCAATTTATTCTGCATTCAGCTCAAAAACTAGTTGTTTGTTTCCATTTATCTTATATGTTGGAGTAACACATACATTTCAGTAAATAAGATGCTTCTTTTAGGCAGTTTATGAAACATTTTTCTAAAAATTAGTAAACTCTCCTCAGTTGAAAGAAACCATATATTTACACAAGTCTAGTTAACATCCAGTAGAGATAAAGTACTTGATGCCCCATAATAGAATTCTCAAAGACAGTATCCAATGTCCTGAGTAATTTTTTTCTCCCTATTTATGGGAATGTTGTGCATTTCCTCATATATATCATTTTGTTTTGTTTTGGGTACACACCTGGCTGCAATCAGGCTCTGCACTCAAAGGTTACTCCTGGCAGGTGCAGGGGACCATAAGGGAGTATAGAGATTGATCTTCTGTGGGCTGCGTGCCAGGCAAATGCCTTCTTTACCCGCTGTATTATAGGTTGCCCACCCATCCCAAATCTTAAAGAATTTGTTAGAATTTTTTCCCTTCAATAACTAAGTTAAATTATTTCCTCATTTTTTTTTTTTTTTTTTGGTTTTTGGGCCACACCCGTCGTTGCTCAGGGGTTTCTCCTGGCTGTCTGCTCAGAAATAGCTCCTGGCAGGCACGGGGACCATATGGGACACCGAGATTCAAACCAACCACCTTTGGTCCTAAATCGGCTGCTTGCAAGGCGAACACCGCTGTGCTATCTCTCCGGGCCCTATTTCCTCATTTTTGAGGCCTACAATTTCATGGTTAGGTTTTCCCATATTACCTTTAAAAAAAAATGTGACCTCTGTGAGGGAGGTATGCATTTAAGACCTATAACAAGTTTCAATGATTTGTTTGTTCTTAGACTAACTAGCACACAAAACAATATCATTAAACACCAAAACAATCAGGAGCAAGTGATATAGCTCTTGGGAGCTACTAAGTATCAATAATAAAAAGACAAACTTGTGGATAGTAATCACTCGCACAGAGTTTCTCGACTGAAAAGATCACATCTGCTTCCTTGTGTCTGCCTCCTCTTATAACTTCATCATTTGTCATGGGATGCAAGTTGCTATGGTGATAAGGGAACATAGAAATGGAAGATCTTTGCAAAAATATTGCAATGGTTATAAGTGCATTTTAAGTTGACTTTTAATTGTTCAATAATTATATATATTTTTTAGCAATCTGCAAAGGTTTACAGAAAAATCCCATAACCATTCACATATTTTTCCCTTCATACCTGGATCCTGGGACAATTTTTCAGTTTTCCTAATTTTGAAATTCAGAGAAAATTTAGTTTCCTGGAAAGCATTTTAATATACACATAATTTTATCTGTTATTGCTTTTTAACTGGACTTAAGTTGTTGTATTACCACGGTCTTTGCATTTTTAGTGGTTTTTATGAAGACTAAGACTTATGCAAGACATATGTCTTATATACATTTTGTTTGGGTATTTGCTGGGGTTGCACATTGATGGCATTGCTTGCACACTTGCTTGCCATGTGTCAGAGTCCAAACAGGTATTTTGTGTGGAGCTGGGAAACCCAAATCACTGAGCTATTTCTAGAGCCAATTTTATTTTTATTTTGTTTTTGGGTCACACCCAGTGACGCTCAGGGATTACTCCTGGCTATGCGCTCACACATCGCTCTTGGCTTGGGGTACTATACGGGATGCCCGGATATAGAGCTGCGGTCTGTCCTAGGTTAACGTGTGCAAGGCAAACACCCTACCTTTGTGTCACTGCTCTGACCCCAGAGTCCATTTTATATATATATATATGGAAATTTCCTAAACTGTGTATAAGGGACCTAATCCTGGTGATACAAGGTTAAGCAGTCTGGTGTTTTAGTGTTCAGAACTATGGATGCAGTATTGCTAGGGTCTTTTAGTATCAAGGATAACCTGGGCCTCCTCATTGCCTGTCAAGGCTGGGGCAGAGGGATTCTAGGATTCCAACTGGAGATGCTCAGGAAGTTGAGTGATGCTATGATATGGGACTTGACCATTTCACTATTTCCCCTGCCAGCCCATTTTGGGGGGTGGGAGGTTTGGGCCAAACCCAGCAGCACTCAGGAGTGACTCCTGGATCTGCACTCAGAAATCTCCCCTGGCTGGCTTGGGGACCACATGGGGTGCCTGGGGTGGAACCTGGGTCAGTCCTGGGTCAGCAGCATGCAAAGCAAATACCCTACCACTGTGCTATTGCTCCGGCCCCCTTTATGACTTTTTATTTAACTTGATTAATAATATTTCTGTGTTTATTTTCCTTAAATTAAGTATTTGATGCTAGAAAGCCATTGTCACCAAGAAGATAATGATTCTTTCTATTATTTTATTTTTCCTGGGCATATAACCTCAATTCTGATGATTAAAATTAAAAATTAAATACTTCAGCTCCAATACATTCAGACATTTTTACACCACATTGGCTTATTGTTATAAAAGAAAGTTTCCCCCTCTTCCCTGTCAGCACTCTGCAAATAACTATTAGTTTTATTAAACAATGTTCTTTTATCCAGGGTTTTTTAAGACTTTTCTGCACATGACCCATGCTGCATGAGAAATGCAGCAAGGGCAAACATTGCCAAAAGACGTCAGAAATCATCATGTTAATTTTGAATTATTTTTGATCATTTCACATGAAGAAAGCTTCAATTGTTATCAAAGTTTATATGACCTGCACATTCAGTGATGTGTTCTTATATAGGATTATGGTCCACTAGTTTATATCTGGGCTTAAACTTGTGGCTCCCAACAAGCTCCCCAGCCCAATTTATTATTTATACTCGATTTGTTTATTTTTATTTTTGGAGGGTACACTCCTGGCTCAGCACTCAAAAATTACTCCTGGCAGTGTTTTTTGTTTTGCTTTTGTTTTTGTTTTGCGGGGGAGGGTGTCATTTGGGATTATGGGTAAGCAGCATGCAAGCTAACCTCCCTACTTGCTGTTTTATCAGTCTAGTCCCCTAAGGTATTTTTGTTTAAATACTAAAGTCTTACTTAGCCCAGCAGGGTGTCCACAATACATCTTGCTACTTGATTTTTTGTCCCTAAACGTAATTGAAAATTTTCTGTCCTTATCACTCCGAAGGATGTTTGAAATTCTATATTGGGCATTTTTTTTGGATGGGGAAAACTTTCTACATTTTATTTTTTTTTACATTAAGAGTTCACTGTAGAAAGGTTAAGAAATTTGATCTCAAATTACATCTCTGCTGGCCATTATGTGATTTCAACCAATTTTTATTTTATTTTTATTTCTTTTTCTTTTGGTGTTAATCGTGCTCAGATTTTTCTCCTGGCTTTACACTCAGGGACAACTCCTGGTAGGGCTCAGGGGACCATCTGAGATATTAGAGATTGCAACTGGGTAAGCCATATGCAAGGCAAACACCTAACCTGTTTTATGTCTCTGGATCCATGTTTTATTTTTTAATTATCTTTTAACCTCATTTTCTTGTATTTGTAGTATGGAAACAAGCTTTATTTTCTGTATTTAATATATAAAGCTCTAATATTTTCTTTTTTCCCTTTTGCTATTACCCCTATCTTAGCCAAGAATAAAATTATTTGAAACAGATATTCCCTATTCTGCTATTTCTCCTTTCTAGACCCTCAAATACCTGAAGAATAAAAAAGATTAGGGTAGAAGTAAGAGGGATTTTGACTGTAAGGCAAGTGATTACAAAGGATGGTTTCATATGGTCCTCCATCTGGAATGGGGCTAGAAGGCATATGAGCATTTTTTAGTTGATTGGGGGTTGTGGAATGGTCAGCAATTCTGTTATTTCTGCCAGAAGCTTGATTCAAGTTGCCAATTTGAATTAGACATAATAGGGCAAGTCTGCCTCTGGATTTAGTGCAGGCAGGAAGATAGGTGGAGGGGGGATAGGGTGGTCTTGACAATAAATTTCATAAAATCAGCTCACTCATTTAAGGATCCAAGAAGGTTCCATAAAGAAATATGATCATGCCAAAACAATGGAATCCAAGGCAGGGCAGTTTGAAGGAATCTTTGTATAACCTGTGTTAAAGACACCTATGATGGCATAGTCCACTATCATGTTTCACGTCATGCTTGTCTGTTCCAGTTCGCAAGTTCTCCGCTTTACTTTCTTAAGTACACTCTATCTTATAAAGTCTTCCATAACCCATTACTCTGGGTAAATTACTTGATTTAATTTAATTTCCATTTCTGGAAGTTGATTGCATACCAACATAGGATGTAATATAATTCCATTACATTAGGAATTTTCTTCTTTATTTGGAGAAATTCATATTCATTCTAGAATAGGTTTTCTTCTTTTTCTCTCTCTTCACCTACATATATTCTAAAAAAAATTCTTTGCACCACTATTTGTCTTCTCCTAAACGTCTTGCCTTATGTGAATAGACAATAGACAGAAAGCCTGGGAAACCTGAGTGGGATTATGCAATTCAATGTGCATGCTGTGTGAGAGCTTCTATGAGTCTTGACCTTGATTGCTCCTGACCAGTGGGGTCATGGTGGGCCAAAAGAGTGGTTTAGTAGCAAAGAAAACACTCTTTGGTGGCTACCTTCTCTGATTGTGACTCCTCTTGTATTCTACTACCCATAGATTCAATCTATAATGAAGAATTCTTTCTTCTCTTCATTTCTTCTCTGAACTCTGGGAATCTTTTTGTTTGTTTGTTTTTGTTTTTTGGCCACACCTGGAGATGCTCAGGGGCTACTCCTGGCTATGCACTCAGAAATCACTCCTGGCTTGGGGGATCATATGGGACGACCAGGGGGATTGAACCGAGGTCCATCCTAGGCTAATGCCGGCAAGGCAGATGCCTTACTGCTCTATGCTACCATTCCAGGCCCAACTTTGGGAATCTTGCTTCAACAAATAACCCAATATATTTAGATTCTGGACCTGCCTTAGATTGCCACTCATGCTTTATAATTAATTTATTTTTTGCTTTGACTTATTTCAGGGTCACACTTTGCAGTTATTCAGTATCTACTCTTGGTTTGTCACTTAGGGGTTGTTCCTGGTATGCTCTGGGGACCATACAATGCTAAAGATCAAACCAAACAAATGCATTGAATTGAATATCTTGTTTCATACTTGTTATTTTGACTAACACTTTGGGCCATTACTTTGATGCCTTGAGAAGTTCCCTCTGGCTACCTCTACAATCTGAAAAAAAAAAAAACTTTATGGTTTTACTTGAAAAACAAGTCCATGTAGAATATTTTCAGTGCTCTCTGAATTGGGGAGATGCCACAATAACAATTTAAATATTTAATAACAAGATATCACTGAGTATTCCTTCTTCAAATATGTCACCTAATGCTCCCACCTTTGAGTTATTAGTTTGACTTTTTGATTCAACATGTAATTTGAAGTATATTTACACTAAGGTAGGTCCTATTAAGTATATTGATTAAAATAAATAACTTGGGAACTGATTAAAAGAAATAACTATGGAAACTGCTTAAGTCAGTACCTGAAACCAATCGATGCTAAGCATTATTTTTTATATTCATTCCCCTTCTTCTTGTCAACACTGATTCAACTATTGATCAGAGGAGTTAACAGTTTCCATAGTGGCTTCTATATTTATAGAATGAAGAAAAAAAACTTGCTAAATATTTTTTTCTAAACCTCTTCCATTCAAAGAAAATAAATGGGTCAATTATATCAAGGGAGAAAGAAAACATGCATATATATATGCAATAGTATCAGCTTCTTTTGTCTTTCACATATTCTGGTTAACTAATATGACTTTGGACTCTGAAAATATCCTCATTTTCCCTTTTTCATATTCTCTAGCAACCTCTATTCTACTCACTGCATCTTTGACTTTTGTAGTACACACTTAGCTTTGTTTATATGTATCTAGTTTATTCACTCAACATAATGTCATCCATGTTTCATCCACGATACTACAAATGTCAAGTTTTTTGTCTTCAGTCTGAATTGTATCTCATTCTACATATGTCTCTGTCTGCACCATCATTTTTATTCATTCATATATTGATGAAAAATTAAGTTATTTCCATATCTTAACTATTGTGAATAATGTTCAATTAACTCAGAAATTTGAAAGGACATCTCTTAAGATCTCATTTCATTATTTAGTAATAATATTCATAGGGGTATTGGATTATATGCTATTATTATTTTTAATATTTGAGTAACCATTTTCTATAATAATAAGTTTGCATTCTAACAGTGTATAAAGGTTCAAGATCTGCAATATATTCACCTAATACCAACATTTTTATTATTTGCTTCTTTTAAAAGTTTTGGTTCTGTTTAGTGAGTAATTTGAGTAGAAAAGTCTTGCTTGGGATTAGAGTTCAGGTAAAAACCAGGGTATAGAGATTGTATAGCACCATTATTATAATATAATATAATATAATATAATATAATATAATATAATATAATATAATATAATATAATATAATATAATATAATATAATATAATATAATATAATATAATATAATATAATATAATATAATATAATATAATATAATATAATATAATATAATATAATATAATATAATATAATATAATATAATATAATATAATATAATATAATATAATATAATATAATTAATATAAAGTAATATAATAAAATATAAAATAATATAATGTAATATAATATAATAATATGACATCATTCCCTTTTGCATAGGCACACTAAAATGGGGATATCTTACGTGTAGAAACAAGTTCTTATCTAATAGGGATAAGAATCCATACATTTTATAATACAAGGGTGCCTTCCATCCTGAACATTTGTCATGAGGACTCCACTCCGACCTCACATGATCAGACATTGACTATCCAACTCTGAACCCCAGATCCCAACCTTAAAACTGGCACCGTTTCCTACACAGCATCAGGAATTAAATTTCCCCTGGAGGAGGTGCTAATACTGCTCTGGCATCAACTTGTACCAGGGTAGATTCATATGACACCCTGATGATGAGGTAACAGCAAAAACTTGGTCTAAGGGCAGGATTGATACCGCATCATATAACAATGAGATGGAATTAGAAGATCTGCCATCCTAGGATCTCTACAAAAGCCAAAAACAGTAATTACAGAAGACTGACTACAACAACCGCAACTGAGCAGAACTTTTCTTGGGACCATAAAGAAAGACTCTATCTTAGGCTTTGTCCTAGGATCTGTGCAAAAACCAAGATCTCTAATTACAAAGGACTGACTTTGACAACTGCAACTGAGCAGAACATTTCCTGGGACCATAAAGAGAGACCTTGGGGTTAATGTCTGTTAACTAAAGGTCTCATGACAGTGTGCTTCAAGTGTAGAGACACTCTCTATATCTCTGAGGCCAAGGGAATTTCCTTTCTAATTTTCCCAATATTTACTGTGCCTATAAAAATCTTACCACATGTCCCCAATTATTTTCTTTTATTTTTCAATTTTTTAAATTTATTTTTCTTATATTTTTCTAATTTTCTTCTTTCTTTTTCATGTATTCTTCTTTTAATTTAATTTATATTTATAGCTTCTAGACGGAATCCTACCAACATTTTTAGAGAGCCACAGAACATCTTGTTCTGTCTCATATTTCTATGTCTTCAGAGAAAGTGAGAAAAGAAAAAAAAAAAGTGGATGAGAACCAGAGGCCAAGCGATCTCAGAAGCATTGAGTAGAAATAAAAAAATGGTAAATTTAAATGTCCAAACCAAAGTCAATGACAATAGAATCAAAAGACCCAAACTACAACAATCTATATACAAGAGGGACCTGTTGCACTAGCAGTCCAGGGGCCTAAGGGTGCAGATATGGGATGCATGCTGGGAACCATGGCAGAGGGAGGTCAGCACTGGTGGTGGGAGTGACTCTAATTCACTGTCACTATGTACCATAAATATAACTGTGAAAGACTTGTAATTCATATTGGTCTCAATAAAAATTATATGTAAATAGCCTGCTTAATAAATAAAAAAATAAAAGTAATTATTCAAATATGCATGAAATGATATATCATTCTGGTTTTGATTTGCATTTCCCTAATGATTAAAAGATTTTTGTATGGGGTATGGGGTTTGGGGAGGCCCCAGGCCTCAGGCCTTCTCCCTAGCTTGGGGGCTGCTGGGAGGCTTGGCAGGCCCCCAGCTGTCCCCCTCTTTCTCCCCGGCCTCCAGGCCTTCCCTGGATGCCTGCCCACATGGACTCTATAGGGGTCCTCTAGCTTTCCCCCTACCTCTCCCTACTCTAGGGGGGAGGGTCATGGGGAGGAGGGCGG
The DNA here is from genome assembly GCF_024139225.1 of Suncus etruscus. Lineage (NCBI taxonomy): Eukaryota > Metazoa > Chordata > Mammalia > Eulipotyphla > Soricidae > Suncus > Suncus etruscus. The sequence goes on along the minus strand of NC_064854.1, from coordinate 112,006,847 downwards.
GCCGATGCTGCACTGGTTTATGTTGGGACAGTCACTGACACTTTTTTCTCATTCATTTCCATTTTAAAAACCATGTGGGGACTAGCGAACCCGCTCATACAGTATATATATATATATATATATATATATATATATATATATATATATATATATATATATATATATATATATATAATATATTTTATATATGAATAATATCCATCTTGTATTGTGACCTTAACACTGCCCTACGAAACTCATTTCTAGTCCTTTACTGCCTCAGTCCCAAGTATTATTCCCCCATTTACTTATTTTGCCTTCATAATGTACAGGTCAATCACAGACCAAAATCTTTCACTGAATTTAACATCCTACCCAAGTATTTCAAAATTTTCCCTCTATCTATTTGTTTTCTCTGACTTTTTTGTTATTTGTTAAATAAGGAAGTCTGTAGAAGTGTCCTTCCATTTAAAGTTTATGTTAGAACCAAGACAAGGGGATTGTTGGACATGTACTAGTGTCCCCATAGGCACCAACCACACAGTGTGGCATTGTTCTTCCTTTGCATAGGCACATTAAAAATGGGAAATTATATTCAAACACGTTTTTATCTAATAGAGATGTGAACACACAAATCTTGTAATGCAGTGGGACCTTACATCCTGAACATTGTCATAAAGACCTGGCTCAGACCTCAGAAGAACAGGCATTGTCCATTTATCCCTGAACCAGGGATGCCATCTACAAAACAACCACAGCGTGTACTACATTACCTGAAAGCAATCCTCTACCATGGAAGACCCTATTACCGCTCTGGCATAGACTTATTCAACAGAGACTTCCTTTTAACACCCAGAGGACTTAACAACAACAACGATCTACTTTCAGGACTGAGCTCTCTGCATCACCCTCTAATTATGAGTGAAACTAAAGGATGCTCCACATAATCCTGACTTTGATGTAGGATATGGACATATTCCTTAGCTACAGAAACCTCACACCAACAACAGTGTGTGAAAAATAAAAGTGTATTGGCACTACAGACAATGACTTGGTTTGGACAACCTAGTATGCCTGGAGCCTAGAGTTGGTTTTATGCCAGAAAACTTCAGGGGTAAGGTCTCCTTATTTAGGCCAAGGCCTTTTCTTTCCAAGTCCCCTATATTTTGCTGGGTCTATGCAAACAATTGTCACACTAACATCGTCTTTGTTGTGTTCCTTTGATTCATCCTTAATGAAATAGTGTATTATGATCAACTATGTCAACAATACTATAGCCTTTAATGTTAAAGGAGTTACATAAATTTTGTGGCTTTAGAATGCTTTGTGTACTACTAAGAAATGTTATACTACAATCTGGGATCTTGAGGGACAAAGTAAATATGCATGTGTTCTATTTTATTTTTCTTAATTTTTTGGTCTGAAAATTCAAAATTAAGGGAATTTCTTTTGAGAATTCTGTTTGTGAATGATTGCCTTCCCACTGTAACTTCACCTTGTCCTTTCTTTGTATCTTTGTCTTTAAATAAAAAAATGATTTTTGACCATTCCATTTCTTCTTTAATTCTATTGTACTCCTTTCTAAGTGATATAACTTTGAGAAAATTACTTAATGTTTTTGATTTTGGAGTTTCTACTCTATAAAACATGGATTAATTATCATACAATTACTTAAAATATTTTATTTTGCTGGGGTAGGAATAATAGCATAGTGGGTAGATCGTTTGCCTTGCACACAGCCTACACAGTTTTGATCCCTGGCATGCCATATGGTTTTCTGAGCCTGCCAGTAATAATTTCTGAATGCAGAGCCAAGAGTAACCCCTGATAGCTGCTGGGTGTAGCCCCAAAACAAAAATATTATTTTCCAGTTGTATTGTAGATTCAAAACAATTTCATATGCTCAATGATTGTCTGTTTTCTTCATTGCACAGCCCGGAATTGGTGACTATAATAGACTGCTCCTTCTACAATTGCTTTGCAATTCTTGAATGAGATATGAGCAATCTCAACCCTTAAGTTCCTTAAGGGCTACTCTTTAAGCAGCACCTTGATGGTGTGGGCCAGGGACTTTCCAGAAGTCCCAGGGTAGTATGTCCTTTGTCTTCTTGTGGTGATACTGAGGATCAAGATTTGGTGCATATCTTGCAGTGCCCCCTGTTACCAGTGTCTCTGAGCTTTCATCAATTAGTTCTGCTGAATTTTAACATAGAGGTCAGATGTGCCTGATGAGCCTTTTGGTTGATTATGGACTTCACAAAGAATCTGAGGGCAGCCTTGGTACCCTCTAGCAGGAGATAATGACCATCTCCATGGGTAGCACAAAGGAACAGAAAGGTACAAGGGCGGGTGGGGGTTAACTTGTAGTAGGTCGTGTAAATGGTTTCTGTTGATGTCTTTTATGTGGTCTGGGCACACCGGGCTGTCTCAGTACTTACTCCTGGTTTAATATTTAGGTATCACTCCTGGTGGTGCTCAGAGGATGACATGGGATGCCAGGAATTAAACCCCAGTTTGATTGCTGTGTGCTAATGTCCTTCCTGCTGAACTATATAGCTCTGGCATAATTACTTTCTGAAAAGGTGAAGGTTAGATAAACAAATGTATAACACCCTTATCATACAAATAAATAGAAAAATAGAAAATGACAATGTTGCTATAATTAGTATGGATAAATTTTAATATATGTTTACTGATAGTTTCATAAGTCTCAGTAATTGAGGACTGGAGAATAGTTCACCAGGTAATGGTCTGCCTTATGAAGGTCAACTTAGGTTTGATCCTGGGTTCAATCGTGAATCCCATATGGTCCCTTGACTTATGTTGGGACTGATCCTAGAGTGCAGAGCCAGAAGTAAGCCCTGTACAGCACTAGGTGTGAATAAAAATTAACAATACAAAACAAATTCCTCACTGTAACTTTACCTTGTCCTCTTTCTTTGCATCATTGTTCACATAATTAAAATAAAAATATTTAAAAAATAGATAAAAAACGAATTCCTCTAAGAATTATGGAGAACTTTGACTTTCCATGAACATCTTCATGTGCTGAATGATACTGTGTCTCCAAGAGTTATTATTTACATCCTAATTATGATAAAAAAAATTGGGTAGTAAAAGACTTTAAGAATGTAACTATTATATTTTAAGGATTATTTGTTTCTGTGGTCAAAGAGCATATTTCTGAGACAGTAATACTGAAAATAGAAATCACAACAACCACCCACTCTCTCTAAAATGAAATATTTACTCTTAAAGAAAACATTTTTTATTATTTAATTAATATAATGAAATGAGGTGAGGAATTAAAATAGAGAAATAAATGATAGGTGGTGTTTTGAATAAATTAACAATAAATTAATAAAAGGAGATTAATTTAAAGGCAATTTGTAGTATAGATTAGAAAGGAAAAATCCCTAGTGGAAGATATTAAGGTAATTATTTGTAATATAATATGATTTTCTTTTCTTGAGAGAGCCACTAGTATGATAAACTGGGAATTGTAGTAAACCAATTATTCTTCTCTCTGGATCCTTATAGAATTCAGAATGGTTTAAGACCTGAATTACTATTTCACTAGAAACTTGGAATTTTATTATAATTTAGCTCAGTAATTCAATTACTATTTCATTCATTCACTGACCTTGTTCGATAGCCATTTGTGACTTTTTTTTGCGGAGCAGCACTATATTGACATTGGGAGGATTTAACAGTTAAGGATATAATCATCACTTGTTCCCATTGTTTTTTTTTTTTTTTTTTTTTTTTTTTTTGGTTTTTGGGCCACACCCGGTAACGCTCAGGGGTTACTCCTGGCTATGCGCTCAGAAGTCGCTCCTGGCTTGGGGGACCATATGGGACGCCGGGGGATCGAACCGCGGTCCGTCTCCTAGGCTAGCGCAGGTAAGGCAGGCACCTTACCTCCAGCGCCACCGCCCGGCCCCTTGTTCCCATTGTTGAGCCAATAATTTAGTTTTAGTAGATGAAATTTTCTGAATACTGTTTTGTTCTTTCCCGAGTTTAAACTAAAGCATGGAGCTCACCATAAAATTTTAGCAAAACTTTCTAGTTAAAAGCCAAATATACTTCTAACATATGAAAGTTGCAATAATTTCTGGTTGTTTCTATTTTGAGTTTATTATGATTGAATTTGCTGTGAATATTTATGTACAAGCATTTTTTTTATTTTTATTTTATTTTATTTTATTTATTAGGTAACATGGTTACAAACATGTTTGTAGTTGTGTTTCCGTCATATTAACAGGCATTCTATTTCTCTCACTCAACTACTAGTGTCATGGTAGTTGTTGATGTAGTTATTTCTCTAACTGCACTCACCACTCTTCGTGGTAAGCTTCATATCATAGCCGGTCCTTCCAGCCCTCATCTCTATTGTCTTTGGTTATTATTACCATACTGTATTTTTCTTAAATCCCACAGATGACTGAGGCTATTCTGGGTCTATTTCTCTCCCTGTAACTGATTTCATTCAGCATAATTGTTTCCATGTCCATCCATGTATAGGAAAATATCATGACTTCATTTTTTTCTGACGGCTGCAAAGAATTTTATTGTATGTACTACAGTTTATTTAGTTACTCATCTATTGTTGGATATCTGGATTTTTTCCAGATTCTGGCTATTGTAAATATAGCTGCAATGAACATAGATATGCAGAGTGCATTATTGTATTGCGATTTTGTGTTCCTAGGATATATCCCTATGAGTGGTATTGCGGGATCATATGGGAGTTCAATTTCCATATTTTGGGAAGAAATGGATCACTTCAAGAAGATATTGCTCATATTAGCCACAGAGAAGACTCAAGTTTTAAAAAGCAATAAATGATCATGACTACTATTGCCAAACAGTAAACGTTAGATATATGAGTGTTGAATAAGTATCTCAAACCACATCTTATGATCTTATTTCTAGTTCATAAAACTTCATATTTTTAACATTAGTTAAAGCTAAGGTCCTCTCTACTTTATCTTAGAATATTTTGACCAGAGTAAAAATAAAAGACTAATTAGCAGTGTGGTGAATTTAATTTACTTTATTAGTTTATGGTATTGGTGCGGGAGGGAAAGAGAAAAAGTGAAACCAATGCCTCTTATAAAGGGAATAGGATCAACCATGGCAGTTATCACAGAAAATAACATTTACTGAGACCTATGTTCCAGTTATTACACTGCAGGTTTTATTTAGATATCTTTTTAATACCCAGGGAGATTATGATACAGTGTTTAGTATATAAATCATTTTTAGGTTAAAAAATATTGGGCACAGAGTCAATTTTGAAGAGGTATTAGTAGTTAGTCATAAAAAGAAATTATGCCCTTTTTTTGTGGTTGTAAAAACCTATAGTAATCTGCTCTATTCACATGCCAGCTAGATCCTTGATGAGATCTTCTAAAAAAGAAATTACTCTAATAAACCAAGTTAAGTTAGACTTTAATAACTGAGAGCAGGTCAAGTGTGCATGTAAATAGCATATACTATGATAGTTATTTCTTAATTTGTAACTTTTCAAGACTAGAATGTCTCCTCAGGTAATGATCCCCAAGTTTGTTTACTTATATTACCTTTATTGTAACTTTTTTTTTTAACTGAGAATGGCTTACCTGTCAAAATGGTATCAAATCTGGAGTTCAATGGAACTAAGTGAGAGGAGATGGGGATGGTTGAAGGGCATGGCAAAGGAACTAAAAGCAAAACTGTTACCTTCTTTCTCTGGGTAACCCTAATACTTAACCTCGAAAGACAGGTTTTTTCCCCCTTCAGTACATAAAAGAAATCAAGCTATTAAATTTCAGAAAATTTGAGTAGCTTGTACTAAGTTGTTCAAAGTTTCTCAGAGATATACATATTGCTTGACATCTTCGGGTAAAAATAATATTATATGAGTATTTATTGTGTAATTATTCTAAGATTGAGATTGCTGTGCACACTTACGTTGTAATGACATTGGCCAATGAAAAAGTGAACCATTAAAGTGGTTTACATAATTAATAAAAACCAAGTTTTTTGTTATGTCTTCTTTATTCTTCTACCTTTTCTTCTTCTTCTTCTTCTTCTTCTTCTTCTTCTTCTTCTTCTTCTTCTTCTTCTTCTTCTTCTTCTTCTTCTTCTTCTTCTTCTTCTTCTTCTTCTTCTTCTTCTTCTTCTTCCTCCTCCTCCTCCTCCTCCTCCTCCTCCTCCTTCTTCTTCTTCTTCTTCTTCTTCTTCTTCTTCTTCTTCTTCTTCTATTACTACTTCTTGCTTTCTTATAAAGGCATATATAAGCAAATATGCAAAAGGCAAGAACACTTTTTTTTTTTTGGTTTTTGGGTCACACCTGGCAGTGCTCAGGGGTTACTCCTGGCTGTCTGCTCAGAAATAGCTCCTGGCAGGCACGGGGGACCATATGGGACACCGGGATTCGAACCAACCACCTTTGGTCCTGGATCGGCTGCTTGCAAGGCAAACGCCGCTGTGCTATCTCTCCGGGCCCAGGCAAGAACACTTTTTAAAAAATAAAATTTATTTATCTATTTTGTGATTATTTAAACACTATGGTTACAAGGTTATTAATACTATTATTATTTCCACAGATAAAGTTGTTCATGATTGAGTACAATCATACAATGTACAATAACCTTCATATAGGCACATTCCCCACCACCAAAGTCCCCAGTTTTCCTCTCAACCTCCTCATGCCCTTTCCCCTTTCTGTCTCTGGTGCAGTTTTTTCTCTCACCTCTTTCTGTTCTTTCTTCCTTTCTGTTCTTTCTTTCTTTCTTTCTTTCTTTCTTTCTTTCTTTCTTTCTTTCTTTCTTTCTTTCTTTCTTTCTTTCTTTCTTTCTTTCTTTCTTTCTTTCTTTCTTTCTTTCTTTCTTTCTTTCTTTCTTTCTTTCTCTCTCTTTCTTTTTTTTCTTTCTTTCTTTTTCTTTCTTTCTTTCTTTCTTTCTTTCTTTCTTTCTTTCTTTCTTTCTTTCTTTCTTTCTTTCTTTCTTTCTTTCTTTCTTTCTTTCTTTCTTTCTTTCTTTCTTTCTTTCTTTCTTTCTTTCTTTCTTTCTTTCTTTCTTTCTTTCTTTCTTTCTTTCTTTCTTTCTTTCTTCTTTCTCTCTTTCTTTTTCTTTCTCCTTTTACAACCTTTGATTTACAATCCAGTGCACATTTCCCACCACAGATGTCCCCAGTTTTCCCTCTCACCTCCTCTGCCTCCTGCCTCTAGTCAGACATTTTATTTCTCTCTCTCTCTCTATTTTTTGACACTGTGCTTTGCACAATTGTTGATGAAGAGGTACTTACATGTCAGCTGATACCCTTTCATCACCCATTTCTTGTTCTGAGTAATCAATTCCAAGTATCATTGCCAGAGTGGACCCTTCTATAGCTTAACTGCACACTCATTTCTTTTGGCATGAACTGGTCCTGCAGTCCTCATCTATCTATATCTGGATATTATTACATACTCTCTTTTATTTTTCTTGAATCTCACAGATGAGGGAGATTATTTTATGTTTCTCTCCTTCTGACTCATTTCACTCACCATAATAATTTCCATGTCCTTTCATGTATAAGCAAATCTTATGTCTTCATTTTTCCTAATAGCTGCAAAGTATTCCATTGTGTAGATGTACCAAAGTTTTTTAGCCACTACTCTGTTGTTGGATATCAGGGTTTTCTTCAGATTCTGGCTCTTGTAAATAGTGCTGTGATGTTCACAGGGATGCAGAGGACATTTTTGTATTGCATTTTTTTTTTGTGTTCCTAGGTTATATCACTAAGAGTAGTAATGCTAGGTTATATGGAAGTTTAATTTTCAAGCTTTTCTTTTAGGAATATTCATTTTTTTTTTTCAGAAAACCTAGACTAGACAGCATTTCCACCACCAGTGAATGAGAGTACCTTTCCTACACAAAAATGCCAACATGGTTGTTCTTATTTTCTGTGGTGTGCCATTCTCTGTGATGTGAGATGATACCTCATTGTTGTTTTGATTTGCATCTCCCTTGAGCACTTTTATATAAAAATGTTATGGCAAGAAATTGTTAAATCCTCACTGTGGACAATGGAAATTGTTTAGATAGTGAGAAACTTACTTTACCTGCAGAAAACTTGGCTTTAATTCCTAATACTACAGCATACTACTGAAAATGATTCCAGAGCACATCGAAAATAGCACCCATGTACCACCATGTTTGCCCACCCTATATATGTGGCAACTTACAACAGTAAATCCAGTTGCCACCTTTGACCATTGACTAGAGAGACTTGTCATAGAGAATGAGACAAATAAGCACTTATGGAGACAACCACACAAAAGGACTACCCAAGCTTTAGGGTCACCTAGGCAGCAAATAGTGACCTCCTAGGTTGGCCATTTATTTAATACAAATATCACTCTCCCATCCTAAATACCAATACATGAGCTCCCAATATATTGTTTACCTTGACAAAGACATCAATATAGCAAGTACAGGAGCCGGAGAGATAGCACAATGGTAGGTTGTTTGCCTTGCACCCAGAAGGACGGTGGTTTGAATCCTGGCATCCCATATGGTCCCAAAGTCTGCCAGGAGTGATTTCTGAGCATAGAGCCAGGAGTAATCCCTGAGCACTGCCAAGTATGACCCCAAAACCAATATATATATAGCAAGTACATTAAAATTCAAGGGCTAAAGTAAGAATAGAATTGGATATTTTACACAGCCCAACAGTAGGCACCTTTATAGCAATAATAATTTCCTACTTTATTTATTTATAAAATTATCTTTTTATTAGAGTGTTGTTATTTACTAAATTTTTATAATACAAATATTTTAGGCATTAAATGACGGTCCTTTAGTGATATCCCCAATTTTACCACCCTAGCTTGCTCAGTTGCATGCAGGAATAATTTTATTTCATATTGTTTGTTACAACAAAAAGTGAATTATCAAAACTTAGATCACCAAGATTCAACTTGAAATAATTGTGATATCTCTCTATATTACTAAATTCAGTGCATAAAGATTTACTAGAGTAGCTGAACCTTAGATATTACTGTTTAGGCTCACTGAGTTTAACATATTACTATGTAACTTTCCTTTTTTTCTGTTTTTCTTTTTCTTTTTGGTTTTTGGGCCACACCCTGTGGTGTTTAGGGGTTACTCCTGCCTTTACACTCACAAATTGTTCCTGGCAGGTTTGGGGGACCCTATGTGATGTCAAGAATTGAACCTAGGTCCGTCCTGGGTCTGTTGAGTACAAGACAAACATCCTACTTCTGTGCTCTCTCCTGCCCCTACAATGTAACTTTTCATAAGATTTCCTGTGAAATTGAGCTGAGATTACTATGAAACTTTGAGGCATTGCAAATGGCAGTAATGTCCAGGATCTATAGATCTGAAATAACTTCGGTGTCTCGGCAGTTTGATCTCTCTAAGTTGTTAAGTTGGGCCATTTCTTTCAGAGGTCATAGGGTGTGGTACTGGGCTGCTGTTTTTTCAAGCAGAAAGAGGACTTTGCTTCCAAGGCTTCAGAAGTATCAACCTTGATCAGCCTACTTGGAGAGTTGACATTCTTTTTTTTTTTATTCATGTGGAGCTTGGTAGAGGAGCTGAACTATTTTCTGCCTTGAAGGTGTTGGTTGTGGTCCTCTATTCTATATTTGTTTTCTTTCCCTCTACAGCTAAAAGACCTAAACTATTCTATTTCTTGGGTGCATTGTTTGATTTTTCCAACATATATTCTATTCTTTACAGGTTGCACTTTTCCTCCAGGATGCACTTTGCTTTCCTCATTATTCTCTAAGACATAAACTGTTTTGCTTAGGGGATTATACTGACTTTGGGGGTTTTGTTAAGGGAGAGATTTCCCATACCTCTCCTCTTGAAAAAAAATTCCCAGTTTTGTGAGAAATATCACCAAAATAAAATTACCAGTAGTCCTTGTAACGTACTTCCACATTGTGATATAAATTTGGACATTGAATTGGGCCAATTTAAGATGCTTTCTGAATTCTGTGCCTATAATGTTTAAGCTGTTTCATGGGCTTAGAAAGAATCTCTGGGGATTCTCATTTAGGAGAAGAGAAAACATGACTATGTACACATAACTATTAAGGAAATTTCCAGATCACTACTTGTGTCTATCAGCTAACTAATCTCTGGAGCCTCAATATAGTATACTTCTTTCCAGATTTTTATTGATTAAACTACTTTTTTGTTGACATTTGTACTTTCCTAATAAAATATTTTTTTTGAAGTTAGGCAGTTGGGAAAGTAGTAAAAGTGAAAATTCTTCAATTGTAGTGGGAATTAACACTTCAGGGGTTTGGACTACATATTACAAATGAGGCCAGTGTGGTTAGAATGGTAGAGAAGAGAGATATATAGGAAACTGGGGCCAGAGCACTGAGGAAATTGCAGCCTGTCATAATAATTCTGTATCATTTCTGAAAAATAAGGCATATAATGATAGATTAATAAAGTGGAAATGAGAACCCAGAAGTAGATCCATACATTTATTTTACAAAGGAATCTAAACTATTTGACAGAAAAAAAATCCTCTAATAAATAATTCTGGGAAAATTGGATATTTAGTGTTAAAAATAAAACTAAATTCCTGTTTTATACCACTCAGAAACACTATACTGAAATAGATTAAAGGTTTAACTCTATGAAGGGAACCATAAAAAGCACTATATGATTGAGATGGTGAATAAAAAACTTGATTCAAAACAAGTTTGAATCCTAGCATAACATGGCTTTTTTGAGTTTCACTAGGTGTAGTCTTGTAGGTTCCTAAGAACCACCAGGATGCCCACAGTCATCCCTGGCAAAATAGGGCTTGTGCCGTTCTGCCATCTTATGCCTCCATTGTTTTTTCTAGTTCAATTAACAGACTATTGCCAGAAGTGTTTGCAGATCACATGAGAGTTGCTTGGTAGAACTATCTCCCCTGGTGAAAAAAAAAATCCAAGAATCAAAAATAGAAAATGCTCCTTGAAATAAGTCTTAGCAATAACATTTTTTGGTTGTGAAACCTAGAGGACAAGTAGCAAAATAAAAGTATGGGATGAAAATGCCATATATCAAAAATTTATATAAAAATAAATAATCAATAAAAATTTAAATATAATCTATGGAAAAGGAGAAAAATACTTGCAAGTAAATAACAAAAACAAGTCATCAAATAAAAATGGGCCCTATAAGGCTGAAGAAATAGCACAGTGGTAGGGCACGTGGCTGACCCAGGATGGACCTGGGCTAGATTCCTAGATGATCTCCAGAGCCTGCCAGGAGCAAAGCCAGGAGTAATCTCTGAGTACCACCAGTTGTGCCCCCCCAAAAAGACAAGCAACACAAAAAGGCCTTAATATATTTAAATATCCCAAAGGAGGACTGAGTGATATTAGAGTGGGTAGGGTTCCTGCCTTGTATGTGCCTGATTCAGGTTTGATCCTCAGAATTCCCTTTGAACCCCAATACCTCTCAATAGTTATCCCTTGGCACAGAGCCAGAAGTAAGCCTTGCTCATGTGACCCCCCAAAAGCAAACAAATAATAAAGTGGCCAAAGGAAACATAAAAAGATGCTTAATATCATAAGGGAAATTCAAATCAAAATCATAAATGTTGTTACCTCATACATTTCACTTTTTTGTTTGTTTGTTTGTTTGTTTTTGGGCCAGACCCTGTGACGCTCAGGGGTTACTCCTGGCTATGTGCTCAGAAATAGCTCCTGGCTTGGGAAACCATATGGGACTGAACCACAATCCGTCCTCGTCCTAGGCTTGCACAGGCAAGGCAGACTCCTTGCCACTTGCGCCACTGTTCTGGCCCCACCTCATACATCTTAGAATGATTGCAATAAGGTAAAGATAATAAATATTGACAAGGGTGTGAAAAAATCCTATGAAAGAGTGACATTTGTAACTTACTGAGGAGAAATATTACATCATATGGAAATAGTACGGGGGTTCCTCTAAATGTAAAAAGTAGGATTCTATCCTATTTTCTCTTTTTGAGTATATACTAATTTGGAACAAAAGATTAATTAGACAGAATGAGAAGCAAGGCAGAAATGGCAGAAAACAGGACTTGATAGCCAGACAGCCATAGAGATGTGGAAAGCCTTTGAGGAAAGAATTCTGTGACTGTTCTATCTCTACTCTTCCACCTAAAGGAAGCATCCCTTTCTATAAGCCCACTATAAAAATGTTTGTTTGATATCCTGAAGTGCACAGATTTGAAAAAAAAAATTTAGTCCCAATAGAATAGTTAGATAATAGCCAGAGAATATTTTCCTTTCCTAATGATTCCTGACTCAAAGCAATAAATATCCAACATGAAGGACAGCACTATTCTCAGTTCCTGAGGCTGTTAGGCTTTTGATCCCATACTTTTTCTCTTATTTTTTTTCATTTTCTTCAATTTTTTTTGGTACCTAAGTTTTTTTTATATTCTTTCATTTTTTATTCACCATTAATTTATTAAGTTTTAAAAATATTAGAGAAAAATTAATGCAATAAAGTAGATTGCCAATGGGGGATATCTCTCAGCCAGACTATTTAGCTTTTTTCTTCTTTTTTTTATTGTAAAAATTTATTCAAGAGACAAAATTGATTAACATAATGAGGTAAACTAACATAACATAATATAGTGACATAACATAACATATAATATAATTGATATAATAATACATGTAAGTCAAAGAAAGTTTCTGATTAAAAACACAATTTTTTTCCATAATGGCTTACGTATCTTTCACTGTAGTATTTTAGGTATATCCCTAGTAGATAAGAGCTAGTTTTTATACATACAATTTCCCCTTTGTTTAATATGTCTTTGCAGGAGAAAGTGGTGCTACATTATATTGCTGGTGGATTTGGGGGGTGGAGAGAAAAGAAACCAGACTCCCGACAAAAACTAAGAATATATATGCTCACACATATCTAAAGGAAAAAAAGTTTCTTTAAAAAAAAAAGAAGATTTAATAAAAGGTGTAATTAAAGGGATAAAGTGGGGTCAGGAGAGCTAGCATGGTACCTATATTTTGACCATATATTCACCATGCAGCTACTTCCTACAGGAAACAAAATTAGGTAGAAGAGATGGACTTTCCCATTCATTAATGGAATCATTTACAATAACCAAAGTATAGAAACAAATGGTTTTCTAATGAATGAATGAATATAAGATTGTGGTAGGTATGATACACTAATCAGCCACAAAGAAGAAAATTATGTCACTTGTGATAAAATACATAGAGCTTAAGGGCATTATCCAAGAGCAAAATACATCAAAAATTAAAACTGTATGCTCTCATTTATATGTACACTCTCACATAAAAAGTAAATAACCAATAAAAAGAACTTCAAAATAAACGTAAGTCTGATTTCCGGGTACCAAAATTGGCAATGGATGGTGGAGGTAATGGAAGAATTTGGACAGAAATTTTCAGTTATAAAATACATAAACACTGATGGTATAATGTTGAACAGGAAATTTGCAAAGAAAATAAATTCAAAACGTTTTGTATAAGGCAAAAATGGTATCTATATAAGGCAAACAATATTAACAAAATTCTAGTGGTAATAATTACACACTGTATACAACATGGTTATGTAGACTTTAATTTTAGACAGTATTATGTGTTTATTATATTTTAATATAACTTAAAACATTTTGGAATAATGAACCATTATATTCAAAACTTTACAACGTGGGTTTTAGAAAAACTTCAGCCAATCTGAACCTCATCTATAGTCTTCCTCTGTTATTTTTGAAAGTTACTTAATTTATTTGATTTTTATTTTGTTGGGGGCCACACCAGACAACATTCAGTATTTAGTCCTGGCTCTACACTTCTATTTCATTCCTGGTAGTGTTCGAGAGATCATATGGGATAACAAGGATTGAAACTGATGCTGCCTGCATACAAGGCAAGCACCTTACCATATACGATCACTCTGTCCCCACTCACTTTCCTTGAGAAACTATTTTCTGGCCTATAAAATTGCTAGTGTAATTGTAATATTGCAGACACTTGATATAAGAATAAAATGCAGTACTTAGAATGCAGATTATTTGAATAAAATTTTTCATAAATCAAATTGAGACAATTCAGTCAATATCTGCCTTCCCTTATGCTAAAAGTGATTCATTCTAATGAAAGAAACAAAAAGTTAAACTTGAATTTTCAGCAGTCATTCTTATAAAATGGAAGCTTCAGCAAAGAAATCAAGGAAAGTTGTTCTTCCATGTGTCTATTAAAATACAGATTATGGACAAACAAAACAGGTTATTAGGTAAGTCTCTATGGTAAATGGAAGCAGAACAAAGAAGATTTTTTTTTTTACTTTATTAACAAAAGACTTATGGCCTTTGTTTCCTCCCAAACATTAATTCTTCCCTGTCCTTTGGACTGCTTCCTATAATCCTGTTCCCCATAGCTTCAGGAAGACTTCTCAGCTCAGTGAACTTCAGAAAATGACTGTGGAAGTTCAATTTTTATTCCCTCTTATACTCCAGTGTCTGTAAAAAAAATGGCTCATTGAAACAGATTGTGGATGGCTCTTTCAAAGAATATTATCAGTAAAGGAAGCTTCCAGGAAGGGGAAAAATAGTCTTCTTAATATAGGATATCAAGGCATAGAGGTTGTATGCAGCACTTTGGAGTTTGTGTTGTAACTCCACCGGTTAATTAGTGTTATATTCCAGCAATTCATTTTTGGAAGATGAGCAATTTTTTTAAGCTGGCATTTATGTCTCAAGTACTATTCTCAAAGTTTTATATTTTTTAATTTTCATGCTCTTCACAAAAACCCCACAGGTATATGGCATAATTATATCTGACATATAAAGTATGGCACAAATTGCTTAAATAACTTACAAAGTTCAAACTACTTATACGTAATAGAAAACTTTGGGGGGAGGCTGTAATAAGCAATGTTCAGAAGCTACTCCAGGCTCTGTATTTAGGGTTTACTGATGGCAATACTCAGGGATCATTTAGTGCTAGAGTTATATCTGAATATCTAGCATGCAAAGTATTGTGTTCTCTCTCAGCCTAAAAGTACCATATATAAATATATTTGCATAAATACACATAATAGAATTATGTTATCAATATAATTATACTGGATCTTGAATTGCATTTAAATTCAAAGTTGAATATATTTTTACTTTTTATGCTTTTAAAATACCATTATTCAGGGCTGGAGAGATAGTGTGAAGGTAAGGCGTTTACCTTTCATGCAGGAGGTCATCGGTTCAAATCCTGGTGTCCCATATGGTCCCCTGTGCCTTCCAGGAGCAATTTCTGAGCCTGGAGCCAGGAATAACCCCTGAGCACTGCCGGGTGTGACCCAAAAACCACGAAAAAAATACCATTATTCATAAATACACTATTCCAGTACCACCAGAGTGCTTGATTTTTTTCAACAATTTCTCAATGATTCTTCTACCTATATATGACTCTCATAACTTCAGTTCCATATACTATTTCTCAAGTTATGAAGCTTCTGGCTGTTAATTGCTCCCTTACTATATTAAATATATTATACATATGAGAGACTTATTTAAACTATGGAGGTGGTATCAACTGCATATATATAGGTTAGCAAAATTAAACTTAAAATTGCACATTTTGTATATAAATATTGAATGTAAATGCTATGTTGATAAATGTTTTTAAAACTATTTCTACTTTTTATAGATATATAAATTAACATTGATATTATGAATAATTCTAGGATAATACATTTTAAATTTACATAAAATATATAAACCTAACAGATATATGGCTTCAATAGAATGAGGAGAAAATTAAAAATTTAAAGGACAATTTAAATAGAACTATAAAAGTATAGATGTGTGCTAAAAAAAGGTAATATTGATAGCATATTATAAAATTTATTATAGATAATGCAAATATCTGCAATGGTAAGAAAAAATTCCATAGATGTAAAATAACACCCAATTAATAGGAAAAAACACTTGAAGTAAATGAAACATTAATTCTTTATTGAAAGAGTATAAAAACTTTTAGCAAACTAGGATAAAACAAACCTTTAGTAATTTAGTCAATGGCAGCCATAAGCACAGGAAGAATGACATATTTAATGGTAAAATATTGAAAAGTTTACCTTATATATTTAAAAGATGCTTCTTAATGTTACTTGTACATTGGCTTCAAGACTATTATCTGTGTAAACTGTTTTTATTTTTCCATAAAGCTTTGCATCATTTCTTCAAATCTAAATGACAATCTAACTGAATAGAGTATTCTTGGGGAGGTGTTTATTTAGTCATTTACCACTCTCCCCACACTGTATCCCACCATTCTCTTCTGGTTCGCAGAGTCTCATTTGATAGACATACTTTGATTCTTATGTAAGGTTTTTTTCTAATGTAAACTCCCGCTGTGCTCAAGGCTTACTCCTGGATTGTATTCAAGCATCACTCTGACTATATAATATTTCTGGCTTTGAAATCCCTTATTTGACAAATGCTACTTTCAATATTCTGTCACTTTTTTTGTCATTCTGAGTGTACAATGTGTCTTGGAGTTTTCTATTTGGTTCTGTTTTCTCTTGGACACTTTGGCTTTCTTGGATCTATTGCATATAATCCTCAGCACTGTGCAATTATTATCTATGATTTTAGTACTTTGTAGTTGAACTTGCCTTCTAATATCTTAGGTATTTTGATACCCCTTATATAGTTCTCCTTGAAGTTACACCATTATGAGTTCATTTTTTCAGACATTTCCCCACCTCTTGTTTTCTAGGGGATTCTGCATCTTGTCATGAAGCTCACCAGTTTTTTCCTCAGCTATTTTTTATTCTGATAATGAGGTTTTTCACTCCTTTTTTTAAATTTTATATAGTATAATATTTAGTTCTGTCATTTCTGGTGGTAGTTTTTTCACTTCTGCTCTCACACTTTTCTGTATTTCACTGGCTATTGTACCATAGTTTCTTCAAGATCATTAAATGTCATCATGTCTTTATTGACTTCATCTAGAGTTTACAGAGCTGATTGGCACTGGTAGAGTTTTCCATGTTAAAAATATTTTAGCAGAAAAATAAATAGGTCAAACTCAACATAATCTTGTTCAGATTTATCAATATTACATCTTATAAAAAAGATGAGGAAACTGAGTCAGCAACATTAGTTCATTTGTTTAAGGCCCTATAGAGGATAATAATAAAATTTTGGTGCCAAATCCAATTTTCATGACTATAAACAGCCTTTCCATTATACCATAGGGTCAAATGACTTTGAAACACTTAACTATGATATCTCTATTTTAATTTATAAATATGTGATTTCTTTGCCTTTATTTGTAAATTTAAACTTGTTTTGAGTAGTCTAGAATCCAGTATAATTGGCATTTCAAATTTTCAACAGGAAAGGCAGTCTTGGACTAAATAAATGACTATGTTAGTAAATAGGAAAGTTGAGCAGCATGTTACTCAGTAACTAACAAAGAATAAATATTTAATATTCCTCAACTCAAATATGGCATGGAAATAAATGCATAGTGTTCCATTAGCAAATGCAAACAAGAATTTCAGAGACAGTGCCAACCTTTCATCAAAAATCTCTCTCTAATTAAAGGCATTTTCCGTAGGTGTATTCCTATTCAGCTTGCAAGCAGGCACTCAGTCTGTCTGGGCTGTGTAATTGGCATTTTACTTCCCTTCTCCATCTCTGCTTTCTTAGTTGACATTCTCCTTATTTCTCATGATTGGCAATAGACTACAGGCTAATCAGGAGGGTTGGGGAATAGAACCCTGAAGTGAAATGGAGGAGACCTGGCTTATAAACTTTGGCTTACTTCTGACTTGCTATATAATCTTAGGTAGTAACTCCAGGTTCCTAAGCTTAAATTCTCTAATTTATAATGCAATTGGAGATAGATAAACCTTAAAAGATATATTTATTTTTTGTGCCAATTCTAATTCAGGATTCCTTAAAAGCTATTCTGGGAAGATTTCTGAGGGAAATCCAGATTAGGTAGGAAAGAACATCTCATTTGATTAACCCTGTGAGGAAATATATGGGAAAATATATACACCTTAAGATATTTGTTATTTTTAGAATTATGTTAATTTATTCAATTTTCAGTAAGGAGACAGTAGATTTGCAAAAAAATTTCAGTAATATATAATAAAATAAATACAATTTTTATGAACTTAGAGACTAAACAGAATCACATACATCAACTACATTTTTTATTTGGAATATATCTATTTTTTTGTGGTTCCAGGGATCAAACTCAGGGCTTCTCTACATGCAAAGCAAGTGGTACTACTGAACTACCTCCTGTACCCATAATAGTACATCTTGTTTTATAATATGTTTATGTAAGCACCTTGATTATAGACATGATTGAAGTTGGGTTTCAGTCATATAAAGAACACCACTCTTCACCCATTCAACATTCCCATCATCAATGTCCTCCATTTTCCTTCTCCCCTCTCCTGCCTGTATTCCAGACAGGCAGGCATTTTAATTCTCTCACTCATTAACATTGTTATGATAGTTGTCAATGTAGTTATTTCTCTATCTGGACTTATCACTCTGTGGTGAGCTTCATATTGTGAGCCTGTTCTTCCAGCCATCATCTTAATTGTCTTTGAGCATTATTACAATAATGCCTTTTTATTTTTCTTAAAGCACATATATGAGTGAGACTATTCTGCATCTACCTCTCTTTCTCTGACTTATTTCACTCAGCATTATAGATTCCATCCATGTACATTCATGTATAGAAAAATTTTATGACTTCATCTCTCCTAACAGCTAAATAATATTCTATTGTGTATATGTACCACAGTTTCTTTAGCCATCTATCTGTTGAAGGGCATCTTGGTGGTGATGCAAAGTTTCTCAATAAAATTCTGGCAAATAGGATCCAATGCTTTATCAAGAAGGTCATATACCATGACCAAATAGGATTCATTCCAGGAATGAAAGTATGGTTAAACATATGTAAATCAATCAACATAATACACCATAACAACTAAAAGAAAAATAAAAACCATATGATCTTATCAATAGATGCAGAGAAAGCATTTGATAAGATCCAATATCCATTCTTGATAAAAACTCTCATCAATATGGGAATGAAAAAAACTTTTCTCATTATAGTCAAGGCCATTTACCAAAAGCCAATGGCAAATATTTTTCTCAATAGGGATAAACTAAAAGCCTTTACTCTAAAATCTGGTACAAGACAAGGCTACCCTCTCTCACCACTTCTATTTAACATAGTGCTAGAATTTCTTGCCATAAAAACCAAGCAAGAAGAAGATATCAAGGGCATCCAGATAGGAAAGGAAGAAATCAAGCTCTTACTGTTTGCAAATGACATAAAACTATATTTAGAAAACCCTAAAGCTTCTATCAAAAAGCTTCCAAAAACAATAGATTTATATAGCAAAGTGGCAGCTACAAAATTAATGCACAAAAATCAATGGCCGTCTTGTACACCAATAAAGATGGAGAAGAAATGGACATTAAAAAACAATGCAATTAACATTAGTGTCACATGAACTCAAATATCTTGGAGTCAACTTAACTAAATAGGTGAAGGAACTATACAAAGAAAACTACAAACCCTGCTTCAAGAAATAAAAGAGGACACAAGGAAATGGAAATACATACCCTGCTCATGGATTGGGAGGGTTAATATCATAGTAATGGCAATATGCCCTAAAACATTGTACAGATTTAATGAAATCTCTCTAAGGATATCCATGACATTCTTTGAAGAAGTAGATCAAACACTTCTGAAATTCATTTGGAACAATAGACACCCATAAATAGCTGGAGCAACCCTTGGGAAAAGGAATATGGGAGGCATGATTTTCCCCAACATTAAACTTTATTACAAAGGGATAGTTGTTAAACAGTATAGTATTGGAATAAAGACAGACTCCCAGATCAGTGGAATGAACTTGAGTATTCAGAGAATGTTCCCCAGATATACAATCAATTAATCTTTGATAAAGGTCAAGAAATGCAAAATGGAGCTAGGAAAGCCTCTTCAACAAGTAGTGTTGGGACATTTGGTCAGTCACTTGTAAAAAAAAAAAGCGAACTCAAACGTCCAGATTACACCATGCTTAAAGATCAAATTCAAATGGATTAATGACTTTAATATCAGATCCTAAGCTATAAGGTATATAGAACAAGTAGGTAAAACACTCCATGACATTGAGACTAAAGCATCTTCAAGGAGGAAACAGCACTCTCCAAACAAGTGGAAGCATTGATAAACAGATGGGACTATATCAAGCTGAGAAGCTTCTGCACCTCAAAGGAAATAGGGCAAAGGATACAAAGCCACCCACAGAATGGGGGAAACTATTTACCCATCAGATAAAGGGCTAATGTCTAAGATTTTCAAGGTAATGGCAGACTTACCAAGAGAAAAACATCTAACCCCATCAAAAAGTGGTAAGAAGTGAACATACACTTCCTCAAAGAAGAAATACAAATGGCCAAAAGGCACATAAAAATACTGCACATCACTAATCATCAGGGTGATGCAAATCAAAAAAACTATGAGGTACCATTTCATACCACAGAGACTGGCACACATCACAAAGAACAAGACCAGTCAGTGCTGGCGGGGATGTGGAGAGAAAGGAACTCTCATTCACTGCTGATTGGATTGCCTTCTAGTCTATGGTTTTATGGAAAACAATATGGAGATTACTCTAAAAACTGAAAATTGAAATCCCATATAATCCAGCTATATTACTTCTAGGGATGTACCCTAGTAACACAAAAGCACAATACAAAAATGCCTTCCTCACACCTATATTTATTGTAATGCTATTTACAATAGCTTTAAGGTATTTGCATGACTAGATCACTTGATAAAAGTTGAGCAGTGACTCCAGGAAGGGAAAATTCAGTATGGACATGGTAAAATTTCACAGCCATCTTTGTGGAGGAAAGTTCTTGAGGATACAAACAGATTAGATCAGACTGAATCTTTTACTCCTTTCATACTGCTCTCCATTTGCTATTTCTTTCACTTTCCTTTTCTTCAGAGTGAGATATTGTGGGTCAGAAATGTATTTTCTGGACAGGTAGTAGAGAATAAATCTTCACTATTTAGATTCTAAGATCAAAAGTCTAATTATTAATTATGAAAAGATTTATTCTCTGCAATGCTTAAGAAAATAAACATTCTTTGTCTTGATTTCCTTGATGATATACTTGATTACAATATCAATAATGTATCCATGTTGCTATTGTACACATATTGTACCCACTTTTAACATTCAGATCATTTATTAGTGAAAAATGGTATTAAAACTTGCTTAGAATAGAGATAGCGACCCAAAACAAAGAAATAGACAAAAACTAGATAAAAGGAAAAAAAAGAAAAAAGAAAAAAGATTATTTTGTGCTTTTATTTCTTTGTTTTGGGGTGGATATTGAAGTAGTTATTTATTTTTCTATTTATATATTTACCTTTTCTTTCTTCTTTTCTTCCTTTTTGCGCTCTGTCATATTTTCTACCTCATGACCATGGCAATTATGTGGTGCATATCTTTATTGCTGCAGTGCTCACTGGATATCTTATTTGATACTTCTTTTGAACTGTTGTGGTGTTTCACCTTCTTTTTCCCCCTTTATCTCTCAAACCTAGGAGGAGAGCCTCTAGAAGGACTCTGCCCATAGTCAGCGTAGTCGATTTTTACCCCATCTTATTACTTTTCTCTTCCTCAAACAAAACCACATAATTTGACCTATCTAGTCCCGCCTCCCAATTAGAGGGGGAAGTAATGGAGGTACCAAGACCAAACAGTTATAAGATCACTAAGTAATAAACTAGACACAGAGGGGACCACTCATTCTAGTAGCCCCTGGGGGGAGAGTGGAGGATATGGGAGGCAGAATGGGAGCGGAGGTGGAGGGAGGACAATTTGGTGGTGGGAATTTCCCTGATCCAATGTTAATATGTACCTGGAATATTACTGTGAATGATATGTAAGCCACTATGATTAAAATAAAAATTATATTATTAAAAATAGAGATAGCACATTGTAGAAATGCAACAAATGGTCTTTGTATACACACATGCTTAAATGAATGGATGAATGGTGAAGTAAAATTGGTAGTCCTTACATTTCAGGTAAGTATCAGTTTCTGAAGGTGGATAAATATCATATTAAGGATTTAGACTATGTCTGGAACAACATAAATCGTTAAAGATTTCTAGCAGCAAGGTACTATACAGACAATCTGATTTTTTTCCTTAATTGCCACTGGAAGCAAATACATATTATTAAAAAATAAAATTGAGGATTGAAGTTATGCACTAACTGATGGTTTTACCAGTGTCTTGTGAATATTTTATGTGAAGACCAGGCAGAACTAAAGTTAACAGGCTAGCAGAGATTACAAATTATTTCTAAAGTTCTTTCTTTTCTGTAAACCTGAATTGTGTGACTTAAATGTTGAACAAATTAACTATATAAAATTATGTCCATTTCATTTGGGATTGCATGGTAACAGCTTCTTGCTGCAAGATTAGTGGATTGCTATTAGAAGGTAAAGAAGTAGAATGTAAAAAAAAATCAGCATTCTGGGCCAGAGCAATAATAGCCATGGATAGGGCATTAGCCTTGCATGCAACCAATCCTATATGGTCCCTGAGCACACCAGGAGTAACTCCTGAGGATAGAGCCAGGAGTAATCCAGAGCATCAGCATCTGTAACAACAAAACTAAAAGAAAAAAATTAAAAAAAGGAAAATAAAATGGATTTAGCATTTCTTTGCATAAAGAATTGCAAAGAAGAAGAACAAAATAACTGGAGTTTGGAATCTTTCAAAATTCCAATGACCAAATATCTTATCTCACTGACTTTGCTTTTCATAGTTTCATCAAGTAGTCCATATATATGTGAACAAAAATTAGAGGACTATCAGCATGAAAAAAAATCCCTGCTGTTACTTATTACTAGGTGGCCTAAGACTTTCTGTCTAATACTTTGTGCACTGAATTTATAACAAGTAAAGAACAAGTGATAAGTATTCGTATTTATTCAGGCTATCAGCTCTTTATCTACTCCTGTGTTTCTGATAACATAAAAGCATTATTATTATTATTATTACTATCATCATCATCATCATCATCATCATCATCATCATCATCATTATCAACCAACTCCCAAGTTACTTTTCTTTTAGTCCACTGTAAATATTGACCACCTGTATAATTAGCCTGCTTTAGTGAGATACCAATTAATAATAAGGAACAGGTTTGGCTTCAGATTAAGTTTGAAAAAAGGAAATTTTATTTAAAGTAAGAATACATAGTCACAATAGGCAACATGATAAATTTGTAAAGACCAGAAATACTAGACTGGCCACATATAAATGTGGAAATTTGTGGGGAAAATTAATTTCTTTGTCTATCAATGACTTTATTAGTTCTCATGACACTTCATCTTTTGTGATTGTTTGAACCTTATCTCGACTTTCCCTTTTTGTTCTGGGCCACACTCATTGATACTTAGAGATTACTTCTGGGTCTGGATTCAGGAATTACTACTCCTTGTAATGCTTGGAAGACAATGAGTGATGCCAGGAATTGAACCTGGGTAGAGATTACACAAGGCAAGAACCCTACTCTATACTATTTATTGTTCAGGCTACATGTTTTGTTCTTATGAATAGTTGCTTCAGTTTGCCAAATTCCCAATGTGGCTACCAGCTATCAGATTCAAACCTCATGACTGGAGCCCATATATATGTAGATATTTTCTATGCTCTTAATATTGCTCCTTAGAATGAGATGATAGGTTCTACCCCAGATTGTGTGCTAGTTACTCTTGGCTTAATCTATCCTCCTTGGAGCTAGAAATCATGTAGAATATTAATATTCTATTTGAGGAGAGAGTGAATTATTCAAAAAGTGATGTGGACAATTCAAACATAACAAAACAAAATAAAACAAATATACCCAACTGAAAGAAGTCCTCTGTATAATACAATGGCCTCCAAATATTTGGACTGTGACTTTGTAAGACCATTTTATGTTATGAGTTCTCTCTCACAATTTTTACACATTTACACATATTTATTAAAGAAACAAATATCATTCTTGTTTTTATAGACTATTCTTTGTTTTGAACTTGGGGGATACACCTGAATGTGCTTGGGAGTTTCTCCTGATCATGTTTGAAGGAGCAGGCACTGCTGGGGATTAAACTTGAAGTTCCTCACCACAAAGAGTGATGAGTTTAGTTAGAGAAATAACCTCATTGCGAACTATTCTAACAATGAGAATGTATGAGGGAAATAGAAAGCCTGTCTAGAGTACAGGTGGGGCGGGATGGGGAGGAGGGATATTTGGGACATTGGTGGTGGGAATGCTGCACTGGTGATGGGGGGGATCCTCTTATGTGACTGAAGCACAACCACAATCATGTTTGTAACCAAGGTGTTTAAATAAAAAATATTATTAACAAAAGATAAGAACAAAACAAAACAAAAAAGAAAACCTTTGAGGTTCCTCCATTAAATTATTGTTTACAGTGCTTTGAAGTATCTCTTCAGCCCCTGATAATATTCATTCTGTTCTTTTTAATATTAAGTCTTTAAAAGTACTGGCCATGATCAATGAAGTCAAATATATAATCTAATTACAAGCTCTGACTCAGAATTATGAAACTAAAAAATGATACCAACTCCTGGAGTACTCTTCTAAATTATCTTTCCTTTGTAGTCTATTCTGCAGATCCAGGACAGGCCCTCTTTGAAGTCTATATCCTAATCATCAGAGTTTTTAATTCACTGTGGAACGTATTAACCCTAAATTCCTTAGTCAGCTATTGTCTCTGCATGCTGGCTTTATTAATCTGTTCAGCTTTATGTCCTCCCTCAAATTTTATATCTTGGTTAACTACATATGCTCTATATTTCCCTTGTTCTTTGCCTTGTCATTTTGTTTGGGTCATCCATCCACACCTTCTTTTTCTTAAATCTTGCTTATTCTTCAATGCTAAGTCCTAAACCATAAATATCTTGCATCATCTTTAGTCTCCAAAATACGTGGCTTCTACTTCCTCTGAAACTAGTCCTTCTATAGTTCCATCAAAGTAAACTTTATTGTCCAATTAATATAGATAATATAATATGAATGCATAGATAACAGCTTTCTTGCCCCATATAAGATTTGGAGAGTAGGTGGAAGATAGAGGAAGCTGGGTATAAATCTAAATTAAGATTCCATATAAGAAATAATCATTTCAGCATTATATTGGATATACATATCGGATATTAAAATTTCACTAGGCAACCTATATTTTACCCAGAAACCTGATCCTTGAAATGTTTAACTTCTTCAAATTAGGTAATAAATCTTACTCACCATTTTATCTGACTTTCAGGAATAAAATTAGACTTCAACCAATACATAGAGAGTACATTCTTCTTGACTATTTTTGCTGCTTGTCCAGATAGATGATAAATAAAATTTTCATTTGTACTGAGGCATAAAATATTAAAATAGCCATTGAATTATCCCAATATTGCTTATCTTAAGCATAAACACACACACAACTACTCTTGCAGTCTATATGAATTCTATTTTTAATGTCTTAGATTGCTCCCCAGAAAGAAAAGTTGCTGCTAAAAAAATTAAAAGATACATTTACCTTTCAGCTTTGCCTAAATCTTATGTACTAATGTTTATCTCTGGAGTGATAGCATCTAAAGAAGTACTAGGTAAATTGGTGGGTATCACTGTTGAGTGATGGGACATCCTATGGTTGAGTTTGGAGGAATATAGCACTGGAAGGAATCCTAGTCACAGAACAGTGCTGCTGAGTGGAAGACAGGAAGTGAAGACAGCAGTGTTTACCAACCCTGCTTAATAAGGAATCTTACCTGTATAACAACTACCTTAAGCAAATTTTAATATTAGGCAACTTAAAAACACAGACCTGGGAGTTAAAGTGCCAGGAAGATAGCTAAAAGGACTTGAACATAATTTTTTCATGTGTATAGGAGACTCATGTTCAAACCCAAGCACCACATGGTTCCATGAGAACATTTATGGAGTAGACCTCAACTGTCAATCACTGTGTGTGCTGATTTCACCCTCTTTTAGAAAAAGAAAAAGAAAGAAAGAAAGAAAAGGAAAAAGAAAAAGCAGCATCATAAATTCTGCTTTGTGAACCGAGTCTAACTTAGCTTACTAGATAGCTGTATAGTCACGTTCTGACAATTACCTCACCATTCTGAATCGCTATTTGTATAGTTTTGTTTCTGTAGATAAGTCAACATTAAGTAAATTTCAGGTACCTATAGGCTTTCCAGGGATATACATTTTTTGTGTGTAGTGTTTTTACTAAGGATTCTACCAGCATTATCAACATCTCCTGAGAATTTGTTAAAAGTACAAATTATTTCTTATTTTAAGCCTACTGACAGAAAGTCTAGATATAGGACTCCGCAATTTAACATGGTTGCCATTAAATGTGGCTCTTATGAGAACCACTGCTCTGAGTCTTTAGGATTTATATACTTGATTATAATTTAAATGGCACTTGCAAATTCTTACTTTTTTTTTTTACGTAATTGACGGGTTAATGGAATATACTATTCTACACTAACATTTAAAATTAAAGGCTATCTTAATTTTTTACTAGTTAATATTTAATTTTAATTTTTTCCTTTTAAAGTTCATTTTCAGTAATTTGCAATGTGTGAAATTTTAGAAACTTCATTAAAAACTTTCACAATATGTTTGTTTGAGTCATAATATCCATCACCAAAATTTCAGCACCACTCCAATATAAAAATACTCTTGTACCTAATTCTTTTACTGGTCTCCTCATCCTGTCCCAAAATATAACCATTTTTACCAAATCTCAGAGTTATTTTGGTAGTGGTAGTTGTTGTTTATTTCAAGTTTATTTTCTTTATAATTCATATTCCATATAATAAAATATATAAATATAATATATAATAGAGAAGCATCTGGTAATTATCCTTTTACTTTCTGACTTATTTCACTTAACATAATTACTTCAAGTTCCATCCAGCTGTTCCTAAAGCATAATAATTTGTGTTTGTTTGTTTTGGGTTATACCCAGTGGTACACTGTTCCTTTAATATAAAAAGGCAGTCCACTCGTGTTGGGTGAGGCATTTTTTGGCTTGGCACCCCTTGTCCCTTCAGCGGATGGTTCTAATTGAAGAGTATAACGGCAGAGAAATGATCATAAGCAGTTAGTTTAAGTTTCATAGGAGTCGCCTAGCTTTATTTCAGAGCCCTATCAGCCATGTGCATTTCCTAACATGGCTTCTATGCTAAATTTTTCAAGCAGCCTCTCTCTGGCTATCTGCCTGTTGTTTTCTCTGCTGCTCCTAAGCCAGGCCTTTCTCTCTCATCTCTTTTTCTCCAGAGCTTTCTCTCTTTCCTTTTCTGTTGTCTACATGCTTTCTTGCTGAGTTCCAGCCCCTGG